>NC_045977.1:19911735-20211735 GCF_010909765.2 Amblyraja radiata
TTTAAGCTAATGATTTTTGATCAGACTTTTGCTCAGCTGTCCTGGTCTCCTGTGACACAGTGTAAAATTTTGTTTTGAACACAAGTACTGGAGTAACAGTGGTTCAGGCAGTATCTACGGGGGACATGGATAGGCAACGTTTCGGGGAGGGACCTGGTCTCAAGAAGGGTCCTGACCCAAAACGTCGCCTATCCATGTCCTCTGAAGATGCTGCTGACCCGCTGAGTTACTCCAACACTCTTTGTTCTACGCGAGATTCCAGCATCTACAGTTCCTTGTTTCTGTCAAGTTTTGTTCGATGACTGCTACTGTGGATTTCTTGGAAGCTTTCCGAGGTTAAAACATTCTGTTAATGTAAGTTGTTGGTGAACTTGACCTGTTACATCTGAGAAAATACAGCAGCCAGTTTGCATGCAATAAAACTCCACAAACAGTAAATGGGCTCATATGATTCTGGGTGTAACCGGACTGTTGGCCAGGACTTTTATTGCGAAAACAAAGCATTAATAAATGTGTTTGGCAGAAAGTGGAAAGTTGGCCATTTGTTTGAACTCCCTCATCCTGAAACACCCAATGGAATACACCCACCTGTACATTATTCTCACCAGCTGATCGGGTACAAATGATACTTCGCTGTCGCTTGATCTTCCCCCTGATTTTGCCTTGTAGGAAGTCATGGCATTCGAGCCCTGCCACAATTGCCGAACATTTGCCTCATCCTCCAGCTTAGAGCAAAAGTCCCTTTTGGTCTTTTTGATGGCCTTGCCAAGGTCATATCTGGACTTCTTGTACACCTCTGCATCACCAGACCTGAATGCCCGGGATCTGGTCCACAGAATGCGGATCTCCTGGATCATCCAAGGCTTCTGGTTAGGAAACACTCGGTTTCAGTGTAATGTTCAGTGAAAATTGAAAGAATTGCAGATGATGGAAATCTGAAATAAAAACAGAACATACTTGAAGTATTCAGCAGGTCAGGTAGCATCTGTGGAAAGGGAAGCAGTTAACATAGCATGGACTGGAGTGCCCAAAGCAATCTCAAGATGTCACAGGAACATTTTGCCGATTGATCCTGCGTTGCTGGAGCTCTGATGTTGGTGGTCATTTGCTCCTCATGTCTTTATTCCCTATTTGACTCCTGGTCAAATTTGTGTGATATCACTGCTAGAAGAGCCTTATGCACACTGTGGATGGTTTGATTGTAAACATGGATAGTCTTTCCGCTGACTGGATAGCATGCAACGAAAAAGCTTTTTACTGTACCTCCGTACATGTGACTATAAACTAAACTATCTCAGCAGATCAGGGTGCATCAGGAGTCCCCAAACGTCACTTATCCAAGTTCTCCAGAAATTCTGCCTGACCTGCTGAGTTACACCAGTGCATTGGAAAAGGAATATTACAGTTCTAGTTGTCCCATTCCAGGAAGAATGTGGAGGCTTTGGAAATGATGCAGAAAAAGTAATCAAAATGATCCTGGATTAGAGGATATTGGCTAGGAGAGGTTGGATAGACTTGGATTGTTTTCTCTGGAATACCAGAAGTTGACGGGACAGATGATAGAAGTATATAACATTATAAGAGGCATAGATAATGTCAGACGCTTTTTCCAAAGATGGGAATATTAAATACTTGTGAGCACAGCTTCATGGTGAGAGGGACAAAGGAGCTGTGTGGGGCACATTTTTTAGCACAGAGAATATCAAATGCAAGTAATATGCTGCTGGGTGTGGTAGTGGAGGCTGATACAAGTGGGATTTGTATAGGTACATGGATATGCAGGGAATATAGGGATATTGATTAAGTGCAGGTGGATAAGTGTTGGTATCATGATCGGCAAAGATATTATGGGCCAAACGGCCTGTTCCTGTGCTGTACCGTTCTATGAACAGATTTTTAACCACCCGGTTAGATCCATTCTAACTGTTGAACCACTAACTATTTCCTAGCCCCATTTCCTATTTTCTTATGAGAAAATGAGAAGAAACATTTTATTTTAATACTATTGTGTTGTTTCTGGTAATGTATTTGAGATTAATTTGCGACAGGAAAATCCTGCAGGATTGACAATGTTATTAACTAATCAATAAAGGGTTAGGGTTATTTGGATGGATAAGATTTGCTAAAAGGGCCATGGGTGTAGATGCAGACAGATGTTGGCTTGGAATAATTGTAATCGTTTTACAAAACGTATCATGCCCCGAATCTGTAGGAAGGAACTGCAGATGCTGGTTTACACCGAAGATAGACACGAAAAGCTGTAGCAACTCAGCGGACAGGCAGCATCTCTGGAGAGAAGGAATGGGTGACGTTTCGGGTCGACACCTTTCTTCAGACTCCAAATCTGATGCTTTTTATTAAGTCACATAAGACATAAACAGGAGCGGGTTATTTGCGTTCTATTGCTTAATTTAGGGAAGTCGGTAACCATTAACTGTCAATAAATGGGCTCGTAGGTTTTCCTGTATTGCAACAGTGAGTACATTTCAACAGTGCTCAATTGGCTTTGAAGTTGGTTAACACATCCATAAGGTCACTGATATAAATCTGTCCTTTTATTTCTCTCTCACTAACATCCGCTTATGCTTCCGGATCTGCTGGGGTTTGTTTTGCGACAACAAAAATGCATTCGTTCTATTTTGGATCTCCAACATCCGGTAACATGGTTGATTTCCGTTACAGTAAATCTCTTAAGCGTTGGCAACAGTGTACTGCATTCCAACCATCTTTGCAAAAAGCATCTGCAGGGAAGAAGCTGCTGTTCAGCTCAGCGCACCAGGACTCTGGCTTTGAGTGACGTGGGCAGCAACGGCGGAGTCCGCGCATGCTCATTTCCCCCCTCCCCTCTCTTTCCCCTCTGACTCGTTCTCTCGGCATCAGGGGTGCGCTGCGTACAGTACGCATGCGCGCCTATGCTCCGGTGGGGGTGAGGAGGGGGAGGTCTGCCGAGCGCATGCGCAGTGGTGGTGGTGGTGGGAGGCAGGCTGTCAGTCGGACGGACGGACGTCCACGCGAGCGAGTGATCGAGCGCGTGTCCGCGGGGCTGGTTGCAGGGCAGAGGTAGGTGCGCGGAGAGGAGAGCGGAGGGGAGGGAACGCGCGCGCGGGTGGTTGGAGTCCCCGGGGGCAGCGCGCGCGCACGCGGGGCGGTCGGGTAGCGCTCGACGGTTTGCCTTTCAACCGCCAGCGGTTGGCGTTAGAGGGAGGGAGGGCGGAGGCTGGGGACCCCCATCGCTGCCACCAACACCCGGGATGGCACCCAACTGACATCTTCCCACACATCATCTAATCCATCCGCATCCGCACCCACCCCCCTCCCCTCCTCCTCCTCCTCCTCCTCCATCCCCCACACACACACAGTAATTCATCCGCCCCGTGAGGGTTTGGACGAGACGAGCTATTCATTGGGGTTTACTTATTTTTATGACGAATATAAATATAAAACCGCATAAAAGATGGCGGCGTCGAATATGGAGGAAGATGAGAGCTTGAAAGGATGCGAAGTCTACGTCCAGAAGCACAACATCCAGCAAATCCTGAAGGAATGCATTGTCAGCCTCTGCATTACAAAACCCGAACGACCCATGAAGTTTCTCAAGGAGCATTTCGATAAGCTGGAAAAGGTAAAATTAAACAAAAAGCTACACGCATTGCATATAAATTTAATTTTAAGAAAAATTCGGGTAAGAATGGTCCCTGGATGATTTCCCTGTGTGTGTCATGTTGCATTGAGTATGATTGTGTCTCCCTTACTTAAGAAATGTGACAGTTTTTGAGTGATGGCTGGTTGACCCATTGGCACTGTTGATTGGAACCCACAAGTAATTGACCTTTGGGATACTGCACTCATGTTGTCAACTGCACACCCAGTGAGAGAAACACAATGAACTGCAGATGGTGGTTTACCAAAATGAAACAAAGTGCTGGAATAACTCAGCGTGTCAGGCAGCATCTGTGGAAGGAATGGACAGGTTACGTTTCGGGCTGGGGTCCTTCCTCAGACTTGATTGTGGCGGGGAGAAAGCTGGAAAATAAATTAGGAGGGCTGGACAAGGCCTGGCAAATACAGGTGAGGGGGTTGTTAAATTGGCAGACGTGTGGAGTAAGTGACAAAGGTTGGAGGTGAAATGGACCCAACAGGTTGTTGGAAAAGGAGCACAGAGGTGGGGAAAATGAGTGCACACCAAGCTAGGGCACGTTAACTGTGGAGTCCTTCAAACTAAATCTAAGCCTTAAAATATAATCCTCCCAAATTGTAAGCTAGCAGAGCTGCTTCCTCATGGTGCCAGAGACGCAGGTTTGATCCTGACCTCTGGTGCTATCTGTGTGGAGTTTGCATATTCTCCTGGGTAGACAAAATGCTGGAGTAACTCAGCGGGACAGGCAGCATCTCTAGAGAGAAGGAATGGGTGACATTTCGGGTCGAGACCCTTCTGCAGACTGATGTCGGGAGTGGGCGGGACAGAGATTGAATGTAGTTGGAGACAGTGAGACTGGTGGGAGAACTGGGGAGGAGATGGAGAAAGAGGGAAAGCAAGGGGTATTTGAAGTTGAAGAAGTCAATGTTCATACCGCTGGGGTGTAAGCCACCCAAGTGCAATATGAGGTGCTGTTCCGCCAATTTGCGCTGGGCCTCACTCTGACAATGGAGGAGGCTCAGGGCAAAAAGGTCAGATTGGGAGGGGGAGATAAGTGCTGAGCAACCATGAGATCAGGTAGGTTAATGCTGACAGCAGGGATGTTCAGTGAAACGATCGCAGAGCCTGCGCGTGACTCCGACTGTCTCCGACTACATTCTACCTCTGTCCCGCCCACTTCCCTGACATCAGTTTGAAGAAGGGTCTTGACCCGAAACGTCACCCATTCCTTCTCTCCAGAGATGCTGCCTGTCCCGCTGATTTACTCCAGCATTTTGTGTCTACCCACGATTTAAACCAGCATCTGCAATTCTTTCCTACACATTTTGCACATTCTCTCTGTGACTGCCTGAGGGTTTTCGTCAGGCTCTCTGGTTGCCTCCCTCATCCTAAAAGTGTGGGATTTTGGGTAAATTAGCCTTTGTATAATTGCCTCTAGTGAGAAGATGTGAAAGTGGGATAACATAGATGTTAAACTGGAAAGGGTGCAAAAAGATTTACGAGGATGTTGCCAGGACTCGGACTGGGCTATAGGGAAAGGTTGAGCAAGGATAGGACTTTATTCCTTGGAACACAGGAGGATGAAGGGTGATCTTATAGAGGTGTATAAAATCATGAGAATTAGATTGGGTCAAAGCACAATCTTTTATCCAGAGTAGGGGAATCAAGAAACAAAGGACATAGATTTAAGGTGAGGGGAGGAATGATTTAATAGGAAATTGAGGGACAACCTTTTTACACAAAGGGCGGTAGGTATACTGATTCAGATTCTGATTCAACTGATTCTGATTCAACTTTAATTGTCATTGTCAGTGTACAGTACAGAGACAACGAAATGCAGTTAGCATCTCCCTGGAGAGCGACATAGAATATGATTTCAATAAATAAATCTATTTACATGCATACAGTCATAGTGTTTTTCCTGTGGGAGGAGTGTCCGGGGGGGGAGGGGGGGGGGGGGGTGATTGGCAGTCACCGAGGTACAGTGTTGAGTAGTGTGAGTTGTATATGGAACAGGTGGTAGTTAAGGCAGGCACTATCAAAAGGTTTAAGAAACGTTTGGATAGGTGCATGAATAGGAAAGGTTTGGAGGGGTATGGGCCAAATGTAGGCATGTGTGACTAGTGTGGATGTTGGCATGGGCAAGTTGTGCAAAAAGGCCTGTTTCCACGCCGTATAACTCTATGATTATGACTAACTAGTGTGAACGGGTGATCAGTGATCGGCATGGACTTTGGTGGCCAAAGGGCCTGTGCGTAAGAGAGTGCCGGGGAATATAGAGTGAAATTTAGTGCGTTTGCTCAAGCAATAAGCGAGTTTGGTATTCCGAATGCGCATGCCCAGGTCATAGGTCACTAGCTATAAAACAGTCTCGGCAACAGTGGTGCTGCATTGTATGTAGGCTTGCGCTTCGCCCGTAGTCGGGGTCAGCTCTCCGTCGCTGCGGATGCTGTTGAGTTGTTGCTGGGCCGTCCCCTCCCCGGTGTCCCGTTCCTGTCCGGGGTGGCTCTGGGCTGGCGGGGCGGCCCCGGACTTGCAGCCGCTGGCTCCAGCTCGGCTCTGCCTATCCCGCCGGGTTGGCCGGCAGCCCTCCACCTCCACCCCCGCCCCTCAGTCCGACACCGAGATCCTGCTGAAGATGGGCAGCCGCCGGCCCTGCTCGAAGACGGGTGACTCGGAGCCGCTGCTGCTGGAGTCGTCCTGGTCGGAGAGCGAGTCTGCGGACGGGCTCCTACCGGCCATGGATGTTGGTGGTGCTGGAGTTGGTGGTGCTGGCGGCACCACAACCTTCTCCCCCAGTCCCTTGCCAGGCCCTCGTTCCTCCTCGGGGGTGTAGATGAAGTGGCAGCGGGTACCGTAGGGGCAGAAGCCAGTGGTGTGCAAGGTACGGCTTGTACTTGGGGTGGCGGATGAGGGAGCACAGCTCGGCCATGCCGTGGGTGAATTGGCACTTGTCACTGTAGCGGCCCATTGGGGAGCGGGTTCCTTTGGAGTTGGGGTTGGGCTGGAGTTGGCGCTGGCTGTGGGCCTGTGAGTTCTGTGGGCCTGGGGCCGCTGGTGTCGTTGGTCTGGGCTGTCGGTTGGCCCGGCGAGAGAGATGGAGGTGAGCTGGGGTTGGCGCTTCTCCGCGCTGGCGGAGGGCCTGGGGGCCGGTGTCCCGTCGGTCCGGGCGGGGACGGAACACTCGAGTGAGGGGGGGGGGGGGGGAGAGAGAAACCGGGGACGGTCCAGTGGCGGTTCGGCAACGCTTGCCGTGCTGGGGACACGGGTTCGATCCTGGCCGCGGATGAGGTCCGGCTCTGAGTGCATCAGCTGCCGAGAACCGGTCCAGTCCCCCTCCGCCTGGTCTCCACCCATCCAGTCTTTTGCCCCCGGTCTACCCCTTCTGGTTTCTCACACTTGCACTGTAATTGTCAGTCTAACATTGTAAACAATATTGCATCAGTTGGCATATCTTTAAAAGGAGTAATGCACCCCCCACGAGTAAAATAATATATCAGATTGAATTTTAAAGCAATGCTCATTTTTATAATTGTGAAAAGTTTGATGGGACCATTATAAATTGCATGGTCATCTGAATTATTAGATTATATTTGACCATGTCAGCCTGGGAAGGTGGCCCATCTAGGAGAGGGAAAACTCTGATTTAAAACCTCCACTGCCTTGTGGCCATATCCAGTCATGGAAAAGGCTCCTGGAGTAAACCTCAAGAAAATCCGGAGTCGGAACCCCTAAAGTAATTCATCGTTGTCTACAACCTTGCTCTGGAAGCTCCTGCAACGGTGCTGGTGCCAAACTGTAACAGCCCTGCTGTTCCTTTGGATCGATCAGCGATGTGGAGAGGGGGGACGTGCTGCATGGGCAACAGCCTGTCCTCCATATGACATCGCCCAGGCTTACATCCGACCATACATCAACTAGGATGCATCACCCATGGTCAGTCATGACCGAGGGGGGGCCGACTACTACTATGATCATGAGTTGTTTGCTGAGAGTATCCATGCGGTTGTTTCCCACCCGATCGCCTTTCAAAAGAAAAACAATTGTAGTCAGGTACTTTTGTTTCTATCTAACCTTGAATGAAATGAAGGTAGTGCATTGCATTGAGATGCAATTTGAATCATGGTTCTGATGACTGGCAGGAGATGCAGTTTAATTGCAATAGGTTCAGTCACATTAGAACCAGTGCTGATTGGTGATTGGCAAGTACATAATCGCCAGTTTGACCTAAATGCTGCTCTGGCTGTTGTTCTGAACTTGACAATTGAACTATATTTTCTATTTTAAATTATGATGACTACCATACGCCTTTTACTGAATGTTAAATTGTGATATGATTAATTTGTTATGATTAGTGTTTTTACTTTGCTTCAAAGATTTTTACAGGTCATTGTGATCCTTCTGAACTTTGGCAAGAATACGTGGGTTTAGAGTGGGGGTGGTGAAAGAAAAAAAATCCTGGAAATACTCAACAGGTCAGGCATCTATGGAGAGAGAAACAGTTAATGTTGCAGCTCAATAGCCTTTCAACAGAACTGAACAGGTTTTAAGATTCAGAGAAAAGAGGGAGTCAAGAGTCATGAGCGGTTGTTACGTCATGAACCGAAACAATGAAATTCTTACTTGCTGCATCTTTACAGGTGTATTAGAGACAACAACAATAAATACACAATAAATTATCGGTTATTCTTAAGTGAAGTCGAACATTATGGTGCAAATACCAAACTACTCAGATCATTTGTGGTTGTGCAAAGTCTGTTGGGGTTCGGTGTGAGGTAGGATTATGGTTAAGGTTGTGCACGGTGGTTCGAGAGCCTTATGGTTGATGGGAAGAAGCTGTTCTTGAACCGGGAGGTAATGATTCTCTGACTTCTGTCCTATCTTCTCGATGGCAGCATCGGGAAAAAAACAGTGTGCCCTGAGTGATGCTTGTTCTTGATAATATTAGCTGCCTTCTTAAGGGCAGCATATCCTGTAGATCCCTTCCATGGTGGGGAGGTTAATACCAATGATGGGTTGGGCAATCTATATTACTAAAAGTCTGATCTTGACCACTTCCTGGTGTTCTGTATATTGATTTTAGATAAAACGCTGCCACTTACGGCTGTGATTTTGGGCCATCTTACTCAGAGTCCCCCTCCGCTGTGCAGGACAAGAGGATTTTTCCCATCGATGAAAAATAAGAGTTATTAGTGTTTTAAAATTTTTGAGATTCTCTCTCCTGAAGGCCACGCCCCTTCCGGAGGGACTATAAAACCCGGAAGTGTTGAGTGCCTCAGCCAGTCTCTGCAAGATGGGGGAGCGAGAGGGTCACATCTCTCAGTCTGAGCTGTGAATAACACTGAACACATGTCTACTAAACTGTGCGTGTGGTTTTACTGACCTTGAGTGCCCTTAATGTGGTTTGAAAATGAAAATGTGGTTGGTTTGAAATAAAGTACAGCAAATGGTTGATGGCGGTGGTTGGTTTGAAATAAAGCACAGCAAATGGTTGTTGGCGGTGGTTGGTTTGAAATAAAGCACAGCAAATGGTTGGTGGTGGTTGGTTTGAAATGGCAGATGATTAAGACTCTAAACTTGACAATTTCCTGTTTGCACTGTAAATTGATTTTAGATAAAACGCTACCACTTACGGCTGTGATTTTTGGCCATCTTACTCAGTCCCCCTCCGCTCATCAGGTGCAGAGGATTCTTCCCATCATTGAAAAATAAAAGTGTTAGTAGTGTGTAAAATATGTTGAGAATCTCTCTCCTTTCAATCACGCCATGAAGGCCACGCCCCTTCCGGTAGGAGGGGGGAGGGATTATAAAACCCAGAAGTGTGGGTGTGGCTCAGTCTCTGCAAGATGGGGGACGGAGAGGTCACGACTCTGCCTGAGCTGTGAATCAACTGAACACACTGAATGTCTACTGAACTGTGAGTGTGGTGTTTTGTGTGGTTTTATGGTGGTTTCGCCCTGTTTGAAATGGTATGAAACTGCATTTGAATGTGGTGGCCTTGCACCCTGCATGAATGGTATGAAACTGCATTTGAATTTGGTGGTCTTGCACCCTGTTTGAAATGGTATGAAACTGCATTGGAATTTGATGGCCTTTCACCCTGCTTGAAATGCAATTTCGAGGAATAGCCGTGAATCAACTGCTAGCCCACCAGCCCGTGAGTGAGCTGCCAGCATATCAGACTTGAGTGTCTGAGCTGCCACCCCAAGAATGCATTTCGCCCACAATGTCCATACTAGCTCTCTGTAAACCAGTCCCTTCAGCCCACAACACCCATACGAGCGCTCCAGAAAGCCCCCTCCCCACTGGCCACCAATATTGGAATTGGTGGAGAGGTGGAATATTGCGTGGGGGGACCAGCCCTCCTGTGTGAACATGGGGCCCAACGGGTCCCACTTAGTCTAGTATTCACTATTTTCTACAACCTCCTTCATTCTGGAGGTTTGAATTCCAACCCAGTTGCAGATGCAACCAGTCTATATGCTCTTCTGTGGAGAGGTTTGAGAGAGTGCTCAGCGACATGTCAAATCCCCTCAAACCTCTGAGCAGAGTTGTTGGTGAGCTTTCTTTGTGCTTGCGTCAATATGCTGGGCATCATCAGAAATGTGCATCCCCAGGAACTTAAATCTGTCCCGCCAATGAAGACAGGCCTTGGACCCTCAGCTTTCCTTTCCTGAAGTCAGCAGCCAGCTCCTTGGTCTTTCTAATGTTAAATGCACGATTGTTCTTCTGAAAGTAAAGCAAATTATCAATCACCCCTACCAGACGCTGTCTGTTATTTGTAAGACAATGGTGGTATCATCAGCAAATTTAAAGATGGCATTGAACTGTGTCTAGTTCCACAGTCTTGGGCATAGAGAGGATAGAGCAGGGGACTGAGCATGCAGACCAGAGGTCGTTGTCAATCTGCACTGATTTGGGGATGACAAAGTCGATGATCCAGTGGTATAGGGAGGAGCGGCGATCCTGTATCCTGAGTTTGACAATGTGTCGTACACACTAGGGAGAATTTACAAATTTACTGAAGCCAATTAACCTACAAAACTGTACATCTTTGGCGTGTAGGAGGAAACCGGGGTACCCAGGGGAAACCCCATGCAGTCACAGGGAGAACGTACAAACTTCTAATTTTGATTGAACTCAAAGCTGTAGTCGATGAACAACAGCTTGACCTAAGTGTTCGTGCTGTCGAAGTGGTCCATCGCAGAATGGAGGCACAGAAAGATGACATTTGATGTTGATCTTTGTGGTGGTTTGTGAATTAACGTGGGTGCAGTTTATCAGTGAGGTAGGCGTTGATTTGCACTATTGAGAACCTCTCAAAGCATTTATTCACAATGGAAGGTAGACAAAAATGCTGGAGAAACTCAGTGGGTGAGGTAGCATCTATGGAGCGAAGGAATAGGTGACGTTTCGGGTCGAGACCCTTCTTCAGACTGATGTGGGGGTGGAGGGGGGGGCAGGAAGAAGCTTCGGAGAGTGGAGGAGAAATTCTTCAAAGTAGACATACCTTGAGGAGATTTCGCAGTGGAGTAGGCAAAATGTTTAAGAAAGAAATGCAATGGATGTGAGTACCACCAGTTGATGGTCATTGTGACATATCGTCTTGTTCTTCTTGGGCACCAGTATAATGGATGTCTGTTTAAAGCAGGTGGGGATCACGGACCATAGTAATGAGAGGTTGAAGGTGTCCATGAAAACTTTGGGAATGCAGCCAGGTATACGATTAGGGCCGGATGCTCTTCAAGGTTCAACCTGATGAAGGTCTTCTCACTTTGACCATGGAGACTGAGATCACTGCATTGTCATGAAGGTACATTGTTCTCCCTTTTGAAGCGAGCATAGAAAGAAAGAAAGCATTAAGTTGCCCGGAATTTGCTTCCATTCCAGTTCTGCATTCTGATATGGCTGAAAATCCTTTGCAGAGGTAACGGGTAATATAAGAAGTGCTTGACAGAGAAGAAGGAATGGGTTGCTTCAGATTTGGATTCCTGCCATTGTTTATAGCGTACTTGAGGCTTGAGGTGCATTGTGCCTTCACAAAAATGGAAAGTGGTTACTCTGGTCTTATTGTGAATAAAAATAATTCTGTTAATATTCAATTATGTTAATTAAAATGTGTGTATGAAACTTTAAATGAATTATTGTTCGTGAATTTTGAACGTATTGCAAACTTAAAATGAGTTTGCCATTGTGAAGATCATAAAATATAATTACTTGAGTGCTGCTCAAAATTTTTAAAATTATTTTTAATTTAGAGTGCGTTAGTTCATTATGCAGATACAAACATTTTGTTTTAATCCAAGTGTCAATGCATGGTTGAATATACTCCAAGGCTACGTCAGACAGATTTTTGGTTTGTAGGATTTAGACAGTTTGTAAGGAGCATAGGACACAGGCAGGAATGTGAAATGTAGAAACAATGAACTGCAAATTCTGGTTTACAAATGGGACTAAGTGCTAGAGTAACTCGGCAACGTCTCAGGAAATGGATAGGTGACGTTTTGGATCAGGACTCTTTTGATTGAATGACATTTTTAGCATTGATTTCATTGAATAGCTTCCTGTTTCCTGTTTCCTGTTTCTTGTGTTCTTTCATGTAACCGGTATGCTGTAAATAGTAGTTGCTGTGGATTTATTTTTATATTTTCTTGGAATATAGATAGCATTGGGATGATGAGATTTATTGTCTTTGACTACATGCCTTGATAAATTGTTGATCAGCCCTCATGTTTTACCAATAAAAGTTATCATGACTATGGTGTCTCCCTCATAAAAAGGTTGGGGATTCCAGCATTTAGTTTGAGTTTAACGTCGAGTTAGAACTTCGTTTGAAATGGAGGAAAACATAGGGCTACTAGATAATTGTTATGTTTTTTCTCCAAGTGGCTCTTATTTATAACTGATTTAATAACTTTGAGTTTGTGCATTGGATCTTTTATCTTTTAACAATAGAACCTTGTGCAGTCTTGATAAAGGAACAGATTTTGTCCATTATCTGTCCAGCAAATTGCTTTGTCTTGAATTATTAAAATTATTTTGTGTCTTTAATTCTCCTACAGCTGTGCTTATCAGCAAAAGGCTAATATCCATTCATGTTCTGTTGGTTTTGATTAGGCTTAGAGGGACGGAAGATAAGTAATTTATTCTGAAGCAGCCTGTCTCTATACAGTTTAGACAAATCCAAACTGGTTCTTTTAAGCTTCCTGTCATAGGTGGCATCCGTAATGTTGATCGTGAGGAATTTAACAGACGTTTTACCAGTAAAGGCCAAAGAGATAATTTGATCCGCTGTTCAAGATTATCATTGTGTCCTATTTAAATCTAATGCTAATGGCTATGCGACATGACAGCTCGTGATCAGGTCTTGTAAGCCAATGTGGATTGTTCCATTTTCAGTCAGTGCTGTGAAAGAAACTAAGTGGAATTGAATAATAGTGAAGTCCCACTGATTTTATAACGATTATATGAAACATTTTCAAGATGCCTAATTTGTTCTTCTTTTTAATCCCACCTGATTATTACTGAATTGGAACAGTTGTTTAGCTCTTCCTGTAAAACGAGAACATAGGCTGACAGCTCACTTAAGACAAAAGTGGAATATTGTTAATCTCCACATCCAAACATTTACACCAGCAAAAAAGCATTGAAGATTAATTCCTAATTATAAGAACTCTCTATTGCTAAAACTTAACAGTATTGCATAAGGCAACAGTGCAAAGGATATTTCATATAATATCTTCCCAAAGTCCCAGCAATTTCCAGGAAAATGAGTGAAAATAATAACTAATGTTAAATATAAAATGGAACCAAACAAATGTATCATGGCTATGCCCTTTAGAGTGTATTTTTCTTAGCTGAGGTTAACATAAAGTGTTTGGGTTACATTTGGGTCCATTTTACTTGTATTACTGAGCACATCTCTTATCAGGAGTGCAATCAAGAAACAATGAGTTTAACCATAACCTGTTCATTTTTTCATTTTGTAAAGTTGCTGCCTCAGCGCCTGAGACCTAGGTTCGATCCTAGCTACGGGTGCTGTCTGGACAGTTTGTATGTTCTCCCTGTGACTGTGGGCTTTCTCCGGGTGATTTTTTTTGTTACATCTCTTGGGAATCAACACCCTTTTAAAATGAATTGCTAAGTACAGTTATGTTGATGCAAATATCAGTCATTATGAATCCATGAAGGTCCCTGTGTTCACCAACACGCTGGGATCAGGTCATCTGTTACTTGATGTTGCATTGAGGAAGAATATTGGAATTGGTGCCAATGATCTCAGGATTATTGCCATTGTGTTTTTGATACCTGCCTCAATGTCTAGTTTAATGCATTTTATAGGTGATCTTTCAATAGTGCACACTGTCATTCAGCAATGAAATGAAGTCTTGTAGTGGCCTGGTCAAGGTCAGGAAAAGACCGGACACCAGGCGGATTCAAAAGAAGCTTTTTAATTCCAGCAGCCCGAGTACACACCACGACACCCTTATCTCTACCCCTAGGGAGTCGTCAGGAAACCCCGTGGCAGACCAACGCCCCTGTCCCTCAATCGGCGAGGGGGATGATCCAAGGAGTGGCCTACCCCCCAGGGACCGCCACAGGACCCCCCCCAAGTACCCGAGGTACGAAACGGACAGGAGGGCGTACAAGGCGGCCAGCCCGGGTGCACACAACGCAAAGCCCCGGAACAGGCGCCTGGTCAACAAGTGCGGGTGACGAAGTAGCCAGAGGAGGAGGTACCCTAGACAGAGGCCGCCCTCACTTTCAGGGCAGCGCTACCAGCGCAGGCCGATCGATATCGATATGTGCTGGCTTCAACCGTGCAACTGAAACGGTCTCACGCCGACCCCCCCATGTCCAGGACGAAAGTCGACGAGCCATGTTCCAAGACCCGGAAGGGACCTTCGTACGGCCGCTGTAGAGGTGTCCGATGTGCATCCCTGCGCAGAAAAACAAACTGGCAGTCCTCCAGAGCAGAGGGAACGTGCGGACGGAAGGACCCATGGCGAGACGTGGGCACCGGCGCCAGCTTGCCCACCGTCTGCCGAAGACGTTGCAGAGCGTCCGAAGGCTGCTCCACCTGGCCACGTGCCGGCGAGATGAACTCCCCGGGCACCGTTAACGGAGACCCATACACCAACTCGGCAGAGGTGGAGGCCAAGTCCTCCTTGGGTGCGGTGCGTATCCCCAGCAAAACCCACGGTAGAGCGTCTACCCAGTCTGGGTCAGTGAGCCGCGCCCTCAGGGCACCCTTAAGCTGCCGGTGAAACCGCTCCACTAGGCCGTTCGACTGCGGGTGGTACGCCGTCGTGTGGTGCAGACGAACACCCAGGAGGCGTGCCATGGCCGACCACAGCTCTGACGTGAACTGAGGCCCCCGGTCGGAAGTTATGTCCAGTGGAACACCGAACCGGGCGATCCAGTGCGCCAACAATGCTCGAGCACAGGTGTTTATTGTGGAATTCTGTAGCGGAATGGCTTCAGGCCACCGCGTGAAGTGGTCCACAACGGTGAATAGATACGTCATGCCCTGGGACGACGGCAGTGGTCCCACGATGTCCACGTGAATGTGGTCGAAACGTTTATGAGGAATGGGGAACTCCTGCAATGGCGCGTGCACGTGTCGTTGCACCTTGGCGGTCTGGCACGGGATGCAAGTGCGCGCCCAATGTCTAACCTCCTTCCGCAGCCCGTGCCACATGAAGCGGGAGGCTACCAGGGCTACTGTCGCCCTGATGGAGGGATGTGCAAGTCCATGGAGCACCTCAAACACCCTGCGCCGCCAGGCGATGGGGACGATGGGTCGCGGAACTCCAGAGGAGACATCGCACAGCAGCGTGGTACCCCCAGGGCCACAGACAACGTCCTCCAACTGCAGGCCCGAAACCGCCGTACGATAGGCGGCCATCTCCTCGTCAACAAGCTGAGCGGCTGCCAGGGCGGAATAGTTGATCCCCTCACCGACTTGGAGAACTGTGTGGACTGCAGGTCTTGATAAGGCATCGGCCACCCGCCGCCCTCAACGAACCGGATGGAGGTAGTGTACTCGGACACATACGCCAACTGCCTCTGCTGCCGGGCAGACCACGGGTCTGATACCTTGGCAAACGCGAAGGTTAGTGGCTTGTGGTCCGTGAATGCAGTAAATGGTCTCCCCTCCAGAAAATAGCGGAAATGACGTACGGTGAGATACAGGGCAAGGAGCTCACGGTCGAAGGCGCTGTAATGACGCTGAGGACCACTGAGATGCCTGCTGAAGAAGGCAAGTGGCCGCCAGCAACCCTCAACGAGCTGCTCTAACACTGCCCCAACCGCAACCTCAGAAGCATCCACCGTCAAGGCGGTCGTGGCGTCCTCTCGTGGGTGGACGAGCATTGTGGCCTCAGCCAGTGCCTGCTTAGCCCTCTCAAATGCAGCTGTTGCTTCCACGGACCAATCAACCTCCCTGCGATGACCAGCAATCAGGTGGAAAAGCGGACGCATGACTGCAGCCGCTGACGGCAGGAAGCGGTGATAGAAAGTGACCATCCCCACGAATTCCTGCAGGCCCCTAACTGTGGTCGGACGGGGGAACCTGCGGATAGCGTCCCTGCGGCTGGCGGTCGCCCAGGCCGTCCATTCTGAAAATGCGAGCTGCCCGCTCGGCGTCACCCAGGCCAAACCTCCTGATGAGAAATGCTTTAAGGCCAGTATATTTGTTTGTTACCGGGGGGTCCCTGAGGAAAGGCTTAACTCGCCTCGCAGTTAGTTGGTCAAGCGAGCCAACCACGTAATAATATTTAGTCTCATCCTGCGTGATACCTCTCACAGCAAACTGTGCCTCTGCCAGCTGGAACCAGGTTTCGGGTTCTTCGGTCCACAGTTGGGAGCTTCAACGCAACGGCGTTATTATCCATCACGATGCGTGATGAACGACGCGGTGTCACCAGTGTAGTGGCCTGGTCAAGGTCAGGAAAAGACCGGACACCAGGCGGATTCAAAAGAAGCTTTTTAATTCCAGCAGCCCGAGTACACACCACGACACCCTTATCTCTACCCCTAGGGAGTCGTCAGGAAACCCCGTGGCAGACCAACGCCCCTGTTCCTCAATCAGCGAGGGGGATGATCCAAGGAGTGGCCTATCCCCCAGGGACCGCCACAGTCTTATCTACTTTCATTGACCACTGTCACATATGATAAATGGGCACTTGACTGAGCTTCAGAGGACTGCTGGCATCTCTGAAAGTGTACTGTGTAAGTAAAATCAGTACCGTCAGGAATATGATGACCTATCAGCTATTTGCTGATGCTGTGATATATTTTGCCAGGTGAACCTAGAATTGTGTTCATAGCTACTGAAAGCCAGTTTGGATCCAGGCTTTCAAAGACATAAGAATGAGAAGCTTGAGAGTTTGTTCTCAAAATAAGTATTATAGGCAAAATATCAAGACTGGGAATTTGTTTCCTTTTAACTCCAAATTGGAAGATTGTTCCAGTTAAGTAACTCGACACTGACCTCGAATACGAAAATGAACAGATTTATATTGTGCCAAGTTTTAAAGCACATGATAAACTTGTAGTTGCTCAATATTGTGAAAGTATTGTAAACGTTTTTCCTGCTTAAAATTGTTTAAAATATGGACAGCATTGCACAGAAGTGCTATTGACATGATCGACAATAGCTATCTCTAACCCAAAACCATTGGAATTGGAGATGTGCCCACGGTGGCGGAGTTTGGGGAGGTAAATGTTCACGATATATGAAAGCTTACTTTTTTTAATTTGAGGCCTTGAGGTTTACCTTTGATTTAATCAGTGCCAGATTTGCTTATAAAATTAATTTAATAAGGAAGTTTTAACCACATTTCAGAACACCTGTTTTGTTGATCTTGCAGGTTTGTATGTGTATAATCTAGTTTATGAGATGGGTGGAAATAGAATCATTATTCAAGCAAATGTGGAATAACTACAAAAGCAACTTGATGAGAAGAAAGTGGTTAATCTTTAACCTTAAAACAATATATATTTTAAGAATAATGTTCATTCTGTATCCCCACACCCTTCAGGTGTGAGAACTAACTTAATTGTCTTGAGGGAAATTGTTTTCTGAATTCCAGCTTTAAATATTACTAGACTAAGTGGGACCCATTGGGTCCCTGTCACACGGGAGGCCTGGTCCCCCAACGCAACTGTTGGAGTGACTGAGGGTAGGGGAAAGGAGAGTGATGAGACGGGTAGGAGATATGTGGAACCAGATAGGAAAGGGAGATCGGTAGATGGGACCAGGTTGTGGAGTGGGTGTGGAAAGGTGATCCAAGGGAGAAGAAATATAAGATGGTTAGATATGCGAGTGATAGGCAGATGTAACCAAGTGGGTGAGGGTAACGAGTCTTGGTAATGAGGAGGAGGGATGAGAAAAATGAGCAATGGTGGAAAGAGCTTGGGTATGACGGGGGAGTAGGAATGTAACACAAGGGTTGTGGGTTACCCGATTTTGGAAACTTCAATACCCATACTATATGGGTCAGAGGCTACCCAAGTGCAATATAAGATGTTGTTCTTCTAGTTTGCTTTAGGCTAACCACGGCTGTGGGGAAGGATGAGGGCAGATGGTAGGTTTGGGAGTGGGACAAGGAGTTGAAATGATATGCAACAGAAACATAAAGTAGCTATTGCGAACAAAACACTGGTATCTTGCAGATTAAAAAACAGAGCGTAATGTTATGGGTCAAATTGTGCAGCAATTCATTAAATCCTAGATATGAGAGGACTTGCTGGAAGACTGGGATGTGCTGAGTGACAGATGATGGCGTATCTGTCGACCAATCCAATGAAGGATCCTCATCTTGGTGAGATCCATCAGCATCATGTTTTTGAATTTTCCTCCCTGATCCAATGCCAGTTATACCTGACGCCAGATCATAAACCCCATTCAATTGAATGGGGATAAGAAAGAATTACGTTATTTATTCTTGACTTGCTGCCTTTGTTTTGACAATAAGATATAATTGTGCTCCCTAGCTTTGCCTCCTGTTAAAGAGGCCATTTCAAGCTGGGATCTCAGCAATATATTGCCCAGGGTTTGCTCACCACCGAGGTATTTAGATGCTTTGACCTTGTATAATTTTGCGAGGTGCAGTAAGTCTGATGCATTGCTCCTTGTATCCAGTCCAGGTAAATGCAGGCAGCCATGATCAATGGGGAAGGACCAGGTCTAGTTTTATTCAACCTGATTGGACACCACTGACAACAAGACATTTCTAACCAGTCTTTGGAGAATTTTTATTGTTAGTATGTTTGGTTTTAACAAAGACATTGGAATGTGTATATAAAACAGATCTTTTTCTGGTTTACATCTAGGAAGAGTGCAAACAAATTTTGGCTCGACAGAAGTCTAATTCTCAGTCAGACTCGCATGATGATGAGATTTCACCACCACCACCAAATCCAGTTGTAAAGGCCAGGCGCAGAAGAGGTGGTGTGAGTGCTGAAGTGTATACTGAAGAAGATGCAGTCTCTTATGTACGAAAGGTATGATACATATTTGGATTTTGTTCAGAAATCCAGGTCTGCTTGTGACAACTGGCATTTTTTCCACCTTTACTCACTTTGCCTTATTTTTCCTCTTTATCTTGTATTAAAAATCTGAATTCCTGACTACCTGGGAACGTCAGTTTAGAACAGTTGACTAACACCTTCAGCTGCTTAGACACAAAATGCTGGAGCAACTCAGTGGGTCAGGCAGCATCTCTGGAGAAAAGGAATGGGTGATGTTTCAGGTCGAGGTGGGTTTGCAGTTTCTTCCTACAGAGCCTCAGCTGCTTTGCTTCCTAATTCTGGCATATCAACACAGACTTCCTTTAAATGTTTCCCATCCTAATCCTGATCTTTCCCTAATTTCTTTATCTTTCACCATATGCTATCTTATCTTGCCCAAGGGATCTATGTTTTTTGCTCTTTGACTCTTCCACTAATCTGCTGACCATCCTCTTCCCCATCATGACTTATGTCTTAATTGATTGTGTTAACGGTTCGATGTGATACGATAGGACTTTTTTTAATCCCATGAGGGAAATTGATCTATTCACTGTCCAAAAGACATTTGGATAGGTACATGGATGGGAATGGTTTAGAGGGATATAGGCCAAATGTGGGCAGGTGGGACTAACATAGGGCATCTTGGTCGGTATATGGGCCTGTTTCCATGCTGTATGACTCTGTGCTGCTGTCCAGCCTTATCCTATCTATCTATACTATTATTAAAACTCTCATCTTGTCCTCTTCCGGTTTGCATTGTTTTTAAATTTGTGCAAAAACGGTACCCTATATCGCTAGGATTTGTTCGCCACCTTACCGTTCTCCTCTGCTCCAAGCGCACCAAGTTTTGTTTCCGACCGGTGGAAAATTGTGAGATCTGCAGATTGGACTTCTTACCTGT
Organism: Amblyraja radiata; assembly: GCF_010909765.2. NCBI lineage: Eukaryota > Metazoa > Chordata > Chondrichthyes > Rajiformes > Rajidae > Amblyraja > Amblyraja radiata. The sequence goes on from NC_045977.1 coordinate 19,931,790, forward strand.
CAGTCACCATGAAGGTAACGCCCCTTCCGGCACCGGCTGTCAATCACCGGCGCGAGGAGAATAAACCCCCGAGACGGAGCTGAGTCCACAAGCCGTGCTGATTGAGTCCGCAAGCCGTGCTGATTGAGTCCGCAAGCCGTGCTGATTGAGTCCGCACGCCGTGCTGAGTGAGTCCGCAACTGTGGAGTCGGGGAAGCCGCTGTGTGGAGTCGGGGAAGCCGCTGTGTGGAGTCGGGGAAGCCGCTGTGTGGAGTCGGGGAAGCCGCTGTGTGGAGTCGGGGAAGCCGCTGTGTGGAGTCAGGGAAGCCGCTGTGTGGAGTCGGGGAAGCCACTGAGTAGAGTCGGGAGGTGCTGTGTGGTGCTGTGGCTGGTGGCTGCTGAGTGGAGTCCCTCCCCCCCACACACCCACCCCTTCCCCCCCCACTCCCCCTCCTCCCCACACACCCACACCACCCCACCCCCCTCACACCACCCCCTGCCCACACCACTACACCCCCTCTCCCACTCCATGGTTGAGTATTGGATTGGGGAATAGGTTGCGTTGGGGGAATCAGGCCTCCCGTGCGACTGGAACCCAACGGGTCCCACTTAGTCTAGTCTTCAGTAAATCTGATTTCGTCCAAATCTCTGTTGCTCCTACCCCAGATCTTACTTTGTGTGCATTCTTTTATTTCTTATCAACACTATGTTGAACCGTAGCTAAACTATCTCAAATATATTAAATGTTCAACATGCTTTTCAAATCTCTCTATGAACTTGTTCCTCCCTAACCTAGTAACCTCTTACAGCTGAAGTTAGAATATCAGATTCATGAATATCCTTAACTTTGTGAACTTTGGCCATGTCCCTCATGAGCTTGCAGCGCCTGAACCATTGGATTTATTTTGCGAACTCTGTCCTTCTTCCTTAGTAAGATCCATCCTGGAATTTTACTTGCTTATTTGCCTCAAAACTTGTCTTGGAGGGAGTACAGAAAAGATTCACTAGATTGCTTGGATTGGAAACATGGAGTTATGGGGTACGATTGGATAGGCTGGGCATGTTTTCCATGGAACAAAAGAGGCTGAGAGGTGATGTGAGAGGCATATAAAATTATAAGAGGGGTAGATGGTCAGAATTTGTTTTACAGTGATATGGGTATCAAAAACAAGAGTGTAAGTAAGAGAAAGGAGATTTACAGGGATTTGAGTTGACATTTTTTTTACATGGAAAGTGGTTGATAGCTGGAACTCTGTGTCAGAGCAGCTAGTGGAATCTGATAAATTCACTATATTTAAGAGACATGTAACCAGACATTTAAATGGGCAAGGCACAGTAGACATCAGAGAGTGGGCAAATGGGATTAATTTAGATAGGCACAAAGGTCTGACATGGCGGGTTGAAGGGCCTTTGTCACTCTGTACAACTCTGCATCTATGATTATAGACTTGATAAATTTGTGTTCCTTTCATTAGGGTAGTACATAAGTTCCTGGTGGACATTTTATGGTGAATATCTATTACCATCTGAAAGCTGATAAATTCTGGTAGGCTTCATTTGTCTATACTGTTTTTTAGGTAATACCAAAGGACTACAAGACCATGACTGCCCTAGCAAAAGCTATTTCTAAGAATGTTCTTTTTGCTCATCTTGATGATAATGAACGAAGGTAGGATGAATACTTGATGACAATGTTTGTTATTCAAATTAATGGTTTATTTATTCCTTGTGTGTTTGTGTCTTCCAAATCTGTCTCTGATTTAACAAAATGTTAGGATAAAAGGGTATTGCAACCAAATGTTACTGTTTATTGTATTTGTACCACATAGCAAATTCTCATTTGGGCATTATTTTTTCATATTGAAAGAGTGAGAGAGAAGTGCTTCTGTTATTAGCAAACTTTTGTTTCGTATATTTTAGATAATAAAATATGGACTTGATATGGAAAATTGTGATTAAAATATTTTTTAAAACTCATAATTATAACAACCAGTTTGCATGTTTTAGTAAAAATGTTACCATCTTTGTCTGAAAATATGTTCCTGCAATATGCGAGTTCGATATTCCGACTGGCAACGGTGGTGCTGCATTGTGTGCCGTCTTGCATTTCGTCCGTGGTCGGGGTAGGGGTCGGCTCTCCGTCGCTGTGGGTGCTGTTGAGTTGCTATTGGGCCGTCCCCCTTCCCGGTGCCCCATCCCTGTCCGTAGGTGTCCGGGGTGGCCCTGGGCTGACGGGGCGGCCCCGGACTTGCAGCCGCTGGCTCCAGCTCGGCTCTGCCTGTCCCGCCGGGTTGGCCCCGGCAGCCATCCACCTCCACCCCCCTCCCCTCAGTCCGACACTGAGATCCTGCTGAAGATGGGCAGCCGCTGGCCCTTCTCGAAGACGGGCGACTGTTGCTGGAGTCGTCCTGGTCGGAGAGAGAGTCTGTGGATGGGCTCCTGCCGGCCATGGAAGGCCGAGTACCCGCTGGAGCTGCAGGTACTGTTGGTGATGGCGGCAGCAGCAACCTCCACCCCCTCCTTTGCCCAGCCCCAAGCCCAGAGTCTGGGCCAGCTCTAACGCCAGGTTGGGGCTGAAGGCCGCCTGCAGCGCAGCCCAGTCTAGCGCCGGGTCGGAGGAGGCTAAGCCCAAAATTGCGCTCTGGTGCAGGCGAGGCTGGGGCCCTCACTCCTCCTCGGGGTTGTGGATGAAGTGGCAGTGGTTACCGTAGGGGCAAAAGGCGGTGGTGCGCAAGGTACGGCTTGTACTTAGGGTAGCGGCTGAGGCCATGGGCGAACTGGAACTTGTTGCCGTAGCGGCCCATCGGGGAGTGGGTTTCTCTGGAGTTGGAGCAGGGTTTGGCTGGAATTGGCGCTGGCTGTGAGTTTGGGGCCGTTGGAGTTGTCTGTCCGGGCTGTCGGTTGGCCCAGCGGGAGAGGCGGTGAGCTGTGGTTGGCCAGGCATGATATATTTCTGATTTAAATCGTAATTCCGATTTTTTTGTTTTCCTATTTTTCAATTTTTTTCTGCCCGATTATTTGGCGGCCAATCAATCGCTGTCTCTAAAGGGGTTGCGTCCAATCACCGACCAGCTTCCCTTAAAATTCTCGTCCCATCAACAAATTGGTCTCCTGTCGTCCAATCAGCCTCTGTCTCCAAGAGCATCGTGTCCAATCACATAATGCGCCGGTCACTCGGCGGCCAATCAGACACAGTCTCTGAGGGGTGTTGCGGCCAATCACCGACCAGCTTCCCTTACTGAAGCAGAAGATGGCTGCAGCCAAAATCACTTTTTCTGTGCTGTTTGCACACAGTGCGAGGCAAAGAGACATTTCAGGTAACATTGTTTGTAAGATTCTTTTAGCTGTATGAAGTCTTTCACACTCAGCAAAATCAATAACCCCACTCTCACCATCGACGGCACCACTGTCTCCCCATCTCCCCAGGCCCGCAACCTTGGCGTGATCTTTGATTCCACCCTCTCCCTTGAGCCTCACATCCGCCATGTCATTAAAACCTCCTTCTTTCATCTCCGCAACATCGCCAAACTCAGACCCTCTCTCACACCGCCGGCTGCTGAAAGACTCATCCATGCCTTCATCTCCTCCCGACTGGACTATTGCAACTCACTTCTCCTTGGCATCAGCTCCACCTACATCAACCGACTCCAACTGGTCCAGAACGCAGCCGCCCGACTCATCACCCATACCAAATCCTGGCATCACATCACTCCAGTCCTCAAAAAACTTCACTGGCTTCCCATCTCCCACCGGATCACCTACAAAATCCTGGTCCTCACCTACAAAGCCCTCCACCATCTGCCCCCCCCATATCTCACTGACCTCCTCTCCCCCCCTACCAACCCTCACGGTCCCTCAGATCCACATCAGCAGGTCTCCTCTCCATCCACAAGTCCAACCTCCGCAGTTTTGGGGACAGAGCCTTCTCCAGGGCAGCTCCCAGGCTCTGGAACACCCTCCCCCAACTGATCCGCAATTCCGTGTCCCTCACCATCTTCCAGTCCCGCCTCAAGACCCATCTCTTCACCTCTGCCTATCCTTAGCCCCACGTCCCTGTCCCTTTTCATCTGTGCATTAATTGCCTCATACTGTGTTTTGTATTGAATTCTGTCTTTACTTTGTGTACTAGTCATGCCTCTACTATTTATTTCATTCCTCTTACATGTTTTTCCTCTACATGCTCAATTTTTGTAAGGTGTCCTTGAGACTCTTGAAAGGCGCCCATAAATAAAATTTATTATTATTATTATTTTATTTCATGAAATATTTATCTTTGGGGGTTATTTTACTGGTTATGGGGCTAACTGGCCTCCTGGACTCCCGGCCAATACTCCCTACTTTTTTTCTGGAATATCAAGCCTGGGTTGGAGCCTCTACACGCTGGGCCTGGGGGCCGGTGTCTTGTCGGTCCGGACGTCACCGGGGATGGGACACTTGAGTGTGCGGTGGGGGGGGGGGACGGGACTCCAGGGTTGCGGGTCTCCCCTCTCCCCCGGTCTCCCACTGAAAAAAGACAAAAAATTGTACTCAAACTATACTCACTGAATCTACAGCGCTATGTTCGATTTTAATTTATAGCATTCGACCTTTGACAAATCCAATGATTCCTTGTGTTTTTCAGAATACTAAACTCGCTTATATCAAGTACAAAAGAGCTTTTGCTCAATCTTTATTGGGACGCCAAGGTCTAAAATATACTTATGGTATATTGCAGATAGGCTTACTGATCAACTTGCTGTAGAAATGCAATTCTAAAGCTCTGTTGGTAAGGGTACATTGTTGTTGTACTTATCCACCAATATCACAACCACCAAAACTCCTTCACTCCTTCACTATATTTAGCGATTATAGATAAAAGTCCTTCAGTTTGCTTTCATAAATTCAATTACTTTGCGTTTGTGCCCATCGTGCCTGCATGAGTAATGCTTATAAACTTTAAGGTGGCACAGTGGTGCAGCAGTAGAGTTGCTGCCTTACAGCGCCAGAGACCCGGGTTCAATCCTGACTAGGGTTGCTGTCTGGACAGAGTTTGTACATTCTCGTTGTGACCACGTTGATTGTCGCCAGGTGCTCTGGTTTCCACCCACATTCCAAAGACGATCCAGTTTGAAGATTAATTGGCTTTTGTAAAGTGTCCCCAGTGTGCAGGATAGAACTGATGTTCAGGTGATCATTGGTCGGCACGGTCTCAGTGGTCCGAAGGGCTGTTTCCACACTGTATCTCTAAACTGAACTGATTGAAATCGTCATCTTAACTGACATATTTTTGCAGTATAGTAAACCCTGGTTTTAAGGACGCCTTTTATAACAGATTTTGGTTATAGCGGACGGATCTTCCCCTGCCACCACCGGCTTGCAGGACGCGCTCCGTCATCGTGGGGCTTCCTTCCCTCTCACCACCTGCCACGTCTTGTTGGCCATCGCTTTGTCTGCTCCCCACTCCACAACCACCACTTTGTCCACTCGGCCTCTCGCATGTCATCCTTGGTGTTTTCAGCTTCTCAGCTGGGAAGTAAATGTTCTTCCCCACTTAATCCAACATTGTAATAGCCAAATCATGAAGAAGAGAATTGAAGAAAGCACATAGCCACGTTAAATGAGCATTTGGCTGACGCTGTCAACTGCACTTCAATCATGGCCAGCTTTTACAATTGATCAGCTTATTTGCAAGAAATTCAGTCGTGAGCTTTCATGTGATAGTTAAAACAGAAGAATGAATAGTTGGCATGGATTTCAAAAGGAAAAGTCTTAGTTGATAACCTCATTGAATTATTAGCACTCATCTAATCAGAAAGTAGACGAGGATAATTCAGTTGTAATTATTTATTCATTAGCAACATATTAGATTAAAGAATATAGACGCAAAATGCTGGAGTAACTCAGCGGGACAGGTAGCATCTCTGGAGAGAAGGAATGGGTTACGTTTTGGGTCGAGACCCTTCTTCAGTCTGAAGAAGGGTCTCGACCCGAAACGGCACCCATTCCTTCTCTCCAGAGATGCGGCCTGTCCCGCAGAGTTACTCCAGAATTTTGTGTCTATCTTCAATTTTAACCAGCATCTGCAGTTCTTTCCTACACAAATTAATGAAAATGATCACCGCAAACACAGTTGGAACTCGTACCAGAACTAAGACTCGTACACTGCAAGGGCCAGGAAGCAAGCGGGCAAGATCATCTCTGACCCCTCTCACCCTGACCATAAACTCTTTGAATCACTCCCCTCTGGAAGGCGACTCCGGACTGTCAAAGCTGCCACAGCCAGACATAAAAACAGTTTTTATCCACGAGTAGTTGCTCTACTCAACAGTCAAAAATCTGTAGCCTCCCTTTGATCTGGTATTTTGTTGGTTCACATGCTTGATCAATGGTGTTTTATCATTAATGTTTTATTATTATTAATGTTTAGTGTTTTCTGAGTCATTCGTAACTGTCACTGTATGTCATGTTGTTACTTGTGGGCGGAGCACCAAGGCAAATTCCTTGTATGTGAATACTTGGCCAATAAACTTACTTACTTATTTACCAGAATAATTAGCTTCCCAGCCTTGAGACTGTAAGCAGAATGTTGGGTTTAAGGAGAGATATTTAAGAGAGTGCATTGAAAATGAAATCTCAGATAATGAGTGCATTCACGTTACGTTTTATATATGTTTTAGATGTTTTCAAAAGTAGTGATCGAGACGACCAGTGTCTATGCATTTAAAAAGAGACTAGAGCCAAATATAAGAAATAAGGAAATCGAAGGTTGTTAAAACTCAAGCAAAACATAAATCAAAGTATGGGCTCGGGGCCTGATTGGCCTGTTTATGTGCTCTACATTTCACGCAATTCTGAACCAGGCCTTTTTTCTTTTTGAATTTAAACTGACATCAATCCATGTATGTCAAAATTTGAGAGCTAAAGATGAGGGTATTGGATAATCATGTCCTAGATTAATGTCTTCCAGGTGGTTCTTCTCGGTCACATTGTTTTATGATGCTAATGTATGTCTTGCATTTGAGATGGAAGGTAGACATTCAGCTCAACAAGTCCACCAAAACCAGTAGTACGATCCCTCTGATATTTTTGTCAGGAGAACCTGCTGCATGCAGCTGAAGCAAATCAAGGAATGCCTGGCTATTTAAGATCGGCGCCCTATTTAAATCGTAGCAGTACACACTTGCTCCCACTGAGAGGCATTCTAAGAGCAGGAACTTATTGTTTAATCTGCAGGGTTTTTTTCCAGAATTATCTACTTTATTCCTGTCTTTATCAGGGCGCTCAATCTCATTTTGCCCCCTTTGCCAAGGTACTTCTAAGCTCATTGTCCCATTAAAGGCCAAATGACATGTTTGATTGATAGCCATACACCTTTCCCTCCTTCAATCGTACATCTACTGGATGCATTACAGGAATTCATCATGGCTTTTACAGGCATCATGTCTTCAACCCACGGTGTCGTTAGCTTGGAAGCATGTGCACTGGAATATCACTCATAGCTGCAGATTCCCTTCCTGCATCCACGTGTATCCTGATTTTTAAAATACTTTGCTGGGCTTAATTATCATTTAGTTATTAGATTGCAGTTGTTCCCTAGGAGATGAACAGTAAATTCTGGCTGTGCCTGTGATATCTACATCCCGTGCACAAAAATTGGTTTATCTATCAGATTTCAAATTATTTATTTTCATTTTTTGAATGTTTGGTGATTCTTGCATTGCAAATATGTGAAAAGCACTGAGTATTTTAAGAAAATGGTAAAGCTGAATTTCCACTGTTAAATTGCAGCTAGCAATCTTTGGCATTGTTGAAGAAAGGTGTCAGTGACATAAGTACAATGGATGCATCGCAGAAAAGTTGTTAACAGGGCAAAGAGTACTTATGTCAAACAAAAACCGACGTTGTAAATAATAGAAGAACAAAAGACTGGAGATTCCTTTCTCACATTGCAGGCTGGGTCGTCTCCCATACAGTTGCTTCCCTGATAGCTTGTCCCTATTGAATTTAACTGAGTTTGTAATTGTCTTGAAAGAAACAAAGTGGAGGAACTTAGCAGGTCAGGCAGTATCCTGGATGGGTGACGTTTTGGGTTTGATCCCTTCAGGACTCTTCCTTGTCTGGGTCGGGACGTATTTGTATGATGCTATTAATGGTTTAAATTAAATCTAATCAAGAAAACTACAGGGAACAATTGAGAAAGTTCACCATAATTAAATCTTCCTTTGTCTTTAAGAACTAGTGTCATGTTTGTACCAACAACAGAACAATGGAATTCATTCTTGCTGCAGTTTAAGAGACTTGTAAATGTAATAGAGCACAAATAATATATAATCCAAAATACAATAAATTTATTTTATGGTAACCATAATAGTGCAAAAGCTGAAGTCTGTCATGCAAACGAAGAAGTCCATAGATGTCCATAGTTGCTGTGACTAGAGTTGTGTCGTGTTCCAGAGTCTAATGGTTACTGGGAAGAAACACAACCTGCCAGAGGCAATGATGGTCCAGTTTTACACTACCATCATAGAGTCTGTCCTCACCTTCTCCATCATGGTCTGGTTTGGCTCAGCCACCAAGCATGACATCCAGAGGCTGCAGCACATCATTCAATCAGCCAAGAAAATTGTTGGCTGCAACATTGACGAACTGTACACTGCAAGGGCCCGGAAGCGAGCAGGTAAGATAATCTCTAACCCTTCTCACCCTGGCCATGAACACTTTGAAATACTTCCGTATGGGAGGAAACTCTGAACTATCAAAGCTGCCATAACCAGACATAAAGACATACATTTTTCCACGACTAGTAGCTGTACTCAACAGCCAAAATTCTGTAGCCTCTTTTTACTCTGGTCCTTTATTTTCACGTGTTTATATTACGATGTTTTATTTTTAAGTGTCTGCTGTATATCGTATCTTTATCCTTTTGCGAGCAAAGCACCATGGCAAATTCCTTGTATGTATACATACCTGGTCAATAAATTGTATTAATTAATTCGGGTAGAGTGGGAAAATCAGGTTGGTACTGGACCCCAAGAAAGGGACTTTGTAAAGTGCCTTTGTGATGGATTCTTAGAATAGCTTGTATTGGAGCCTACCAGGGAGAAGGTAATTCTGGATTTAGTGTAATGTAATGAACCGGATTTGATAAAGGACCTCGAGGTTAATGAGCCATTAGGAGGTAGTGACCATTACATGGTCAGGTTTAATCTACAATTGGAGAAGGAGAAGGATAGATCGGAGGTGTTAGTGTTACAGTTGAATAAAGGGGACTATGGGGCCATGAGGGAGGAGCTGGCCAAAGTTGACTGGAAAGATACACTAGCAGGGGTGACAGTGGAACAAAAATGGCAGGTATTTCTAGGAATAATACAGAAGGTGCAGGATCAGTTTATTCCTAGGAGGAAGAAAGATTCCAAGGGGAGTAAGGGGCGACCATGGCTGACAAGGGACGTCAGAGACAGTATAAAAATTGAAGCGAAGAAGTACAACGTAGCAAAGATGAGCGGGAAGCAAGAGCATTGGGTAATGTTTAAAGAACAACAGAAGATACAGGGAGAAAAGATGAGGTACGAAGGTAAGCTAGCCAAGAATATAAAGGAGGATAGTAAAAGCTTCTTTAGGTATGTGAAGAGGTAAACATTAGTTTAGACCAAAGTTGGACCCTTGAAGACCGAAAAAGGTGAATTTATTATGGGGAACAAGGAAATGGCAGATGAGTTGAACAGGTACTTTGGATCTGTCTTCACTAAGGAGGACGCAAACAATCTTCCTGATATTGTAGTGGCCAGAGGATCTGGGGTGACGGAGGAACTGAAGGAAATCCACATTAGGCAGGAAATGGTGTTGGATAGACTGATGGGACTGAAGGCTGATAAATCCCCAGGGCCTGATGGTCTGCAGCCCAGGATACTTAAGGAAGTGGCTCTAGAAATCGTGGATGCATTGGTGATAATTTTCCAATGTTCTATAGACTCGGGATCAGTTCCTGTGGATTGGAGGGTAGCTAATGTTATCCCACTTTTTAAGAAAGGAGGGAGAGAGAAAACGGAATTATAGACCAGTTAGCCTGACATTGGTGGTGGGGAAGATGCTGGAGTCAATTATAAAAGATGAAATCGCCGCACATTTGGATAGCAGTAACAGGATGGTCCGAGTCAGCATGGATTTACGAAGGGGAAATCATGCTTGACTAATCTTCTGTAATTTCTTTAAGATGTAACTAGAAAATTGGACAAGGGAGAGCCAGTGGATGTCGTGTACCTGGACTTTCAGAAAGCATTTGATAAGGTCCCACATAGGAGATTAGTGGGCAAAATTAGGGCACATGGTATTGGGGGTAGAGTGCTGACATGGATAGAAATTTGGTTGGCAGACAGGAAACAAAGAGTAGGGATTAACGGGTCCCTTTCAGAATGGCAGGCAGTGACTAGTGGGGTACCGCAAGGCTCGGTGCTGGGACTGCAGCTATTTACAATATTCATCAATGATTTGGATGAAGGGATTAAAAGTAACATTAGCAAATTTGCAGATGACACAAAGCGGGGTGGCAGTGTGAACTGTGAGAAGGGTGCGATGAGAATGCAGGGTGACTTGGACAGGTTGGGGAGTGGGCAGATGCGTGGCAGATGAAGTTTAATGCGGATAAATATGAGGTTATCCACGTAGCAAAAACAGGAAGGCAGATTACTATCTAAATGGCGTCAAGTTGGGAAAAGGGGAAGTACAACGGGATCTGGGGGTCCTTGATCATCAGTCTATGAAAGTAAGTATGCAGGTACAGCAGGCAGTGAAGAAAGCGAATGGCATGTTGGCCTTTATAACAAGAGGAGTCGAATATAGGAGCAAAGAGGTCCTTCTGCAGTTGTACAGAGCCCTAGTGATACCACACCTAGAGTATTGTGTGCAGTTTTGCTCCCCTCATTTGAGGGAGTGCAGCGTAGGTTTACAAGGTTAATTCCCGGGATGGCGGGACTGTCATATGCTGAGAGAATGGAGCGGCTGGGCTTGTACACTCTGGAGTTTAGAAGGACGAGAGGGAATCTCATTGAAACATATAAGATTGTTACGGGTTTGGACACGCTAGAGGCAGGAAAGATGTTCCCGATGTTGGGGGAGTCCAGAACCAGGGGCCACAGTTTAAGAATAAAGAGTAAGCCATTTAGAACGGAGACGAGGAAACACTTTTTCTCACAGAGAGTTGTGAGTGTGGAATTCTCTGCCTCAGGATGGTGGAGGCAGGTTCTCTGGTTGCGTTCAAGAGAGAGCTAGATAGGACTCTTAAAAATAGCGGAGTCAGGGGATATGGGGAGAAGGCAGGAACGGGGTACTGATTGGGGATGATCAGCCATGATCACATTAATTGGCGGTGCTGGCTCGAAGGGCCGAATGGCCTACTCCTGCACCTATTGTCTATTGTCTAATTCATTCATTCATTGTTAAATCTGGTGGTCGTGGATTTCATGTTTCTGCACCCCCTTCCCAATGGGATGAATGAAATGGGAGCGTGGCTAGAATGTGGGCTTTGGCTGCCTCTTTGAAGCAGCGTCTCCCCTCAATAGTGAGGAGGTCAGTACCTGTGATGGATGAGACATTATCTACCACTTTCAGCAGCTTCCTTCATTCCTGAATGTTTGAGTTGCTGAACCAGGCTGTGAAGCAAATGGTCTCTACCGTTCATATGTAAAAGATACCAAATCGCCTCAATCTTCGAAGGATATGGAGGTATTGATGAGCTGCCTTTTTGATGGCACTGATGTTCTGAGCCCCGAGCAGATCTTAAGAGATATGTATGCCCAGAAACTTGAAGCCGTTCACTCTCTCCACCGTCGACAAAGATGGGTGGGTGGATCACCGTTTTTCCCCTTTCTTAGATCAACGATCATCTCCTTTATCTTGCTGATGTTGAGAACAAGATTGTTGTTCTTGCATTATTCAATCAGATTATCAATCTCCCTCATGTTTTCTGGACTCATCATTACTTGTCATTCGTCCAACAATGCTGATATTGTCGATGAATTTAAAGTTGGCATTGGAACTGTGCCTGACTCCATAGTCGTGAGTATATAAGGAGTAGAGCAGGGCGACTGAACACAGCCTTGAGGTGCTCCTGTGCTGATGGTTATCGAGGAAGAATGATTGTTGCAAATTCATACTGATGGTGATCTGCTGATGAGAAAGTCGAGGATTTAATTACATAGGGATAAGCAGAGACTCAGTTTGGATGAGACGATGATGTTGAATACCGAGCTGCTGTCAATTAACAACAGCCCGATGTTCTTATTGTCCAAGTAGTCCGGTGCTGAGTGGAGAGCCAGCGAGATCGCATTCTGAAGTCATGATGGTGGATGTCAGAGGCACTGGTTGACAGTCACTAAGGCATGCTACCCTATTTTCCTTTGACACCGGGATGATAGTCAATACTGGTGAAAGGTCATCCATCGGAAACATTAACTTTTTCTCTCCTTACCTGATCTGTTGAATATTTTCTTTGTTGTGCTTTTACTTTATGTTCATTTTGTGTGGCTTTAACAATTCTCCCTTTCTCTATGAAAACGTTGTAATTTCTCTGAATTCTTTTTTTTTTCTTGCATCTCCTTACTGCTCTCACCAAGCCAAGATGAAACGGCACGTTTGGGCATCTTTTAAAACTACCCTATAATTTTTAGTTGCCTCTCAATTCAAAGTAATATGTTATTCTCCACATGTTAACTATGAATTTTAATTTGGCCCTTTTGGTCAGTTTATACCATAGAATGTGATCTTGGAGGGAGACTTGCATTGATCACATGTTTCACCTCATTCTTCTCTTTGGAGTGCACTTGAATGTATTTACAGTATTGGATTCCATTGCATCACTGCTTTTGGCGGAGGTCCATAGATGCCAACTTTTGAAGATGCTGGCCAAAGAAGCAAAGTTGTTTTCCGTTCTGAATGTCATTTCTTTGAAGTAGTTTTTTTTTTATTCTGAGAGGATCTAAGCATATTTCTTTTCTTCTATCCCTTTGATGTTTATTCTTTTGGATTTTTATTTCTTCGACAGCCAGCAACTTAATGGGTTGGTTACTTGTTATACGAAGAAATGGCTAATAAGCTATGTATTTATTTTATAACTGCACCAGAGTTAGTGTTGTAAGGGAAACTTATCTTTTGTAAAAACGATGTTTCCCATGTACTCATAGCTTCACAGTAATGCACATAATTTGTCCGCGAATTTCTGATCCTGCTTTCAAATGCATAATTTTGTGCATTTAGTTTAAGCAAATCAACTAAATTACGTCTTTTGTAAGAACTAGGGGCAGTAATAGACCACTTGCCACCCTGTGCCTGTCATATGGCTGACTTACCACACCACCGTTTTCCTTCCTTAGCCACGTATCACTTGATTCTTGTCAAATCCAAAAATGACTTAATTTGTATTGAATGCGTTAAGTGACTGAGACTCCACAGCCCTCCAAGATAAAGTACAAACTCTTCACATCTTGAGTGAAGAAATTTCTCCTCATTTCAGCCTGAAATTGATTTTTTTATCTAGAGACTGACTCCAATTTCTAGATTCCTTTGCTTGAGGAAATATCCTCCCCGCATCTATTCTAAGCTCTCAGTTTTTAAATGTTTTATTGAGGCTAATTCTCACATTTTTTTAGAATAGAAGCCTTGTTGAACATCTCTTCTCATACAGCACGCCCCACTACGTCACCACCTACACCCCCCAAACCTTGGACCACGCAAGTGCATATTTGTTTCGCTCCTCCACAATAATCCTATTGTACATGATACTTTAGTTGAGGTCTTGCCAAAGCCCACCTAGGACTTTTGCAATTATGGTAAAACTTCTTTATTCTTGCACTCAAATCCTGAGGCAATAAAACTTAACGAACAATTTGTCTGCTGGACATTAACTGGGCTCTCAATTATTTATGTGCATGTATCTTTGAATATTAACATTTCTATTATTTCATATTTTTTCTTTTATCTGCTGAAGCAAATAACCTCATTTTCCCCCACATTTTTTCCACGTTTACTCCATCACTAGTGATGTTGTCCACATACCAAACCTTGATGACTAGCTCTTGGAGCCTCTTTGTATCCATTTAGTTCTGCTCCATCATCAAACCTGGAAAAGTTACATTTGTGACCTCCGTCAAATCGTTAATATAAATTGGGGTCCAAATACTAATCCCTTTGACACCACACTTGCCTGGAAACCTGAGAAGGAGCAATTTATTCCTTTGTATTTGATCAGTTGACTAACTGCCAATCATATGAGCGAATTATCCTTCAATCTATGTGCTGCATCCATAGTCACAAATCTCTTGTGTGGGAGGAGCTTATCAAAATCAAAATAGATTTCTTTGATTCTTTCTCATTTACTCTACTTGATACATCATCAAAGTTTGGCACAGACTAACAAACCTATCATGTCTGTTAGTTGATTTCTTATTTTTCACATGATGATCATTTGATATTCACTGAGGTTTGTGGTTTGGCTCCATGTAAAAGCAAATTTGAATTTAAACTATGTACATATTTATTCCAGGAATTTCTTTTTGTACGATTCAAGTTTATTTTTCCTCTGTGGCATTAAAAAACCCCCCATCAAATTATATACAGAAGGTTCCCGGGTTACATAGGAGTTCAATTCCTGAAATCTGTTCGTAAACTAAAATTTCACACTGTCGGAAATTAACAATTTCCCGCAAAATCATACTGTAAAATGTTTAGCCTTAACAGCCCTTGGGGAATAGCTTGTAGAGAATAGATTGGGGAAGATCAATGTAGGTGAGTTATTACTAGCGAGTGAACTGTGCCAAATGTTTGTCTGAATGCAGTCTGAATAGAGTGAGGGGGGGGGGGGGGGACTCTCAAGGAAAGGCTATTTTATCAACTAGAAATGAGGAATTACTGTGTGCTCTGTTTCACAGAGATATTGATCACCCCCAGCTCCCTAGACTCAAACTTCCAGCCCAAAGGTTTCTCCATTCATCGTATGGACTGAACGGAGGCATTGGGAAAAGGGAGAAGCGGAGGCATCTGCGTCTTGGTAAACTCTTTGTGGTGCTCGGGTGTAGCGCTCCTGTCCAAATCCTGCTCACCGCACCTGGAACACCTGCCAATGAAGTGCATTCCCTTCTATCTCCCGAGGGAATTAACCTCCATTATCATGACAGTGGTCTACATCCCTAATCAGACAGTTGTTCATTTAGCACTGGTGGAACTGCATGCCGCAGTCAACAAACACCAGATAGCTTACCCCAACGCCTTTCCTAAGATGAAGAAAGCACTCCCAAACTCGTGTAGCATCAGAGGATTAATTGAATTGAATTGAATTGAATTCATTTGTCATTCAGACCTTTCGGTATGAACAAAATTTCGTTGCCTTGCAGTCATACATATAACAAAAATGACAAAAACACAATAAACACAAATTTAACATCCACCACAGTGACTTCACCAGGCACCTCCTCACTGTGATGGAAGGCAAAAGTCTTAAAGTCTTTGTCTCTTCCCTCCTTGTTCTCCCTCTGCGCCGAGGCGATCCAGGCTTCGGATGTTGTGACCCCGCCGGGCAATGGTAAGTAATGTCAGTCCCGCGGCTGAATCCAAGCGCCGCGAACGGGCCGGTTCAAACTCCGCGGCCCGGGGTGGTCGAAGCCGCCGAAGCTGCGGCCCTCCAGTCCAGCGGACGCAGGTGTTGTTGCGGGAGCTCTGGAAAAACAGGTCACCAACCTGTGACCTGCGAGCTCCCGACGATGTCGTCCACTGGCCCGCAGAGGAGGTATCCTTGTGACAAATTGGCAATATTTTTCAAGGGAAGGACGCAGAAAAAGGGACGGTTGGAGTAACATTTTACCCATACATAGCCTGTGCAATGGTGCACAAATTTTATTTGATTTCTCTATTTTTAATTATTTGTTTAGGTGTAGTACGGTATTGATTTTTTTTTTTAGTTGAGAACTGGGGCGGCAGTAGAGTTGCTGCCTTACAGCGCCAGAGACCCGGGTTCAAATGCAGTAGTGTTCCATTGCTCAAGTAGGATTAGCTCAAGAACCTGATGGTTGCAGGAAAATAGCTGTTCCTGAACCTGGTGGTTTGGGACTTCAGGCTTCTGTACCTCCTGGCCAATGGTAATAGTGAGAAGACTCAGCGGTATAATTGCTGCCATGGAGCACCAGAGACCTGGGTTTGATCCTGACCACAGGTGCTGTCTGTGTGGAGTTTGTACGTTATCCCTGTGACCGTGTGGGATTTCCCCCGGTGCTCCGGTATCCTCCCACAAATCCAAAGACGTACAGGTTTAAGTTAATTGGCTTCAGTAAAGATTGTAAATTGTCCCTGGTGCTGGTGTACGGGGTGATTGCTGGTTAGCGCAGACATGGTGAGCCTAAGCGTTTGTTTCCAGGCTGTATCTCTAAACTAAACTAAATATCTATGTAAATTATCTCCATTAAGTTAACTTGTTAATAAAGCCTTCTAGAAACTTACTCATAGAAACTTCTTATAGAAACTTACAAAATTCTTAAGGGGTTGAACAGGCTAGATGCAGGACGATTATTCCCGATGTTGGGGAAGACCAGAACAAGGGGTCACAGTTTAAGGATAAGAGGGAAGTCTTTTAGGACCGAGATGAGAAAATCATTTTTTACACAGAGTGTGGTGAATCTGTGGAATTCTCTGCCACAGAAGGTAGTTGAGGCCAGTTCATTGGCTATATTTAAGAGGGAGTTAGATGTGGCCCTTGTGGCTAAAGGGAGCGAAGGCAGGTATGGGAAACTGAGTTGGATGATCAGCCATGATCATATTGAATGGCGGTGCAGGCTCGAAGGGCCGAATGGCCTACTCCTATTTTCTATGTTTCTAGCTATCTACTCTATTCAGATCCTTGAGACTGAGGAATCCCCAAAACCCAAACAGGGGTTTCTGTCTCAACTTTTCCATTTTTGTTTCTTTTAAGTTTTATTTAAACCCAGGATTTCATATGTCTGTCAGGCTAACAGCTGGGTCCATTATTGGCCTTGAAAAGTAGATGCAACAGTTGCTACATTTTCAAATAACAAAGATGGCCTTTGAGGAAAGAACAGCTGCAAGATTTGACATATCTTGCAATGTCAGCTGCAGAATCCAGATACTTAGACTCAGTTGAACAGCATTAATTCAAGTGGATAATAATGGAACAAGTTTATGCAGTAAACAAATGATGCTTACTTACTTTTTGCATGTGTATACTGCCATAAAGTTAATTTTCCTTTACCAAATTAATAGCAATTTGATTTTGATGCTCTGACTCCTTGCCAAAAACAGTTTGTTCTAAGATATATTGTAAAAAAGATTCAAGAATGGTTGTGCAGGCAAATGTCTATTTTGAACAGCAACTGGCAATAAAAAAATCGTTAAGGTATTTATTGAAGTAAATAATTTTTCAGAGATTACTAATGATATAATGCTAAGTTAAGAAAACTAGGCAGCAAGCATTGGTGTAAGTAAACATAGGAATTTATATAATTTGTCATACAATATTATGTTCCACATTACTTGCTTTGTTTGCAAATTAAGGAATTTGGAACTTGAAGCTCTGGTAAGGCAATATATCAATGTTTCTTTATTTATTTAATAAAATGTTTTCACTTTTCTTTAATAAATTCACAAAGTAGCCAAATGAATTTACAGCCAGATATGCAGGTTGTGCGTTAAATGTTTTTTAGACCAGCAATAGTGTAAATTTAAGTCTGATGGAAATGCTTGTTTGATTAAAAACTGGGTAAATGTGACATTTTAAAAGTTTTTTATTTGTGCTAAGTAGTACCAGAAACTTAATAATGCAGTAATTGATCATTGAATTGAAGGCACAATTTGACAATGTGGGGCAGAATAATATTTTAAAAAGTGCACTTTTCCACAAAGATTCTGCAACTGGTTGTTCAATGTGGAGACGAATTTTAGCTTGATCTTGGTGGCAGAAAATTGTTAAACTACAAAATTATAGCAGATGCTTGGACTCTGAACTAGAGAGTAAGAAAGCAATGAATTGTTTGGAAAGAGGAGGAAGAACACAGCAAATTGCGTTTACAAAGCTTGAGTAAAGGTTGTCTCCAATTGAAAGGACAATCGCTAGTGAAACTGACTGATATTTAATATGAAAGCTCACTGTCACAAAAATATAAGTAGGAGTAGGCATAGACTATCCAGCACTTCGAGTCTTTTCAGTCATTCATGGTAGATGAGGTGGTGAAGATGGTTTTGTGGATAGGATAAGAGTGCATTTGAGAAGGTATAGCAGAGATTCATCTGCGCATTTAAAATCTTATTTATGGGTTTCTGAACAAATTAATGCTAATGGCAGCATTTAACCTTGGTTTTAAGGTAAATATAAGATTTTAATTTTCTTAATTTTACATTACTACGCTTCAAAAACAAATAATTGTCCCAAATCCAAAAATTGGTAATAAAAATTTAGAAAGGGAGCTCCACCTTAATTGTCAAATATTTTAAATGTTACATCTGCAAGTACATTTGCATGTATTGAAATGGGAATTATTAAATTAATTAGGGGCCAGCTGTATGCTATTTTTTACCTGGGGTGGGTGGGAATGTGTAATGGCTGAATAGCACCTCTGGGAGGTGTGTTCTTTCTATACATCAGAGTAAAAATCCTTCGAAATTAAGTTGTTTTTACTGCAGACTGCTTATCACTCTTAATCCTCAAGTCACCTACTGGGACACCTCTTCCATGAAAATTAGATTCTGTTATAATTACAATTGTTATTTGCAATGGATTGGGTCATGTACTTCACAAGGATAACAAATAACATGGATATTTGTGGCAATGACAAAAAACTACAATGACATTCCATATCACCCTCCGCATGGAAAGAACTTATTTGTATGTTCCAGCTTGTATGTTTTAGCCTGTCAAAGCAAGCCCAGTTTGCTTCTGATTTAGTGCATCCTTTCAGAGTAGAGTAACTTGCTTCAGACTTTCTCGCCATCCATGGTAGTTGAGAGTTAATTCCTACCACTGAAGCTGCAAACAGCAGAATTATCACAGCTCTCCATGTTCCCAGCCTCAGCCACAAACCTACCATGTTTCTGACCTTGACCCCAACCCTGACATTGACCACACACCTGGCCCATTCTGAATCTGACTCCAACCGCAGTGCTAGCCATAACCAAATGTAGCTTTTATTGCAACTTATTGCTATAACTTTATGACAACCCAGGTTCTTGACACCGGCTCCAGCCACACAGTAGCTGTTGATTTCATTACTTGCCAACACAAGACATCAGATCTATCCACCTCATGACTTGTAGGATTTACTGCAATTAGAACGGGCTTTGTGGGCATGTGTGATATTTGCCAACAGTCTCATTAATGCACGGCCACAAGATTTAGTTTTAGCTTTAAACATACACCAAGCCAATTAACGTACACACCTGTACATCTTTCGAGTGTGGGAGGAAACCGAAGATCTCTGAGAAAACCCATGCAGGTCAAGGGGAGAGCGTACAAAATCCGTATAGACAGCACCCGTAGGCGGGATCGAACCCGGGTCTCCGGCACTGTAAGGCAGCAACACTACCTCTTCGCCATCATGCCGCCCATATTTAGTCTGCTCTGCCATTTGATCATGGCTAATGTATTTTTTCCCTCTCAACCCTATTCTCCAACCTTCTTCCAGTACCCTTTGACACCCTTACTAATCAAGAACTATTCATCTTTGCTTTAAATGACTTGACCTCCACAGCCGTCTGTGGCAATGAATGCTACAGATTCACTGCCCCCTGGCGAAAGAAATTCCTCCTCGCCTCCATTCTGAAGGTACGTCCTAGACTCTCCCATTACTGGAAACATCCTTTCTATATTCACTCCATCCAGGCCTTTCATTATTTTGTAGATTTCAATCAGATCTCTCCCCCTCATCCTTCTAAACCCCATTGAGTACAGGCCCAGAGTCATCAAATGCTCCCAATACATTAACCTAATTATCCCTGGAGGCCAACCTTGTAAGTACACAGATG
Source organism: Amblyraja radiata (assembly GCF_010909765.2). Taxonomy (NCBI): domain Eukaryota; kingdom Metazoa; phylum Chordata; class Chondrichthyes; order Rajiformes; family Rajidae; genus Amblyraja; species Amblyraja radiata. Next base: position 19,951,761 of record NC_045977.1, read on the forward strand.
TGTGGATAGGTAAAAGCAAACAGCATTTCATTTGTTCTAATATCCATTATATATTTTTTTGCTAAAAGGGCAGCACAGTGGAGCAGTGTTAGAGCTGCTGCCTCAGCCCCGGAGACCGGGTTCGGTCCAGACCCCGGATACTGTTTGTGCGGTGTTTGCACGTTCTCCCTTGATTGGGTTTTCTCTGGGTGCTCCAGTTTCCTCCTGTACTCCAAAGCCATGCAGGTTTGTAGGTTAGTTTGCTCTGTAAACTGCCCCTAGCGTGTGGAACATGGAACTTGTGTACGGGTGATAGATGGTTGGCGTGGACTTGGGGGACCAACGTGCCTGTTTCCACGCAGCATCCCTAAATCAAACTAAACTAAATTAAACTAAACATAACTAACAAGAGAGTTCCCCTTTTCCCAATTCATATGAATTTGTATTGTTAGCTTGATAATGCAGACCTGTACAAAGTCTGAAGTTTTAATTAAAGCAGTGCCATACTTAATGGTACTACATTTACTTGTGATGTGCTTTCTTAAGACAGTATTTAAATTACATAATGGGGAGGATGGATTGGGATACAGTGAGGAAAGGAGTGGTGGAAGAGAAGTCAATGGTGATGGCTAATTTGAGGATCTGCTGGTGGCAGACAGGAGTCTGTCTACATGTCATTTTAGAACTGATGCAGTACCATTAAATATAAGCAATTGTTAAGGATTATTCGTGGCTGGCTGTTGAAATGTATGATAGGAAGGATGTGGTACCAAACTTGCTCAACGGACTTTTGGTTCTTAATCATCAGGTTTGGTTGAATGAGCAAAATGTTTGCTTGTGCATCGGAGCGTGTTGTGGGAATGGCACATTGTCAGAGGTATTGCCTTAAGTACGAGCGAAGAAACAGGAATTGGCTTGTTTCTCCGACTGGATGTTGAAGATGCGTGGCGATATTTGGAAAAGAATATAGAAAATCTCCCAGTTCATCCCTCAATTAATATAAACAAGGTCACGTTCCCGATCATTTATTTCACTATTCCTTGTTGTATACTGGTTTTTGTATGTAGACTACCTCTTTCCGAAGTACTCTCTTTGGCTTTGAAGCATTTTGGGATAGGCTGAGGATGTGGTAGGTGCTCAACAAATACTAGTTATTTTTATCAGATCCATTTCAGTGAAGCCAAGAATTAGCTTCATGTTAAGTTAATAAAACAGATAGTCTGTGCTTCTTGGTTTATATATATGAATGTTTGCAAAGTTTGGCTGTAAGGTAATACCATCCTGTGGTAAAATAGGGATGTCTGCTTTGAGCCCAATAAATTGTGGGCTTTATCTAAACATGAGTTTTCCATAAATGCGAAGATGCATGGAAACTTTTTCTTGTGTTGGAATCTTTTTTCCAGTAAAGCCTATGTAAAGGAAACAAATTAGTTCTCATAATAGAATTTTCAAAACCTATTCTTAATCTGCTTTAAAAAAAGGCTTGACTTTTTCAATCAAATTCCACTGTCCCTTCAGAATGCTAGTATTGCTGCTTGCTCTCCCATGTTTCCCAGCATTCTTTTTTGTGTTTTTGCTTTGTAACCGAAGGAAGAAAGACCAAATTAGGCCATGTAACTCAGGATCCTGAATGCAAATGAAAGAGGAATGACAGGTTGTTGCAAAGCAGATGATTAAAATTTGTAGGAATTGTCTGATTAAGTATTTAGCCACCGTCTAGCCACGGGGAACTCGTTTGCTTGTCTGTGGCTTGTAATTTGATAGCATGTGACACAAGAACTGGTTCAGGGTCAGTGCAAAAGTAGGTGAGTAAAAGAGCCGGAGGACGGCTTTCAGTTGAGCTATTTACTCTGGAAACTCACTTATGTTCCATTGTACATGGATTATGGACGTGCAAAACTGCTTCAGGTCTTTGTAATTGGACACAAACTGAATCTCTTGAAAAACACATACATAACACGATAACATTGGCCAAAAGAAGCAGGACATCATTTTGATGGTGCTTCCTGCTTAACCAATTTCTAAGTCTTTGATGTGCATCTTAAAATAGTACAAATCAACTTGGTAAGAAAAAGCTTTAGAAATAGGTTATCATCATATTTGCATGCTGAATATGTTAAATATAGTAGATATTTAACCCTACATCCTACATCCTAAAAGATAAATTACCTCTTTTTATGTAGGTAAATGGAAAAAGATTCAAAAGGAGTGTTTTGTGGCCATGTTAAAGAGAACAGATTACAAAGGCACAGATAAACAAGGAGAGGGGATCCTTCCTCTGGAAGCTGGCATGAACCCAATGGGCCGAGCGGCCTCTGTATTTCAAGTTTTAACATTACATATCTGATCAGACAGAGCATCTCTGTGTCTTTTCTAACTACTTACTTCGATTTCCCTGATTCTTTTGAAATCTACATTCAGAGAATTTCCTCATCCGAACAAAGGTAGTTTTTGGTTGAAATGTTTGTAGCCCTTTAAAAGTTACGGTTCTATGGTACTCTCTTTCAATTTGATCCCTTTTTAATTTGTGAGCTATTGAAGTCTTAAAATCTACTGAATAAAGTTATCGATTCTCCCTTCTTTCAGTACCTGTTGATGTTCCATTTTGCTTTGATTGTTCCACATTACCCTTCTCGCAAGCAGAATGCCTTGAATATCTGAACAAACTTTTATAATTTGTCATTTTTCTTCATTCATGATCCTTTGACTACTCTCTTTCAATAATTATATTGGGCCAAACATCCTTGCTCAATTCTGTTCATTTTTCCACTGGTTTCTCATGGATTTATTGACCCTAACCATTGACCATATTTACATATTTACTTTATGGCAGAGGAAGAAGTTTGCATTTTTTAATTGACTGATCATTTGTGAACAGTAGATTACCTATCCCCGGCTGAGATATTATTTGCCTGTTAAAAACCAGAGGTTCTTGTTTCCTTATTTTAAAAGGAAACTTTCCTTTTACTTCCACCTTCACTCCTGAATATTCCATTTTAACACTGTGTACTTAAATTTGTATTCCTACAATGGAATGTATATTTTATTGTACTCTTTTCCAGCAATATATACATGGCTATCTTTACAAACTCAATTATACGACTACAACATGACCGTATTGATCACCTTGAAGATCTTTGGGGCTCTGTTTCTAAATGCATATGTTTGAATCTTGCAGCATACTGAATATGCCAATCTCATATCTACAAAAAGTTGAAATAACAGTTCATTATCTGGAGCAGACAAATCCTTGCTGTGGGACTGAAAAATGGCTCGCGTTCACAATGTCTTCCTCCTTCACCGAGAAGGAGAAGAGCATCTTGAGATGCTATTAATTGTGACAGTGTTCATGATGGGAATCAAGTCTGTGCAGTAATTACAGAGAGGCTTTCCTGCTCTTTGCTGTGGGCCAAGTGCTCACAAGGATTCTACTCAACCATTTTTCAGAGGTTGAACAACTCCTTATGGCTTACAGAGATGCATTGCAAATTTCTTCCATTTTAATCTGCACCATATAACACCACAAATAAAAATGTAGACCCAAACCAACTTCACCTTATTCTACCATACAAAACCTTTGATTTCATTGACTGAAATGGATTATGAAAAAATATTGGATTGACTGTCTTTGGAATTTGTTACCACGCTGTGTCTGCAATGCTATGATCCTACACAAAGGCCCACCATTAAACCATTTAAGCAAGGCTGTACCATCATGGCAACCTTCTTAATCTTCATGCTTGCAATACTGCAACTCTCCACCCAGCTAGCTCCAGCTAAAATGGAGTTGATCTAGGAAACATTTCAATTATTTTGTTTTTGATCCAGAATCATGATCACCTCCACTTCAGTCCTGAATTTATAATATGTTTATGATGCCTGGCATGCATACATATACAGATGCTGAGCCGTAGCTGTTGATTCTTTAACTGGATCATACAGGAGGATGGGGTCTCCATAGAACACCTGGAAGACATGCAGTGCCGGAGTTAGGTGAAGAGATGCCCTAGGCTGCTGCACTTGTGAGGTTCCTCCCAATCCCCCACTCCCACGAATAGAGGAAGATGGTCCACCAGATTGACACCGATTTGCAGCCGAGCGTGGCCAATGAGATAAGGGGCTGGAAAGCTGGGCTTATTTATTTATTGCCACTGCAAGTGTCGAGTTATCGGCCTAAAACACTATTATTCTGAAATGGAGGGTAAGGAAAATTAGTGAAGGGTTGTTTAGGGACTACTGTGCATTGTGACAGCATATGCAAGAAAGGCTTTTGACAGTGTCAAAAAAATTACACACCTTGCAGGGCTCTCACTTTTTTTTTCCCTCTGTTGTCAACCGGGACACACACACACACACACACACACACACACACACACACACACTCTCATATATAAATATAGACAGTTTTGTTTTCTCATTTATAACATTGTTTACAGAGTACTATGTTTACATATTCTGATGTGCTGCTGCAAGTAAGGATTTCATTGTTCTAACTGGGACTTGAGAGAATAAAACACTCTTGACTTACGTCGCAAATGTGTGGGATAGAACTAGTGTACGGGTGATCGGTGGTCTGCGTGGACTCAGTGAGCTGAAGGGCCTGTTTCCACGCTGAACTAAAAACACTAAAACCAGAGGGAGTCTAAAGAAGGGTCTCTACCCAAAACGTCACCCAATTTCTTCTATCCAGAGTTGCTGGCTGCTCTATTGAGTTCCCCCGCACAATTAAAGCATGGAATAGTCTTCACCCTACCATAGTTACCCAACCAGACGCAACTAAATTTAAGGTAGGTCTTTTTTCCCCACAAACCCTTTTTTGCTTAAGTCCAGCAGGGGGAGGAAGTGCTGGCCGTAGCAGTGTGCATGTGCAAGGCGGCCTGCTGTGCCGGCTGATGAGGAGCAAGCGGAGAGCGACACGGATACGGATGGCGGGCAGAGACGGAGAGTGACAGAGAGAGAGAGAGATAGAGAGGGGGGCCCGCTCAGAGTTGAATGGCAGGTGTCCTGCCTTGGCCGGAGGCCCCCTAGATTTTGAGGCCCTAGGCTTCAGCCTATGAAGCCTTGTGGTAAATCCAGCTCTGCCGAGGCCCCCCTAGATCTCGAGGCCCTAGGGTTAAGCCTGTCAAGCCTATACATAAATCCGGCCCTGAAGACATGGTTCTATACCAACTTGATCCTGGTGCACCCAACAACACTCTCTAGACAACACTCTCTCATGAGAGTCTGAAGAAGGGTTTCGGCCCGAAACGTCGCCTATTTCCTTCGCTCCATAGATGCTGCTGCACCCGCTGAGTTTCTCCAGCATTTTTGTGTACCTTCAACACTCTCTAGACAAATGGGTGCCGCTGGTAAACTTTGTGAAATTTCTATATTTTGGAAACTGTAGTTCAGTAATGTAGGAGCAATGGAGAAGGTACTGATCAGCTTCATCCTCTATGAAAGAAGTATGCAATCTATGAACCGCACAACTGAACAAAATCCCTTTTTTCACTTTTCCATGCTTCCCTCTCCTTTTCGGATTGTGCAGCTGGAATAGAGAGTTGATGTGTAAGGTGGCAGATTTTTTACATTGATGGCCCAAATGAAAACATTTAGTTTAGAGATACAACGTTGCAACAGGCCCTTCTGCCCACTAAGACCAGCGACCAGCGACCAGCGATCACCCAAACACTAGTTTTATCCTACACACTAGGGACAATTTACAGAAGCCAATTAACCTACAGTCTTACTCTTAACTCTACCTCCTTCGGTTATTCAGCTTCTGCACTAAAGTGGTATCTTCGCACTACTTCAGATTTGCTGCAATCTTTGCATTGTTCTGCTGTTTTGCATTCGTCCTATTTATTGTTGGCTCTATCATTACCATGTTTACAACCTTTAGTCTATGAGCCTCATATGAACAAGGAATTTTCTTGCATTTTGATGAATGTGCCACTAAACTAATATCTCTCTACCCAAAAATTTGAGAATAAAATTAACTTAACACTCCAAGGGTCAAAATACTGATACCACTATGACCAGACAGCTGTTTTTTGACCAATTTCCAGCATTGAGCAGCGGTTAATTAAGCTCGCAACCTTGGGAAGTGAACCACACGATGGACTCCTTAAAACATAGTGCATTTGTTGGCTTTGGCTCTTCCTGCAACCACTCAACTGCTCACTCAACCACTTACTATTCTAGCATTGTAAGCACTTTGTGGAAAAGGAGAAAAAGTACTTTTCAGTATTGGTAACTGACATTGGGTGTACATGCGTAATTGTTCAGTGGAGAAGCTTTACGTAGAAACATTATGTTTTAATTCTGGCAGTACACATTTAAAATCTGATCAAGCATTTATTGGCTTCTATCTCAAAGTAACATGCTAGAAAGCAGACACAAAGTGCTGGAGTAACTTTGGCCAGGCAGCATCCTTGGAGAATATGGATAGTTGATGTTTCAGGTCAGGGCCCTTTTTCAAACTCTAGTCCCAACCTCCTTCTTCTTCTTGCGTATGGCGTGCACAACCTAAAGTTGTAGGACAACTTGTTCTATTTGATCTTATTTGATTGTGCACGCCGGGTTGATTGCATTCGTCGAAACAGGGCCGACCACGTGAAGGTTGCAATCTTCCACCCCTAGTCCCAACCTGAAACATTACTTATCTATGTTCTCCAGCGCCTGACCTGCTGAGTTACTCCAGCACTTTGTGTTTTTATTTAGAAACCAGCACCTGCATTTCCATCTTTCTACATGCTTGAAAGTAGGTTGAACTTGGCTAGTTTTTTTTCATTGAATTAGAATAATTTTGTTTCGACTCTTCAGTGCACATATCAGAAGTCAGGAGAAAGAATTGCAATGTGGATACAACTGGACACATGGACACATATGTGATTTTTGATATATTTTAACATAGTTTTACACAAAGTTTTTGATACGAGCTGACGTTTTATTTGAGAAAAACAGATGATTCAGTTTTAATAAGTGCGCAATGCTTAAGGTTCTTCCTATAAATTTGATAAAGTAATATCTATTGTTGTGGTTGGGTGAACACCATAAAGACGTGTCGGTCATGCAAGAAAGTACAACAGACTCTTGTGATCATAAACTAAGGTGAATGCATCACAACATGCCCCCTTCTATGTGCAGGTTGCTACTAGTTATAATGGTATATCTTGATGGACCTTTTGAGAGAGGAACGGTGTTTCCTTAAAGGAACAATTTCTACCAACTTGCACAGTACCATCCATGGCTCACTCAACATGGTACAAGTTAAAATCTGGGCAGCAAAATCTCAGCTAAAACTACAGATGGAGTGCTGCACTGATATCAATCACACATTAAACAGAAGGTCCATTTGCTCGGTGGATATAAAAAATTCCGCAGGAATTTTTTAAAGAAGAATCCCTGATTTACTGACTAATGTTTATCCAAACAGATACATAGCTACTTGTGAAAGCTTGCAACACACTAATTGGAGGCTGGATTTTCAAAATGACAACAATGAAAAGCGAATGTTGGTTATAATGTTGGCTATGGGACTACTGAGATGATTGAAGAAACATTTATAAATGCAGGTCTTTTTACAAACTAATATTGGCTGTGGATTGAATGTCATATGAAACATAGCTTTGTGTGTTACATCTAATACTGAGACATTTAATCTACAATGAAATGAAACCATATAATAAAGCACTTATTGTAACTATTATATGTATTGTTGAATGTGGAGGATGCTTAGCTAGGCCGAAGATTCGTTTTTTGGAAGTGGATTCTTTGAGGAAAATCTCTCATACCTTCTACATGTGCGATTCAAAATGCTTGTTCGCTTCCTTGTGAAATCCTGCATTTTACTCCCCTCTAAAATGTAGTGCAGTCATGTATAATTCTCACTATCTGAGGATACTGGCATCAAGTAGTTGGAACGCTGTAAATAACATTTCAAATTAATGTTTTTAGTCCTTTCTGCTCCAATAGAAATCCTTACATTTTCTCATTTCCAAATGAAATCTATTATCCGTGGTCTCAGCATTTTCCATTATTATTTCCTGCCCACTTAAAAATGTCTATTGATTATATTTCAATTCAGTGCCAATACTCATATTGGTGCTTCTCTTTATTCTAATGGTAGAAGTACCAAAGTGTTGTTTGAACATGATTCTAGACTTATAACTGCTCTTGTGACTAAGAGAACTGCCTTCTTTTACCATGCTCCTCCACCATTGCGTCCTTCGTGCCTTGTATAGGGAAAATAAAAATATTTCGAACATATCTCTGTGTCAAGTCTTAAAGTCAAAGGTCATTGCAGATGAGCTTGATGGGCATAAATCATTATTTCTTGCTATTATGTAATTTGAATAAATCATTTAATTCCAGTTTCATGGATTTTATGAAAATAAAACTGCAAAAAAATATGAAATAAAAACAGGACATGCTGGAAAAAGTGAGAAACACTGACAAAAAGTCTTCAATCTGAAACGTTAATCTGTTTCTCTTTCCACAGATGCCATCTCACGTACTGAGTGTTTTTAACATTTTCTGATTTTGTTCTGGTTTTGTTTTATTATTTAAGTAAGTTGTGTCCGTTCACCCAAGTCTGAGTAGCAAAAAGGAGTTTTGTATTGGGTAAGGAAAGGGGGAATAAAAACCTGCTAAAAGATAAGATTCTGGCCCCTGTACTTGCCGACCTCAGAGAAGTTAATGTCAGCGAGCATATTCTAAGTCCTAATACCTGTTCGGTTAACGTCATTGCCCTTGGGGATACCTGCCAGTCTAAATTCCTTCCAGCTGGAGACTAAAAGAAGTGAGATTTTTTTCAAAAAATGAAATTTATTTTAGTATATCGTGGGAAGATAAGATCTAGCCGCATTCTCTAGAATATAACGTTTCTTTATCCAATTTTGTTAGTTATCTTAATGTATCAGGTAAACAATTTAGACAGGTCGGCTGTATTACTTCCACAGAATAGTGCTAAATGCATGATTACATTTCTTTTGTGTTCTTCATAATCTCCTTTTGAGCTTCCTTGCGTTTAGTGGGTGGTGTCCATGGAATTGCTGTGAGGCAATTTACTGAGATACAATTGATAACATTCTTTGGCCCTTTCACTAAAATAGATAAATCAGGGATAACATTTTTTACAAAATATTGCAATTTTTGGTGTACTTTTTTATATTAATCCTGAAATAGGATTGCATCAGTAGTTTTTCCATATTTCTATATTCAGGATTTCAATAATACATTATCAATTTTGCAAGTTCAGGTTAAATCCATGTTTTAGTTATTTGCAACTATAGATAGGTAGAATATGCTGCATTTCGGTAGAACAAAACATCCTTTATTGTCTTTCGGAAAACCTTTTGCCGTTATTTAGTTGGTACTTAAACTCTATCCTAATCTATGAAAAGGCCAATGTCAGCTGCATATAGTTGTACCAAGTCAATCAGTCATGGTGAGATTGCATTGATACATTTGACTGGAATTGAATTTAGATGTAATGTTCTCTGCATATTGTGGGAGAATGTTTCTTTTTTTTTTTTATATTTTATTTTATTAGAAGTAAGTACAATCATATGGCACCAAAGTGCCTAATATATTTTTTCATAATACATTTTATGTACAGCTTTTTTTTTTTGTTATATTAAAGAAAGATTAGAATAAGAAAAATAAATTAGATAGTAAAGGATAGAAAGACGTGAGATATATATAGTGTGTGAAGAAAAAAAAAAGACGAATGAGTGAAGAAAGTTGAGAAAAAGAAAATAGAAAAAAGAGAATAAAACATTAAAAAAAAAAAAAAAAGTAAGGAGATCATTGTTTATAATCTTGACCAACCCTCGTCCAGTCCTGAAACAGTTATTTTTTACAATTGTGTTGCACCATATGATTCCAAAAAGACGACAAATGGAGACCAACTCGTTATGAATTGGTCTGATTTATCCATTAGGAGGAATCGCATTTCCTCAAGATGTGCGGTGTCCAATATGCTTGCAATCCACATTTTAAGCGTTGGTATTGATGTATTTTTCCAAAATTTAAGTATTAATTTTTTTGCTATTATTAAACCAAATAAATTTTGAGATGTGTTCAATTTATTCCCATCTTCCATTACACCAAATATAATCATTTCAGTATTAGGTTCCATTCTTATCTTAAATAATTTTGTAAATATTTCTAAAATATCACTCCAAAATCAATGAAGTTTTATGCAGGGAAACTAAGGAGTGCGTTATAGTTGCATTTTGGGATAGACATTTATCACAAATGGCGGATATATTTGGATAAAATTTGTTCAATCTTGTTTTTGAATAATATAATCTATGTAAAATTTTAAATTGAATTAGATTATGTCTTACATTAATCGAACATTTGTGAATATATATCAAGTACTTTTCCCATGTAACCGTCGTAATTTTTATCATTAGTTCCCGTTCCCACTCTTCTTTAAGTACCTCTGTCGATGGTAGGTCTATATTTAGAATACTATTATATAAATATATTAATTTTTGTGAGTCAGCTTCAATATTCATTGCTTCTTCCAATAATTCAGGAGTTATTTTTTGATATCCTTGTATATATTTTTTCATGAAATCGCAAATCTGAAGATATTTAAAATATTGGTTGTTTTTCAGTTTAAATTTTAATTGTAATTGTTGGAATAATTGTAGGTTTCCCATTTCGTACATATCCCCGATCCTTCTAATTCCGAGACTTTCCCATTGGTTATATGTCTTATCAATGAGAGATGGTCTAAATTTCTTAATTTTAAAGATAATTTTATTTGTTTCCAAATTCTTATTGTACCATATATAATGGGAGAATGTTTCTGTCTGTATCAACCAGCTTTCCTTCATTTGGTGTGTGTTGCTTCTGAAATTATCACAAGTAAGTTTTGCAACATTGCATTTTGTTAAATTTTGTTTTAAAAGCACTTTGAGTAGTTGTTGGTACACATAAATGCTGGAGAAACTCAGCGGGTGCAGCAGCATCTATGGAGCGAAGGAAATAGGTATTTGTTTTGGTGTAAATTGCAGTTTGGCTATCGTTCTTTCCCATGTTTGTGCCTTACCTCCAATTTACTGGGGGAAATATTGCAAAAAGTCATTTTTGTCAAAGTAATTTAGTCCTTGAGAGCTTGCTTCAAACAGATTGGCGTTTAATTTTGTTTCGGCTAGGACCATTTAAGAACCTCTACACTATAATACTGCTTCATCCCAATGAGTGGGAAGCAGGATTCAGTCTCAAACTTGACTCCATTAATCACAGCGACCATATTTAATAATAATAATAATAATATCTTTTATTGTCATTGCACGTCAGTGCAACGAGATTTAGTATGCAGCTTCCAACCGATGTAAAAGAAAAGTAAAATAAATAAATAAGCTGTGTGACGTGACCATCCGAGGGAGACAGTCCAGGGGGGGTGGGGGGCACTCAGCAGGGCCGGTTCAGAGCCGCTATAGCTCTGGGGATAAAGCTGTTTCTGAGTCTGGAGGTTCGGGCGTAGAAGGCCTTGTAACGTCTGCCGGAGGGAAGTAGTTCAAACAGTCCGTTACAGGGGTGTGAGGAGTCTTTATGGATGCTGACGGCCTTCCTGAGGCACCGTGTGGTCTGTATGGATCTGTAATGAAACTGTTCATGTTTCTTTGTCTTTGAAATAATCAGAAGGTGGCTGTTGAGCCTTGCCCCCACATCATGCTTCAGCAAATAGAATATAAACCTTCAAGAATAACTCCAATCAAGTGTTTGTATAGCAATTTGCGGAATGTCTTAAGAGACTTTCGTTGTGAATAACGTAACAAAAAGAGGAACTAATTTCATTGTCACTCAAGTGTGACATTAGTGATGCGGAAAAGCTCTTGAGTTCTTGACCACGGTGCAGAACTTCATCTGAAGGCTTTCAGTAGGAATAACATTTGGCATTATGAATAGATCCTTTATCACACACTGACTCGGATTATTTCAGTAAATTGAACTCCCCAGAAGTTCACCTGAGTAAATTTAGTTTAGAGATACAGCATAGAAACTGGTCCTTTGGTCCACGAATCCACTGACGTTGGGCTTGAGTTGACGCTGGCTGTGGGTTCTGTGGGCCGGGGACCACTGGTGTTGTCGGTCCAGGCTGTCGGTTGACCCGGCGGGAGAGACGGAGGTGAGCTGGGGTTGGTGCTTCTCCATTCTGGGCCTGGGGAACGGTGTCCTGTCGGTCCTGACTTCTCCGGCCGCCGAGTGGAGGGGGTGGGGGTGGGGACCAGGGACGGACCAGTGGCAGTTCGGCAGCACTTGAGGGTTCCCCCCCCCCCAACCGGGTGTGTTCCCCCTACCTGGTACACCCGGTCCGTCCGTCCTGGTCTCTCACTGAAAAGAGACAGAAAATCGGACCCAAACTATACTCACTAAAATTACAGCGCTTTGTTCAATTTTTATTTATAGCGCTCGACCTTTGACAAATCCCATGATTCCTTGCGTTTTTCGGAATACCGAACTCACTTATTGAAACATCTGGGCTACCTAGACGATCTTGATGCAGATTGTACCTTTTACTTCCTACTTTCTCCTACTATGGACTTCTCAAACTGAGACAATTGTAGGTTTTGAGTATTTTAAATTGTAAACAAGCTGGAGTTGTTAATATAGAGATTCTACAAAGCCGTCAACCTAATAAGGTAATACAAAGCAATTACAAAACAAATGTAACTTATTTTCTAGAATGATTTGAAATAATCAGTTATTCTGCATCTCCTACATACATTGCAATGGGGTAAAAACTGATGACTGAATAGTCCCCACATGCATTAGGTGCACCATTGCATCTGGATATTTTATCACTCAAGTCAAACTTTATCAGAATGTGATAATCTGCTATAACTGGACAGAGGATCATATTTTCAAGTCGAGTCTCTTCCATTTTATCCTGCTTTTGGTCTGGCAACCTTTATAGATTAGAAATTGTGAAGAATAAATTCTAAGAGCAATCACCCTGACTGAAATAGAATAATAATGTACTTCATTGTTTTGTTTTTTAGTGCATTCTTTTTTTTTATCAGAAAAGCTTTTGCTGGCTGAATATTTAGCAAGAGGATACATCCAGTAAATGGGTGAATGGAATGTTGCAAGGGAAGTTTTTTCATTTTACCATTACAGTACTTGGGTGAGGCCGCACCCCGAGTGCTGCTTGCAGTTTTGGTCTCCTAATTTCAAGAAGGATATACTTGCCTTGGAGACTTCCAGAGAAGATTCTCGAGATTAAACCTAGTTATGAAGGGGTTATCTTGCGAGTAAAGGTTAAGCAGATGAGGCCTATGCTCTCTGGAGTTTAAAAGAATGATAAAGAAAGTTACTGAAACATAAAATGTGGGGGGCTTGACAGAGTAGAATCAAAGAAGTTTACTCTTGTGGGGAAATCTAAAACTGGGGGACATAGCCACAATAAGATGATGTGCATCAGAGAGGGAGATAATGAGGGAATTTTCTCTCATGAGTCGTTTTGGAATTTTCTATCCCAGGGAGCTTTGGAGGTATGCTCAAATTTAAGTCGGGTTTTTAGACTTCTCAGGAATCAGAGATTAGATCTAGCATAATCGGATTCAATGGTAGAACAGACTTGAAGAGGCTACTTGGTCGACTGGTTTATGCGGTTTATGCTCTTAACATTTTATATTTTCAGAAATGTACATATAGGAACATTTCAATAATTAACTTTATTTTAAGGAACATGAACTCCTTGTTAAGTATTTGTCAATACTCACTTTTCGTTTCTCTTGTTCTCTTTCAGTGATATCTTTGATGCCATGTTTCCTGTAACCCACATTGCAGGTGAAACTGTCATTCAGCAAGGTAATGTTAATGATATCTTAATGGAAACTAATGTTTCCGAATCACTTTTATTTTATTTTGTTTTCTTCTGAAAGTCTGATTTTTAATTTGGTGCAGACAGCAGTCTTTCAGCTATATTCAGTTTTTGTTCATTTTGACTTCTGGAGTATAGCCATTGATCACTGCTGGCAATTTTGCCTACATGTGTCCCTCCTGAGATACCACCATTCAAAAGCAATATTAAACCATGCCCCTGTCTGATCTATTAGGGTGGACTTGAAAGAACACATGGCACTATTTGAATAAGAAAGTTGAGGCTAATGTTTTTGTATCTCAGTCAAACTTCATTATGTGGCAATTTATTTCATTCACCGTTTGTACAACACAAAAAGGTGTAATTTTATACTTGCTGACAGAAATAGAGTCAACTCATCTATGCCAGCCAAAATGCTCTAAGGTGGTCCCATTTCTCCTTGTTTGGCCCAAATCCTTCCAAACCATTCCTATCCATGTTCCTGTCCAAATGTCTTTTAAATTTGTTATTGTGCCTGCCTCAATCACTTCCTCTGGCAGCTCATTCCATATACTCTGTGAAAAAGTTTCCCCTCAGATTCCTATCAAATCGTTCTCGTCTCACCTTAAACCTATGCCCTCTTGTTCTTGAAGCCCACTAGTTCTTAATTCCGCTAACCTAGGAAAAACTCTGTGCATTCACTCTATCTGTTCTCATAATTTTATATGCCTCTTAGCCTCCTGTGCTGCAAGGAATAAACTCCTAACTTGCCCATTCTCCCTATAGCTCAGGCTCCTCCAGTCTTGGTAATATCCGAGTACATTTTCCCTGCACCCTTTCTATCTTAATGGCATGTTTTCTCTAGCATGGTGGCCAAAACTGAACACAATAGTTCAAGTGCAGCCAACATCTTGTATAACTGTAACATAACATCTGAATATCTATGTGTAAGAAGGAACTGCGGATGGTATTGGCCAGGTGATGAGCGGTGCCTGTTTTCCTCCAGACGTGACGCTTGGCATTTAGGCCAAAGAGTTCAATCTTGGTTTAATCGGACCAGAGAATCTTGTTTCTCACGGTCTGAGAGTCTTTTAGGTGCCTTTTGGCAAAATCCAAGCGGGCTTGTTCAGTTTGACCGGGCGGCCAGCTCTATGAACAGTCCTGGTGGTTCCAAATTTCTTCCATTTAAGAATGACGGAGGCCACTGTGCTCTTCTGGACCTGCAATGCTGCAGAAATTGTTTTATACCCTTCCCCAGATCTGTGTCTTGACACAATCCTGTCTCGGAGGTCTACGGACAATTCCTTCGTCTTCATGGCCTGGTTTTTGCTCTGACATGCACTGTCAACAGTGGAACCTTATAGAGACAGGTGTGTGCCTTTCCAAATCATATCCAATCAATTTAATTTACCACTGGCGGACTCCAATCAAGTTGTAGAAACATCTCAAGAATAATCAATGGAAACGGAATGAACCTAAGCTCAATTTTGAGTGTCATAGCAAAGGGTCTGAAAACTTATGTAAATGTGATATTTCAGTTATTTATTTTTAATTATTTTGCAAAATATTTTAAACACCTTTTTTCGTTTCTTCATTCTGGGGTATTGTGTGCAGATTGATGATAAAAAAAAAAGAATTTAATCCATTTTATAATAAGGCTGTAACGTATCAAATGTGGAAAAAGTGAAGGGGTCTGAATACTTTCTGAATGCACTGTGTATTCAATTTCCTGACTGATGAAGGCCAATGTGCCAAAAACATTCTTCATCACCCTATCTACATGTGACACCACTTTCCAGGAACTAGATCCTTGTATTCTCTGATCCCGCTTCTCTAACAGCATATATTTCATACATTCCAACTATTTTAGATTTCCTAATCAGTGAGTTACACAATATTAATTATTGTAAAAAATTTACAGCTTTTGAATCTGTACAACAATCTTTTAAAAAAAGAACGAAACATCTATTTTTAGAAATAATTTTACATTCAATAATTCTAAATATCACTCGCATTAATAAGCGAGTTCGGTATTCCGACTGCGCATGCCCAGGTCATAGGTCACTAGATATAAAACGGTCTCGGCAACAGTGGTGCTGCATTGTGTGCAAGCTTGCGTTTCGTCCGTAGTCTTGGTCGGGGTCAGCTCACCGTCGCTGCGGATGCTGTTGAGTTGCGGTTGTGCCGTCCCAGTCCCCTCCCTGGTGTCCCGTAGGTGTCCGGGATGGCCCTGGGCTTGTGGGGCGGCCCCGGACTTGCAGCCGCTGGTTCCAGCTCAGCCCTGCCTGTCCTGCTGGGTTGGCCGGCAACCCTCCACCTCCACCCTCCTCCCCTCATTCCGACACCGAGATCCTGCTGAAGATGGGCAGGCGGCTCAGAGCCACTGCTGCTGGAGTCGTCCTGGTCGGAGAGAGAGTCTGCGGGCGGGCTCCTGCCGGCTATGGGCAGGACGGGCGCCCGCTGGAGCTGCTGGTGCTGTTGGTGACGGTGGTGCTGGCGGCAGCAGCAACCTCCTCCCCCTCCCTTGCCCAACCCCAAGCCCAGAGTCCGGGCCAGCTCCAACTTCAGGTCAGGGCTGAAGGCCGCCCGCAGTGCGACCCAGTCTAGCGCCGGGCCAGGGGAGGCTGCTCCCAGGCTGGCGCTCAGGCCCAGGCGAGGCCGGGGCCCTCGCTCCTACTCAGGGTTGTGCATGGTGGCAGCGGGTACCGTAGGGGCAGAAGCCGGTGGTGTGCAAGATACGGCTTGTACTTGGGGTGGTGGCTGAGGGAGCGCAGCTCGGCCAGGCCATGGGCGAACTGGCACGTGTCGCCGTCGCGTGTGTTCCTCTGCAGTTGGAGCGGGATTGGACTGGAGTTGGCGCTAGCTGTGGGTTCTGTGGGCCTGGGGCCGCTGCTGTTGTTGATCCGGGCTGTCGGTTGGCCGAGCGGGAGAGGCAGAGGTGATCTGGGCAGGGATGGGACACTCAGGGGGATGGGGACCGGGGACGGTCCAGTGGCGGTTCAGCAGCGCTTATGTCCAATATGGTACTACAGTTACAAGTGCACATTACACTTCTTGCCACTTGCATCCTTCATGAACTGGTGACTGCAATTTTGTCAGCTCCAAAGTGCAGCCTGCAAACATAGAAACTGCAAAAATCAGTTGGTGACTTAATTTGTTGTCTTTTTAATTAAGACGTCCAGCATTTTTCAATTTTGAATTGTAAGGTTTACATAAATTAATCTTATTCATTGTTAATTTGTTTCTGTGGCTAAATGAGATGAAATATTGGTTTCATATTGACATAACAGAACTTGCTCTCACTGTTGATAAGCTTCATTAGGCAGTGAATGACAGATCATGTGTTCTCAGTGTGCCTATAATTTGTTTTTGAAGATGGTCACCTCAATAAAATGTTAAGTTTTTTTATTTTAATTTTGAAGACTATTTTTTCCCCTATGGAGGTACTTGCCATTTGGTTTTCTATACTGTAATTGTGCTCTTTCTCAACAATAGAAGACAGCCTTTTCCAGGGATCTTTGCTAATCTTACAACCTTCTTGTGGTTGCTTCCTTTATATTACACACTGCACTTGTATGAGAATGCACTGAATTAAATTCAAGAATGAAGTAATTTTTAATAGATGTGACTTTAAGAAGTGTGTAACTACAGACCTGTAATACAAAACTGCAAATTTGTTAATTTATCCCTTCTAATATATTTATTTTTATGCAGATCCTGAGAGGTTCAATATTGTATGGAACGAACAATTTTAAAAACACCTAATTTAAACGCACAGCTAATGGACATTTAAAAGCTTGCCTTTACTTCATTTGTTAGACCCCTTAAAATGAGTTAATTAAAATCTAACCTCTTCTATCAATCTTTGGGCAGCCTACCCTAATATTCCCTTGTGTGGCAAAATCTAATTATTAAATGACAGCATTCCCGTGATGCAACTTGATGTTTTCCTATATTAAAGTTGCAATATAAATATATTTTGTAGTAAAGGCTATGTTGAAATGAAATGGCAAAGGGAGTTTTTTTTTGTAGGTGTTAGGTTCCTAAACTGGTGATGAACTATACTGAATGTAACAAGAAATGATAGGCAAGCAGTGATAATAAAAGAAGGTGCACCCTTGGGCAAGCATCGTAATGTGGATACAAAAGCAGTTCACCGTCCATTTTGGTAGGAAGAATGTAAAGGAAAATAAATAAATATGTTGTTAAATGGGTGCATAAGCAGAATAACTATGGAAAGTAGTTATCCTAATTGGCAGCCATGTGAAAAGGCTTTTGGTGACGCACAAGATTCCTGGCTTAATTAATGGAAATGTATTTGTATTAAACAATGTGATGAACCATTATTTTTAAAAAGACTACTAATTTATTACTGAAATATTGCATCTAATTTTAAACATAGTCTTCGAATTACTTTTAAGGCCTTAAGGGTTTATGGAAGATTTATAAGTTAATAGATTTCGGTTACATAGAAGGAAATTAAAAAATTAATGAGATTTAGTCAAAGTGTTCAATATAATGAAAGTGTATGATAGAGTAAATACATTTCCGTTGACATCGTATTGGGTAACCAGAGGATGTCTTTGCAAATATAAACAAATCCCCAGAAGTAATGAGAGGGAAGAACATTACTCATTTTTTTGTGATCCATCCATGTTTCCTGAGGAAACAGATTTAATATTTGGTGGATAAATATTTTCCGGCATACATAAAAAGCTCAGATGCGTAAGACTAATCGGCCTTCAGAGAACTGGTGCAGTCTGAATGGAGAATTTATTTTTGTTTTATTTTGGTTCATCTATTATGATATGATTCAAACATATATCTTAGCAACCATTTGCATAGATGCAATTTCTTCGAATAGCTAAAATAAATTAATACACACATTTATCTATGTTTCCTCACAACTATCTTCCTGCTGACAGACAAGTACAGATAATCCTCATTATAACAGGCCTTGGGGTCTGGGGGGGGGAATGGAATTTGTTATTGCCAATTGTCCACTATAACCAAGTAAGGTATTCACTCCAACCGCCTAGCGGTCACTTCATGAAACAACAGGTTATTTTCAAATACAACGTTTTTGGCAGCTAAAAATGTATTTTTATTACTGCAAGCTAAAAATATTAAAGGCTGTTTGATACATTGTTTAATAGAGTATCATTGCACATGTGTCGATCAAACCAATTGCTTCACAAGACAGTGGTGCCCGATTACTGTGGGTATGCCCATCCGCTATAACTGAAATCCATTATAAAGAGGTTCGTAATAGACAGGGCTGACTTTATAGCCCAAAATATTGCATGTAATATATTAAAATACTGTTTAATTAGAAATTAGGATATCTGAGGTTAAATAGATGTCACAAGCTTGTGGCCTGAAACTGAAAAGGAAATATATCGGTTGGAGCGGTTGGAGTGAATACCTTACTTGGTTATAATGGACAATTGGCAATAACAAATTCCATTCCCCCCCCCCCCCCCCCCCGGACCCCAAGGCCTGTTATAATGAGGATTATCTGTACTTGTCTGTCAGCAGGAAGATAGTTGTGAGGAAACATAGATAAATGTGTGTATTAATTTATTTTAGCTATTCGAAGAAATTGCATCTATGCAAATGGTTGCTAAGATATATGTTTGAATCATATCATAATAGATGAACCAAAATAAAACAAAAATAAATTCTCCATTCAGACTGCACCAGTTCTCTGAAGGCCGATTAGTCTTACGCATCTGAGCTTTTTATGTATGCCGGAAAATATTTATCCACCAAATATTAAATCTGTTTCCTCAGGAAACATGGATGGATCACAAAAAAAGGTGGGGCTAAGTGGAAGTGGATTAAACTGGACATTTGAAGTCTTAACCCAATAACCATAAAGCTCTTCTTTTGAAGGTTTAGAGACTTTGAACTTGAGGGATTCGTGGATTTCGTGTCCAAAACGTTTTCTATGAAACTTGAGAAAAAGGATTTTTCAATCAGATAAAGAGGAAGCCTTAAAATATTCTTAACGCTTGTTAGGAAATTCTTTAGCTTGTTAATGGATGTAGTCTTTTGACAAAGCAACTAAAACACCCTAAAGTGCAGTCTTTTGTGAAAGAATTGTTGACTTAAACTTTGTTATCTAAACTTTAAAATATATTGTATTTGCTGTTTCTGTTTCCAGGTGATGAGGGTGACAACTTCTATGTAATCGATCAGGGTGAAGTTGATGTAAGTGTTTGAAATACTGTGGTTTAAATGCAACTGGTTTTCTATTTTCAGTTAGTAGGGTAAGGAAGGTGGTACTAATAAAGATATTAGATGCATATACACTGGCATTGGCATTGGTGAGTGTCTGTAAGCAGCATGGACCTCCACAGAGTTTCACTAAACAAGCTGCACCTGTTGGGTCGGGGTAATCCATTGATGGACTAGTAATTCATTGCAAAGAAACAATTTAACATCTAACCGCTTGCTGTAACTTCCATCAGTGTCTGTTGAAACCAGGACATGCACCCTGAGGCCATTTGTTCCAGGTGCTTTATTTCTTGATTTAACTGTTTGAAATGAGGTCAGCTCAAATGAAATGGGACTGGCCTGTTTGTACATAAGCTTATTATGATGAATTATGTATTAGTCTAATAAGGTAAACAAAGCTGTTAATTATAATCATACTTAAACATTTAATGTTGGAAATATTCAGGTAATTTGCACATTTATTGCAAAGACAAGTTAGCAGTTAACATAAAACAGAAATTGTTATACAAAATAATTTAAGGTCCATCTGCTGTTATCCTGATAACAGAATGACACATTGATAATGGAGTTTTGAATAATTTCTCAATGTCTATATGAAGCAAAGAACTTATTGGTGATGTAGAACGTTCAGAGCCAAAATTTCAAGCCACCAGTTCCTCTCAGGCTTCCCGCAACTTGGTTTCATACTGTTCATATTATATCACAAACTAGTATATCTAGTTAGCATTTGAATGAGTTAATGCTAACTGCTTCCCCATACTAAAGAGAGAAACTTTTATAAACCACAAGTCTATTGAAATAATGCAGTTGAAGATAACCCTTTCATGTGAAGCCTGTGTCCTCAGATCATCATGTTGTGGATTAGGTGAAATAATTTGCCAGAAGAACAAAAGAAACAGTAACGGGTCTAGCCATTTCAGCCCACACATGCTCTGTCATTCATGGCTGATCTTTTATCTCAATGCCACTTTCTTGCACTAGCCTTCATTTCTTTTATATCCCTATCTCGGCCTTAAATATAATCAACTGAACCCCCGCAGACCACTTCTCAATGAAGAAACTCCAACTTATCACAGTCCTGAGGTGGCCCTCTGCTTAATTTGAGACTGTTTCTTGACCTGATTGTTGACGCCAAACAGGGAAGCATAGTTTTTCCACATACTCTTCCAAGCCCCCTGAGAATTTTGTAAGTAATTTTTGATATCTAAGTTCAAGAAAGTATAAAGTCAGTCTACTTGATCTCTCCAGAAATGAAGCTGCCATCCCAGAAATGGACCTGGTGTACCGTTGCTGTGCTCAATGCAAGTGTGTTCTCTTTTTGATGGACCAAGCCTCTCTTTTTGTAAATGGTTATTACAACCATAAATGGTTTCAGCACAGCTCTGTAAAATTGGAGGAAAACATCTAGACTTTGTACTTCAATCCTTTGCAATAAGATGAAATGTATCATTTGAATTATTTTTGAAATATTTTCAGTGAGTCATCTGCAAAGATTCCCAAATCCCTCTAAACAGCATCTTTCAGTCATTCACTGTTTAAATGTTTCAATATTTGACCAAAGTGGATAATTTCATATTTTTCCAAATTATATTCAACTGTCACATCCTTTTGTTCATTAACCTGCCTGTAGTCTGCTCAAATGCCTCTACATCCTCCTCACAATCCACACTCTCATCCAGCTTTTTACAAACTTGGATACATTACTCTGATCCCCTCTTCCAAGTCATTGTTACAGATTGAGTAGCTGAGTATCCAGCACTGATCCATGCAATCCAAAAATGACCAGTTTATCCCTATTTCTGTTTTCAGCCTGTCAGACATTTCTAATCCATATCAGTATATTACACCCGCTATCTTGCGAATAATTATTGTTTAAAGTCCTCTTGTGTGGTGCTTTTATTGAAGATGCGGACCGTTTAACTGTATCAGCCGGTTTGTCCTTAATTACTTGTTAAAACCAGAAAAAAAATCCTCAGTATATTGAACAAACATGATTTCCATTTCTTTGATCCATGTTGACGCCTTCCAATCAAGTTGTTATTTTCCATTTTTTCCACACCAATTGCAATTGTTCCCAGCTTTATGAATGGCATTAATGTCAGGTTAACTGGTTCCCATTTTCTCTCTCACTCTTAAATACTGGGGTTACATGTGTTATCTCCCACTCTGAGAACTGTTCGAGAATCTATGGAAGATGTCAACCAGTGCATCCATTATCTCTGTCATCATCACCATCAAACTGTCATCAGGTCATGAAGATTTATCACCTTTCAGTCCCACTAATTTCTTCAGTACGTTTTTTCTTTCACTAATGCTAATCACTTTGAATTCTTCATTTACTGTAGGCCTGTATGAAGCTCTGCACCATTTCCATAAAGTATTTTGTGTGTTGTTAAGATAGACACACAGTATTTGTTCAATTTCTCTGCCATTTCCTTATTCCCAGATATAATTTCTCCCACTGTAACATTAGCTAATCTTTTCCTCTTTGTATGTCTCTGGAAGTCTTTACAGTCTGCTATGTTTTTTTTTAAATTATGTCTGTATTCTACTTTCCTTTTTCTTCAGTTCTTTGGTGCTCTGAATTCATAAATTTTCTCCTTGGGCTTCCTGTTTTTTTGCTAACATCACAAACTCTTTAATTTCTAACGTAATTTTTTAATTGATGGCTGGACATTTTTTTTCTGTTGCCAAGTCATCTGCATTTACTTGCACATGCTCATATCTGTTATCTTAAACTTGCTCTTTTCTTAAGATATTTGCCTTGGGAGATTGTTTTACAAATAACATCAGTTACATGGACTTTGGTGATTCTGATTTAAAAAAATAATAATTCTGCTTGTTTTGACCATTATTATGGAATGCACAAAATATCTGGGATTCAATAAACAATAATAGGTTGAAATGTTAAAAAAAACCAACCCAAATTGTATTGCAGAAAAAAGACATGAAATGCTGTGCACAAACTTGAATATTTAATTTATAGTTAGACAAACAAAGTTTAGGTTTATTAAGAAAATCTCTAAACCATTAAGCCTTCATTCTGTTTATCACTGCCCCTAGGCAAAGATTAGGGGAGAGGAAAAAAAAAGAATGTGCTCATCAGAGTTGATTTGTGGTTATATTTTTCTGCGTAGGTTTATGTAAATGGAGAATGGGTGACAAACATTGGAGAAGGAGGTAGTTTTGGAGAGCTTGCTCTGATTTATGGCACTCCACGAGCAGCAACTGTCAAGGCCAAGACAGACCTGAAACTGTGGGGAATCGACAGGGACAGCTACAGACGCATTCTAATGGTCAGTATTATGTTATCAGTCTCCATTTGTGACAGCTTTAGAGTTGATTGATAATTTATTTTAGTCATTAACCGAAAACTGAGAAGTTCGTGATCAGGGACCACACTACATATACTTGAACCCTTGAAATCTGCAAAACATTGTCTAACATTGTATGCTTGCAGAGGTTGGAATCAGAAAATTGTAACACAGAAAGAAGCCACTCTATCCATTGTATTTATTGCCAGCCAAAAATGGACCTCTTCATTTCCTCTTGATTCTTGGTCCATAACCATTATGGTTCTTCAAGCATTCTTCCAGGTACCTTTGAAATATAATGAGGTTGTGCAATATCCTTAGGTGATTTTTTTAAATTTTCGAAATTCCCTTTAATTCTTTCATCAATTAACTGAAATGTGCATTCTTACCTTTAAGTTCATTATTAGGTGAAAGAAAGGTTTCATTTTATGCCTGTCTAAATCCTTCATAGATTTGCACACTTGAATTAAGTCTCCCTTCAGTCTCCTTTCTTTCAATATACTTATTTTTTGTTCATTTAGTAACATTGTAATGCTTAATGTTGAGGCTATTCAAACAATTATGCTATTTTCACACACAATGTACAAGAGTAAATTATATCTGCACGTCTAATTCAAAAATGTCATTTTCTGGTTCCTTTAGATTATCAACATAAGAAAATACACAAAGTGAATTAGTACATCAAAAAATGGAAAATAATATGCCTAGTTTTGCATAAAAGTACCTTCTGATGAAATATGTATCGTGAAATTTAGAATTAGAACAAATATTTTAAAATAATGTATAAATTCATTGAGATAAATATGAATGTTTCTACTGATTCAATCACCCTTTCTCACAGTTCCAGTACCCCAACACCTTTTGAGGTGATTCCCCCCAAAATTATTTTTATAAATTAACCTAGAACCATGTTCCAACTGTGTTGCGGAATTTATCATTGCAGCTTTGGTCTGGATACTTGTCATTACCTGCAGATTTTCACTGTTAAACAACTTCCTTCCAACAAGGTTGAATAATGAAAAGAATATGTCAAAGTTGCAACCAAAGTCATTTGTTGACTGTTCTGTTTCTTTAACTGTTGTTTCTTGGCACTAGTTAAGTTTCAGGTAATTGCCCATCATTTACATTTCCTAATAATAGTGGTAAAATGTTACTGATTGACACCAATTTATTGCACCCTCTGCTATTTTGGTCGCAATGTTTGTTAGTGTAACATTGTGCCTTGCAACACAAATGAGTCTCTGATGGCTCGTGCAAGGGAGAATTTAAATGGAAGCATTTGACAATGATGGAATATGGAACATAGAAAAGTTTGGAAACAATTTAACCTTCCAATAAATAGTAAACAGCTTTAGCTTTCCAATAAATAATAAACAGAGGTATTGGATTTGCCATTTGTAGCTCTGAGCTTATATCCTGGGTATGCTTATGTACACAGAGAGCAAATAACCTTTATATAGATTGGGTTCAAACTTTTTTAGCCCCAAGATGTAGCAATGTTACAACATTTTGAGATTTAAAAAATCAAGTCTGCAATTTATCCCATCAGATAAAGCACAAAAATAAGTTTAATTTGACACCTAATTCACTTTCATATCTTCAGTATTAAAAAAGTTATGGCCATTTCCATACTCGGAAATTAGCATCTTGTTCCCTATTGATTTTCCATTGACTTAACACAAAAGCTGTGATCGAGGACAGTGAAATGGCCATAGCTTTATTAAAAATTAAGAGAACTGAAATAATTTTTCAGTTATTATAGATTGAAGCATTCTGAAACAAATATGAAACAATCTTACTTGGATGACCTGAAATTAAAGCATATAATTAGTGAGTTACCCAATTGTAGCTAATTCCAAACTTCAATTACTAGATCTAAACATCTATCCATTTCTTAAGATAAGATTAACATTTTTAAATAGCCTAAGTGTCCAAATAACATTCACAAAGAATTCACAATAAAACATGATTTTTAAATCCCATTTACATTAATTTATAGGCCAAATGGAAGGAATTTAGTGTTCAATTGCTGTAAATTAATGGCCATTAATCAGCTTTTGAGTGGGATCCTGTGGAACGCGCTGGTTTGGAACGTTCCCATTGCGGTGGATTTGTACCCCATATGCCCAGAAAAATACTGCGGGATTTAATGGGGCCCCAAATTAGCTACTCGCAAGACAAAACTTTGTATAAAGGGATCTTAAGAAGCGCTTTTTAATGTAAAAATAAACAACCTACCTTCCGTTGTCCCCTGCATGAGATCCGTCCCGTTGTCGGCGGTCGCGGGTTTAGAGGATGATTTTTAACTTACTATAACAATTAAATTAACCAATTAAGTTTAAAAATACCTGCAGCGAACGAACCTCGCAGCAATTTTTCGTCAGCAACTAAGTAGGCTGAACAACCTCGATTTGAATAGCCTAGAGAAAATCGCGTTTTAAACCCGCCCCCCTCTCAAAGGCGCCAAAATCGCGCACACGGGCAGCGACAGACGTGCAGCGCCGCTGAAGGTACGTTTTGCAACATACCTACAAGATGGTTTAAGGACAAAAGTCAAGTGAAACTTATTGGTAACATTTTCTTATTCTTTGAATTAAAGGTCGAACTTATAAACCTGATTACAAATTTAAAGAGGATAAAATCCAGGTGCAAATACTACCATTTTTTGACACATTGTCTAAAATGCATTAATCTATCATTTGAAAATGAATATTTTGCTCTGGAGTTTTATAATTTACCCTTTGTTTAGGCTTTAGACAGCGCAGAAACAGGCCCTTCGGCCATCAACCAACGCAGAAACAGGCCCTTCGGCCATCAACCCCGACTAGCCATCACCCCATGCAATAGCACTATCCTGCACACTAGGCAATATTTTAAATATATTTTGTACTGACATCAATTGACCTATAAACCTGTATGTCTTTGGAGTGTGGGAGGAAAACTGAGCACCTGGAGAAAACCCTCCGGGTCACAGGGATAACGTACCTACTCCGTACAAACAGCATCCGCAGTCAGGATTGAACAAGAGTCTCTGGCGCTGGTAAGGCAGCAACTATACCACTGTGCCACCCGATGATTTATGTGTTAATATTTAAAGCAACCGATTGAATTGACATCATTGAAAGAAGCACTGGAATAGTTTGCTCACTCTTTCCATTGTGGGGCAAAAAAAATGAATGGAGCAAAATAGTTACAAATAAGACTACTGTATTTGATAGTTTTCATGGAAATGTAAACAGCAGCATTCCAGGGATAATTTCTTAACTTTACTCTCCTGATTGGGCAGAGGGGTGGTGGTGGGGGGTTTCTCTCAACCCCAGGAATGTGTTTCAGAGTTTGGGTGTATTCTGTGAAATGTCGCCTAGGTATTCACTCAATGGAATGCTGACAAGATGTCGGGAAAGAAGAAAGTAAGGGAAATAATATAATTAAAACAGGCTTGAGAAATAAAGTTTTTGATGTGCTTTTTAAATTGCTCAATCTCTCTGAGCTACTTTAATAAAGGAATTGCTGATATTAGGCCCAAGTCGCCTAAGGCTCTACTATCAGTGTTTGAGTAAAGGAAAGAAGGTATGCACATAATGTCAGAATCAAGAGATAATGTTGGTGGTGGGGACTATCAGGGGAAGAATGGACAGGGTTATAGCAATTCACATATTGGATAAAGCTATGCCTGGAATTAAAGACAAGGGTATCAAATTTAGAGCTTTGGGGGATGGTGAACTGAGAACTGATCTGGCAGCTTAAAACAGGGAATGCATGAAGTACTGAAAAATTAGCAGCTGCAGAGTTATACTTCATTACAATTTGCCTTGGAGTGACATCTCCAAAAAGAGAGGGTTTAATCAACCATTTTGAAATGCAATGGCTTTCCCATGACTGGGTTCTCACCATCAACCTCCTGGAGGTAACCAATAACTGAAAATAAAACCCCCAACTCAACAGCCATAAATGCTGTGGCTACAAATGTGGTAATCCTGCATTAACTGGACAAACTTGCCTTCCCCCTTTCTCAATTGTAATGAAGGGTATTCAATATGAAACGCTAACTGGTTTGTCTTTCAGCAGATGCTGCGTAACTCACTGAGTTCCTCCAGCATTTCTGTTTTCGTTTCGGATTCCAAATGCAGTTTTATTTTTTTTACCAATATTGTGAGTGGTCTGGTTCAACCTGACATGGTAGCTGGATTCAAAGAAGCAATCAATGGAAAAAGGATAGATGTTGTAGTTACAATTGAGAGGATGGCTTCATTTATTACAACCCAGCAAGAAGAAGTTTGTGTCACAGTCATGAAATATGCGCAGTTGTGGCATTGAGGAAGAAAATGGTGGTAACGTTGACATGGAATTCATTGCATGTGTGATCTCCAATGTCAGTTGTGATTTGTCTTCAGAGAAAAAAAATTGGCGTAAACAATATCTCTGGGCCTTTTTTTGCTATCTTTTTGAGGCATGGACCTTTGGTAAGGGTTGCTACTCACTATTTAGCCTATTTAATATGTGCTCCAGATAAAGTATATAATAAAACATGAAATAAATGCTGTAAATGAAGTTGCAAATGTAGCCATTGTAAGAAGCAATATTTTTTATCTTTTTGTAAAACTAAAGGTATCAAAAAATATAACTAAGATAATGCAATTAACTTCAAATGTGCTTTTCCATTAATCAGGGCAGTGTTTTGTTATTCTGTAGTTTTTTCCCCCTAAATAATTTATCAAAAATATCACATTTAGGTTTAAAAAAATCATTAGCATTTTTTAGTCCACCAGTTTGTTATGATTTTGGATCAGAATTGTCTCTTGAGATGTTTTTGTACTGTCTGTCCTTTTGTCTGTTCCTTGGGCAGAAAACAGTTCTGAAACCTCAATAATAACCATGTATATGCACAAAGCTGTGCAGAATAACTCGATGGTATTCAGGTTCAAAAGATGAGTGGAAGCTGTCAAGTCTCATAACACTTAAAATGTTAGTGTTGTGACTATTTGTGATGGTGCTTTATCCCTTTTAGGCTTAAAATAGCAATGGATGGCATACCATTTTTAAATAAGTATATTAATGTGGCTTAGAATGTGCAGCTTGTACAATCATTCATTTTTTTGTATAATTTGCTGACCTTTTTGAATGAATGTTATTGTTCGAATATACAATTAAAGGTTAGCAAGGCTTCTGGCTTTTGGTGAGTATTAAGTCAAATTTTGTTTTTATCTCACAGGATACCAGGTGTTTTGCAGATTACAATTAGTGATTCCTTTTTTCCTTTGAAAGTAGGAAAATGGTAGTCATGCTGATAATTTATATAGCGTCCCTATAATTAGGGGATGTTTAGAATGACTGAATAACTTAAAGTTCAATTTTATTGTGTAAGACTTTTGCGAGTGATGTAGGAGGGGAGTTTTCATTCTCTAATTTTGATCCTTTTTCCACATGAAACATGACCTAGTGCCCTTGAAGACTCCTCATGAATTTAATTATTTTCTTTTAACATTATTAAGTATGCACAAAGTATACAGATACTTTGCCCAGCAAAACTGTTTTATGTACTTACATGAGAGTGTACTTTAAATATCTTGCTGCAGCTATTGTGTTTATTTTCTGGTATGGACTTTTTATATGAAATTTGTAGATATATTGGAGGCAGATTTATGCAGATATATTTTGTATTTTTGTCATCTTTGGGAAAGGGTGTTGATATGAATTCCCTTTTTGCAAAGTTCTTTTCCAAAGCTTATGTATTACATATACATAGTAGGCAGGTTGGTTTTAGCCACTCAACAGAAAATGAGAAATAGTAACTTCTGAAATAAATGCCTCTATTAACTTTGTACGTTTTCATTTTAAACAGGGTAGTACACTGAGGAAGCGCAAGATGTATGAAGAATTCTTGAGCAAGGTCTCCATTTTGGGTCAGTTGACAACTGTTTAATGTTAGTCGCCGCCACACATATAGCTTGTCTGAAGAGCAGGCTTCATACCGAAGCATTTTGCTCAGTCCAAAAAACATTATCCTGTGGCTGACCTTGAGTAGCCCTGCAGCACAACACACAAAGAATGTGGAATTGTTGACATTTTGGTACTTTTACCACACTGAGCACCATGAGTGGAATTTTGTACCTCTGCTAATGTATCTAATCTGACTCAAGTTTTTTAATGCAAATAATATACATAGTAGTTTTACATGTGGCTGGCTTGAAAATAGGGTAATGTATATATTAATCCATGACATCATCTGAAATGTTTAGTCATAGTCTAATTATGTGCAAATTTATACCTCTGGATGATGGTGTAAATTTATGTAGTTCTACATGGGTTAAGCATACTAACACAATGGAGTTGAATGGATTGAGTTGCTTCTTGTTAATGTCTTTGTAGTCTTGTCAGGATTACTTAAAAAATCATCTGATTTTTGGCATTGTGTTTTATTTTTCTTTAAAAGGATTTAGTCATGCTATCCTTCAGTAATTACAAGGGAAAGTTTTAATTTCTTTGTGAGCAGAACAAAAAATCAAAGGGGAAAGAGACACCGTATGCCATGTAACATGGATGCTTTTAATACCAAGATCACAGATCAAGAGAATCTCAGAAATAGCCAGTTAATAAATATACTTATTCGAGTTAATTGAAATTATTTTTTTCTAATTAATCAAATTTGTAATTTATTAGACTAACCTTCTTACCAAAGTTCTGAATTTAAAAAAATTAATTGTTCAA
Organism: Amblyraja radiata; assembly: GCF_010909765.2. Lineage (NCBI taxonomy): Eukaryota > Metazoa > Chordata > Chondrichthyes > Rajiformes > Rajidae > Amblyraja > Amblyraja radiata. Next base: position 19,981,809 of record NC_045977.1, read on the forward strand.
ATGTTTTCATTTATATCTTTCATGGTGATCTCGGATGTCTGGAGTAATTTTTTTAATATTAGGAAGTTTATAAAGGCAAAAATGGTTTCAATTTAATAAATTATACAATATCTATATGGTTTAAATATTGAATATGACTTTGATAACCCCAAGTTTTTGAGGAATCAATTTCTTAAAAGTTGAACTTTCTAAATAAATCTTCTCTTTTCCCATGACAGTCCTTTGTAATATTTGAAATTGAATGAGGTTGTTTGAAATAATTCTTCGTGAGACAAAATAAATTGGTTACACAAGGAACTGCAGATGCTGGAATTGTGAGCAAAACACAAAGTGCTGGAGGAACTCTGGGTGAGGCAGCATCAAGGGAGGGAATGGACAGGCGACATTCCAGGTTGGGACCCTTCTTGGTTCATTAATTAAGAAAAGATGCCTTTGTTTTGGAGGATCCTGCCCTTTAGGCACTTTAACGCAGAATTACTGTTACTGCTTAGAAATGTTAGCACACATAATTTGGATGTGTAGCCTTTGGTACTCCTGTGCTGCAAACTCAGGTTGTGTCCCAGACTCAAGGAAAGCTGACTGAGAAAATGCTTTGATTGCTGGTGGCAGGACGGCTAATGATAGTTTGGATGACGACATGGGGGATTGGGTGACTGGTTGTTTGAGAGATTGGTGGGGATGGGAGGGTTGATGGGTCAGAAGACTCGTATTTTGGATAGTTGGTAATTGGAAGGGTGAGAAGTGTCTCAGTTCAACAGATCAGGGAGTAGGGTGATTTGGGGTGGGATTGTGTTAGGCACTGTGTGAATGAGGGTGACTGTAGGCTGATCTTTCCCAGGACAATACGTTTCAAGTTTGCCCGTAAAACTCCAAAGGTGCTTGTTCATCTTGTGTGGCCCTAATGAAGAAATAGAAGTAGGGAGTAAACTCATTCCTGGGGTGGTGGGGGATGAAAGAGAGGGAGGTTACATTTTCAGTCCACAGCAGCAAGAAAAATGTAGTGGAATTCAATTCCTAACCATCTGCCTTGTATTTAGCTAGTATTTATATTGTATTTATATTCAACAGTAATTGTTATTGGAGATATTTAACATTTTGCTGATTAGTTCAGTCTGCACATCCCCTCAAGTTTTTACTTGGGAATTAATACCTCTCAATATAAATATATTAAATAGTATGTGACTAAAATTCATATCAATTCAAATGGCTTCCCCTGATTTCAGTGGAGAAGAGTACAAACAGCTATCTGTAAAGGCATGCTAAATTGCCAATAGTAACTTTGGCATTTCATTGTTAAATTACAACTACAAATCCTGAAGTTGTAATCATTTACAGAGAATAATGACAACAGTGTCAGTATTGCTGTTATTGAAATGTTGAAAAAATGCAATTGTTGGAAATTTGAAATAAAAACAGAAATTACTGGAAATCTATGTAACACTTTCAAATTTGTTCATTACTAAACCTTGTGGGAATATGAATGGCGATAAGAATGTAAGGAACGTTCATGGAGATATAGATAAACTTAGTGTTTTGAGTAAAAATGTAGCTGATTGAGTACAGTATAAAAAAGTGTGACTTTATATATTGCCAGAAAAAAAATATGAAGTGCTATTTCTATAAATGGTGAGAAGTTAGGAAATGTTGCTACTTAAAAGGACATGGACAGCCTTGTATATGCTGGTGTAACTCAGCGGGTCAGTCAAGATCTCTGGAGAAAAGGAATAGGTGATGTTTTGGGTCGAGACCCTTCTTCAGACTGTCCGAGGAAGGGTCTTGACCCGAAACGTCACCTATCTCCAGAGATACTGCCTGACCAGTTGAGTTTCTCCAGCATTTTGCTATCTTCAGTGTAAATCAGCATCTGCAGTTTCTTCCTACTCATTTCGACCGCATTGTACATATGTTGTTGAAAGTTAAATGTTACTGAAGCTGACAGTTAGGAAGGCAGATGGTATCTGACCTCAGTATTTCTAGAAATTTGGTAAAGTGACAAGTTGGTCTTTACTGAAAGAGGGTTTCAGTAAAGATGTTCAGGTACAATTATGCAAGACCTTGGTAAAACTACACCCAGTGTATCTTGTACAATTTTGGTTTCCTTTTGTAAAAAAATATACATGTAGCTGCTGGGGAAAAAGTGGAGTAACGGTTTGCCTGCATGATTCTTGGGATGTTAGGTTTGATGTTTGAGAAATTGAATAAACAAAACCTCTATTCTCTGTAGAGTAGAACAATAACAATTGGCTTAGTTGAAACATACAAAATTTGCCGAGGGCTAGATGGGGTAGACATTGGGAGGCTGTTTCCCCTGATTGAGTCATCGAGAGCCAGAGGTCACGGTCTTAACATAAGAGGTAGGCTATTTGCGACTCAAATTAGGAGAAATATTTTCACTCTAATGTTGGTGAAACTTTGGAATTTTCTACCCTGTGAAGGTTGCGGGATTTCACTCAATTGCATTCAAAGCAGAAAGTGATAACCTTTTGGAAATTAAAGGAATCTTAGATTATGGGGAATAGAGGAAGAAAATGGTTTTGAGATAGATCAGTCATGATCTTGTTTCAAAGTGATAATTTAGCAGCAGGAGAGTGCAATATTTATCCTTTCTCCACATATGTTGCCTAATTTGCTGGAAATTTTTGGTAGCTTTGCTGTCATTATTACAAAATTCAAGCCAGTTACTCAAGATACTTTAACTGATAATCCATATGAAATGCAGTGTTTTATTCTACATTTTATAGAATCATTGGATAAATGGGAGCGTTTGACAGTAGCTGATGCTCTAGAGCCTGTCCAGTTTGAAGATGGGGAGAAAATTGTGGTCCAGGGTGAACCAGGCGATGACTTCTTCATTATCACAGAGGTAATATTATAAGGAGAGCTGCACTTGATGCTTTTCTAGAAACTTAAGTTTAAAACTTTTTTTAAATTTCTCAACTAGAACTCTGTTATCATTAGAATAAACCCTGTTGTCAAGGAAATGCGGTAGGCTATTTTCATAAAACTTTTTGTATTTGTGTTATTTGCTTACTGAAATGATATAATGGGGAGCACATTTTATTCCTGATACTTGAAAATGTATTTCCGATACCTTCCAATTCCGGATTATTTCCATGTAAATTCTTGCTATTCTTCTATAACTATTATCATTTGGAGGCTAATTTCGAAGTACTTCCGCACAATGGTTAGTTAATTTGAATTTAGAAGGCGAAGAGTGATCCTATGGAAATTTACAGATTATGAAGTTATGAGGCAAATAATTATTTTTAACCCACGGCGATAGATAAAATGGCACAAATTTAAGATAATCTCTGAAGTAAACGCACTACAAAAACATTCCATGGAGATGAAAGAAGAGTATTTGCAACTGCAATGGTACTGAAACTACACAATGCTTCAGATTGAGGATTAAGAATTGGATAAATAAATAAAAAAAATGTATTATAACTACTTAAAATGGAAAGCTAATTAAAATTTGGTGGAAGTGAGAAGAAAATGGAAATAACTTATAAACACGAAAATAGGAGCAGGAATAGGCCACCTCCTTTTAAACATCCAATGATCTAGCTTACATAACTATCCAGCCAATGAACTCTAGAAATTTAATCAAATCCAGTAAAAAAAAATATTACTGATAAAGTTTTGATGGTTTCTGCATTGTTACAAATATTTTTATTCATTATTTAGTAACTTCTGCAGGTATGGTAATTGGAAGAACAGGAATATAGAAATGAAATCAAAGTGCTTGAAATACCTAGCAAGTCAGACCATCTCCATAGATACTCTCTGACTGGCTGAGTATTCACAGCATTTTCTCCATTTTAGATTTCCAGTCACTGCAGTATTTTGCTTATACAGAAGTGTCAGCTTTGAGTTCTGTGATCTAACTAATTCTTGTTTGTAGAGAAAATACTGCTGTAGATTTGTTGTGTCAAATAACCTTTTCTTATGCTGTAACATTCGGTTATTCTTTGCATGGCTCCACAATGGTGCCTGTAATAAAATTAAATGAAATCTGTGTGGAATGTAGTTGCCTAACCACATATAATGGAATATTATCTTGATTTACCAGCATGACATCTAAATGTCTTTTCTGACCAGTGTTACAGGTACAGGAAACCTAAAAAAACACTTAGAAGGGATGCCAAAAAGTAGAATAATCGCAGTGGTCCAAGATTAATATGGTATAACCACAATGTTCATTGCTTCTCTTTGAAGTATGTAAATAAAGGAACTGCTTTGCCAAACTTTTTAAATGTGCTCAGGGGCAATGTTTCTGAAGAGATCCTGATGGATGTTGGCAACCTCAGTCGGTTCCAGGCGCATGCAAAATGTTTAAGTTGCCAGTGCGCTGTGATTTTGATTGGAGAGGCATGCTAGTAGTTAGTGCATACCACTATTCAGGAACAAGTGCTGTGCTGATCACCAATTCCAGAATCAGTCGTCCAAGTTGTTCTCTAATTTGTGGTAAAAGTAAGGCTTGATAAATGTACTCTGGATAAATGTTTCAACAGCTTCCTATGCTTGTCTTGCAAATGTTCAGAAAATGCCTAGGACCTGACTCCCTCTCCAATATATCGCACAACCTATGGATACAATGCCCTGAGATTTCTGGTGAATCTTTTATCAGTGTTTCTGAACCTGAAAACCCTCAATGGCTCCCAACTTTGGGTGGGCAGTTTGTGAGATGGCCTGTTCCCATTGCTGATTATGCAAGCTTCTGACTCGTGGCTTTAAGTTTCTCAACACTATCATAAAACCTCAGCTTCACTTTGAGTGATCATGGGCCAGAGATTCCAAAAGTAACCCTTGTAATACTCCTCCTGCACTTTGAGCAGATGAGAGCTAGAGATTCAAAGGAGTTCAGTAGGTGTTGCATTTCTTCAGGGAGACAGCCTTGCATCCTCTGTCCGCCTGGCAATCTTTTCTCATCTCCGGGTTCAGAACGGATATCTGTTTTAGGAGTTATATATAGCCTTCCCAACATAGCCAGCTGCATGTAGCTAGCTTTGACACTGAGAATTTGGGGTTAAGAAGTAGTAGCGATGCAAACGACCAACTTATTCTTGTGTCCCTAAGTTAACTCTAATGTTGATTTGTCAACTAAATATTGTCTGGGGAATCTCTTGGTTCTCTTTGAAAAGTACCTCAGAACTTTTAAATCCACCTAAGAGGGTGGATAGGACTAAAGTTTAATGTCTCATCATTAAAATTGAATATCCAAAACTGCAGTGCTCCCATGATACTGCACTGAAGTACCAACTACATACTTAAAGTCTCTTGAGCAAGTCTTGATATAAAATCCCTCTGATATGGAGGTGACACGTTGTCACTGAGTTATAGGTGTGGTCGGTTCTGGCTGCTGCACAATATGATTAATCCAAACTTGGTGTTGTGAATTACACGAAGCCAAGACATGATTTGGAGGTTTATTTTACTTGCTGTTGTAGCAGTACCAAAATGTTTAATTTGTTAAGCTAAAGTGAAAAAAGTCTACAAGTTTAAATATAAGATTTATTACTGAAGTTAAAAAATCATACTGAGCTGTGTTTTATCATTTTAAAACGCCCTTTGCTTGCAAGGGAAACTTTTGCTAGTCTGCCCTTCTTATTTGATCTTTTCTTGCCATTTTATTGATAAAAGGGATCTTTGTTAGTTTTTTGAATACTGCAGCTTGAAGACTGTTGCTACATTATGTAAGTCAAGGAACGCAGACTTTCATTTTCATCATTTAAGAATATCATGCAGGCTAATGAATGAAGATACTTTTACCTCCAAGTTTTTCTTTCCTTAGTTAAAGTAACAGTTACATCATTGGAGCAATAAAATGCGTCTGCCAAGAGTTAAATTACTGACGCTAATGGAGTCAACTATTAAAATCTTGGAGGTTTTGAAATGCTTGTTTCCCACTGTTTTGAATTCATTCACAGTGTATCAACATGAATTCAAACCTTCCCAAGCCAAACAGATGTGGAATGCATCCATCCTGTTCCAAAACTCTGGAGTTATCACGTATGAAATTTTTGAAATCTGACTGAAGAGCTGTCGTCACCATTTGATGATCATTACCATATACAAAGATGTTATGGCAAATAGGTTCGCATGACAGATGTAATGCTTTGTGCAGCTGAATTGTGGATTAGACCATTATATAGGGTATCCAATACTCAACATATGCACATTTTTTAATGCTTATTGGGTTTGATATTTTGTAGAGATTTTAGAGATTGGCAAGTCTCTGGTTTGCAGATGTGATTCATTGATGCTACTGCTTAAAGATAAAGATCTTAAGTTCTTTTTCAGTCCAATGTTAATCATTTTTAGACAAAAAAACAATAGGAAGTGTCTTCAGATTTTGTTGCATATATCTGAATTTTAATGCCAATCTGGCCATTTTTAAGGCTGCTTTAATGCGGTGACCAAATTGTCAAAATTGACTGAGAGTGTACAACAAAGTAGCTGGGAAAGACAAATTCACTTGTGTTTTATAGCAAGGTGTAGCACACTGACAAGGACTGTAGTGTGTGTATTATTGATTGTGGATGTGCAGTTTGAGGAATCCAGCCAGTCGTACATTGAGTTTTGTTTAGTTTGGAATGCCACTTCAATTCTTTTTGATTTTCTTTCCATCTGTGTTGTAACTCTCTTGTTTTGCATGATTGACCAGTAATTCAGCAAGGAGACACAACCAGTATTTTGGCCGTAGATTTGCTCTATTGCTGAGGAAGAATTTATGAATTTAAAGCTGAAGTTCTATATTTAAAATGCTCTTGATGGGAAACAACTGTCAGGAATGTCACAGTATAAGCCAGCTCAGTGTATCTAGATAAATATATAATACCCCTGGAAGCATACTGCGTCCTTCGATATTTTTTTTTTTTTTTACAAGGTATGCAGTCTAGAAGTGGACCACTTCTGCTCTGCTCCACTTGAACCTCCTACCTTCTTTCCGTAGCTAATTATTTTATAATTTTTCTACACAGTCTTGGGCAGCCTCCCCTTAAACACTTTAATTACTCTATATGGAAGTGCATTCTTATTATCATCATTCTCTAAATATATCATTTGGTATTTGGATTTCATTATGACTATCTTTTAAGTATTGACTTCTGGTTATGCTCTTCCCCATAATTGGAAACACACTGTACGTCTCTTGTCAAAATTTATAAACCTCTAATAGGTAACCTGTTGGCTGCCTTTTCTCAGATGGAAATAAGCCCAATCTGTTTATCCTTTCCTGATATGTAGGATCTTCCCAATTTTGGTATCATTTTCTGTACATCTGCAACTTCCAAAAAATTGACAGTCAAAACTGTGTGCAGAACTTTTGTTCAGTTCAACTAGGTAATTGTTTAATGTGTCAAAGCATGAAATGTGTTTTACGGGAATCTGATGTGAATTAAATCGATTCACCTGATTGTGAATTAAATCGACTGCCCATTGTAGCTGATTTCCTGTGACCAGGGCATCCCTGTGGTATGATTTTAATGATTGGCATACTGGTAATCCAAGATCCCTTTATTCCTCAATATATGTAGATTTGCACTTGCAGGTAATGCAAATATTTCCCACAAAATGTTTAGTGCCTCAGACTAGTTTTTGCTTTGTCCTATGCACCAGGGTACAATGATATTCCTTGTTCGCATAAAGGTCAGAGTAAACAATATGTTCACAGATGACACAAAGATAGGCGGAGTTGTTGATAGTGTCAAAGATAGTCTTAAACTGTAGAAAGATATCCATCTGTTTTTGTGAAGTGGACTGAAAAATAACCAATAGAATTTAATCCAGATAAATGTGAGGTGATGCATTTTGGGACCACTGATGAGGATCAGGCATACTCCATGGTTGGTAGGGGCTTAAGGATTATAGAAGGACCTAGTTCAATTCCACAGATCCTTGAAGATGGCAGGGTAGGTAGATAACCTGCTTAGGAAGGTATATGGATTTCTGTCTTTATTCAGTGATTGAATACAAATGAGGGAGGGGTTTAAGATCCATGTTTGTCAACCTTGATCAGATCTCAGTTGAAGTGCTGCAGTTCTTGTCACAAAGGTAAAGGAAGAATATGTTGGTGCTGGGAGAGTCAAAGAAACTTCACCTGGATGGAGCAGTTTGATTCAGAAGAGGGACTAGAAACGTCAAGTCTGTTCTCCCTGGAATGGGAGAGGTTAAGCGGGGAAATGATTGAAGTGTGCAATATTATGAGGGGTATAGATATGGTAGACTGCAGGAACCCTTTCCCCATATCGGAAATAGATAAAACTAGAGGTCATGCTTTAGGGTAAGGGAGAAGAAATTTAGAAGGATTATAAGGGAGGACTTTTGATACCCAAGAGAGTAGTAAGTACTGGAATACACTGCCTGAGAGAGGGTGCCCGACACCCTGTTATAACTGGGTCACTAACAAAATTTAAGAATTGTCCAGATGAGCAGTTGTGTCACTTAGGCATATTGACTAAGTGCCAGGTGATGGGATTAACACACTGGTTGATGTGGATGAGTTGGGCTGATTGGCCTGTTTCCGTGCTGCACAATTCTATCCGTGACCAGTAACTTATGACAAGAAAGGGTGGCACACTTCATGATGGTCTCATTTGCTTCAGAGGTACCAAGCACAAAATGGTTTTCCATATTCTGGACTATAGTGTAATTAAAATGCACCACCATAAATGAATATAAATGGTCTGAAATTCTTTCAAGATAAAATCCAGATCAACAACATCAACAAGTGCAAATTGGAAAATTGTTCAATGAATTATGGAATCACAACATTTTGGGTCAAGACCCTTCTTATTCCTTTGAAGATCTACATTTTTCCTGTCAGGGACTCTCTTTTGACAGAATATGGGCACACAGACAATCTTCATATTAATGTAATAAACGTTAAAATTAAGTTTTGTAAAATGAATTCAGGAATTTACGACTCCAAATAAATGTGCATTACATATAGTCGATACCCTGGTGCGACTGGAAGTGAGCGTAAAAGGTGCTCATACCATGATAATGGCTACAGCTTAAAAAAAACTACCACACACTGCACTTGTTTTTCAGTGAAGAGCAAACTAAATTACCACAAGAGGCATCTGGCGTCAAAGGTTGTGTGAGACTAAATAAAACATGTGTCTGCCTTGGTTAAGTTCTTTGTGGAAATTATTTATCACACTTTCCATCACTATTTTCCAATTTATATTTATGATGATGCATGGAATAAATTTTTTAAGCCTTTCTTCTGTGTGAGACCATTCTCACATAGTCAGCATCTGACACAGCTTGTCGCAATCCAGAAACAAATATGCCAAAATGCAATGAGGGTAGGGCTTTTATTTATATCAAGATCCAATGGCCAACTTTCAGATTGGGGCCACCTGCTAAAATGTGTGTATTAGGAACACCAGGTAGCAAACTCCTGTATAAAAAAGCAGCAGAAAAACTGGACTTGGATTTAAAATATTTGGGGTGGGTAATTAAAAAATATTTTAAGCCATGAAGACAGATGTGAATTTTATACTTGTTTGTCAAAAAGGATTAGTGCCTTTTAATACATACACTGTGCACTTTTGGGTTATTAAGCAAACTCTGATCGTGAAAACTGATCTAATTTACAAATCATATTTGTACAAAAGAACTTCTCATTGTCCTTGAAACATGCTTAGAAAGCTTCCCAATTTTGTTTTTAAAGTGTAAATCACAATTAAGGAGGTGACATTGCAACATGGGTTTGTGCACATGTTGAAAATGATGGAACAACCGATTGTTGAAGCAAAAACATGCCTATATTTGATAACTTCCTATATTGAAGCTAACTACATTGTGTCAATCATGGTACTAGTGAGCCATTCCCGAGAGGGGCATTGCCACCCCTTACAGATTACACTTGGAGCTTTTCTACTGCTAAGAACACAAGATATAGCAGCAGACAGTCACTTGTTCCTAATCATTCAGTAAGATCATCACTGAAATAGACAGTACCACTTCTTCATATATGATCGCAATTCATATATGGTCTAATACATCACAATTATGCCTCAATTTCATGGTATCCATTGTCTTAGTAAAAACAGATGAAAAATATTAATATATTTAATATCTTCCACCTCATTTGTGGCTCTGCTCAGAGAAGACCATGCTGATCTTTAATTGGACCTATTTTAGCCCCAGCTGCCCTTTACTCTTAATATACCTGTAGAATCTCAGAAGATTTTTTCTTTACCTTGTCTCCCACATTCTTTTCATGTTCTCAACTTGGCTTCCTAATTGTCACCTTAAATCTATACTCCTACACTTCTTGCCGAGAGATTTGTTTGATCCTGTGCCCAAATATGATTTATGCTTCCTTTGTCCTGATCAGAGCCTTAACATCTTGAAGAGAGGCACATATGCATTAATGTACAAATAAGTTATTAATATGGTCTGATAATTTCTTAGTTATCTTATTTCCAGATTTCAGATAATTTAAGTACAGGGGCTTCCTGGGTTATGGATGACTAGATTTGAAAAAAATCCTTTACGTAAATTCTCCCATATTTTTAAACCATTTTTCAAGTTAAGATTGGATGCAGTATACTATTGGTTTACTTATGGGTAATGTTGTGCTGATGAGTCAATGAAACAAAAGAATTGCAGCAAGTGTTTATTGTGCGATACAATATGAATTATGATTTTAAAAAATGAATGTTTCTCGCAAACTGAGTAATAAGCTTGTGGACACCTCTCAGAAACGGAACCCTTAAGTAACCTAGAAGTCAACATACTCAATTACTATAATTGGGTTTGAACCCAAGTCTCTGGTTTGTGATGTAAACCTGTTGATATACATCCAGTAATATAAACCAATTTTGCACTGCTTCCATTCAAGAATGCGTAATACATGAAAATAACTTCTTAAATATTTGAAATGTATACAGATTTGTGCCTGGATTCTCTGAGATGTTATAGTAAAGGCAGTGTACAAATGTATCAATTAATCTGTTTCATTATTGGCTATAAAGAATTCTTAATTAAGTGATCCATCTTGCAAATTGCCATTGTTTCATTCTTTTAATACAGTAAAATAAAATACTGGAAATATTCTGCAGTTCAGATCACACCTGTTGCAGGGTAACAAAGTTAGAATCTTGTGTTGGTGGCTTTGCTTCAAAACTAGTAAAGGCCCCAAGCTGGTTCCAGCAATTTGTTTTATTGGGGAATTTGCCAATCTGAATCATTTTGGATTTTGCAAAATTGTTTAATTTTGTTTTTGGTGTTGTATCATTCAACATAACTCTGACACCACTTTTTCCTTTACCTGAACGCGATAATTATCATAGCAGCTGTAGTGCATTGTGTACCTTACCTGACCATGAGGCCAGGACAATGCTGAGATACAGTGCCCTCCATAATGATTGGGACAAACACATCATTTATTTATTTGCCTCTGTACTCCACAATTTGAGATTTGTAATAGAAAAAAAAATCAGACTTTGTCAGATTTTAATAAAGGCCATTTTTATACATTATGGTTTCACTATATAGAAATTACAGCAATGTTTATACATACTCCCCCCTCCCCCCCCCCCATTTCAGGGCACCATAATGTTTGGGACTCAGCAATGTAATGTAAATGAAAGTAGTCATGTTTAGTATTTTGTTGCATATCCTTTGCATGCAATGACTGCTTGAGGTCCGCAATTCATGGACATCAACAATTGCTGGGTGTCTTCTCTGGTGATGCTCTGCCAGGCCTCTATTGCAGCCATCTTTAACTTATGCTTGTTTTGGGGTCTAGTCCCCTTCAGTTTTCTCTTCAGCATATAAAAAGCATGCTCAATTAGGTTCAGATCGGGTGATTGGCCACTCAAGAATGGAACATTTTTTAGCTTTGTAAAACTCCTTTGTTGCTTTATAGTATGTTTGGGATCATTATCTTGCTGTAGAATGAACCACCAGCCAATGAGTTTTGAGGCATTTGTTTGAACTTGAGCAGTTAAGGATGTGTCTATGCATTTCAGAATTCATTATGCTACTACCATCAGCAATTGTATCATCAATGAAGATAAGTGAGCCAGTACCTTCAGCAGCCATACATGCCCAGGCTATAACACCCCCACCACCGTTTCACAGATGAGGTGGTATGCTTCGAATCTTGGGCAGTTCCTTCTCTCCTCCATATTTTGCTCTTGCCGCCCCTCTGACATAAGTTCATCTTTGTCTCATCTTGTCTACAAGACCTTTTTCCAGAACTGTGGTTGCTCTTTTAAGTACTTCTTGACAAACTGTAACTTGGCCATCCTATTTTTGCAGCTAACCAGTGGTTTGCATCTTGCAGTGTAGCCTCTGTATTTCTGTTTATGACGTTTTCTGCGGACAGTGGTCATTGACAAATCCACACCTGACTCCTGAAGAGTGTTTCTGATCTGTCGGACAGGTGTTTGGGGATATTTCGTTATTATAGAGAGAATCCTATTGAGGCAAATCCCCTCAGGAATGCATGATTGATTATTAATTTAGTTGATAATGTTGCTGGGGAAAAAAGATGCATTCACCAAGGTAATACATGTATATGAGTCTATTTAGCTGACGTGCATCAAGATTATTTCACATCTTGTCTGATGCAAAAACTATTGTAACAATAGGCTTTGTACTAGCTCTAGATTATAAACTAATAAAAATGCTGTCTTAAACACCATTATTTTATATTTGTAACCATAAGCACCATTGCTATTATATGGCTTCAGAATCAGCAAGCCTTGCACTTTATAACCTGTAAAATACTTTTTTTTAAATCTTTCATTGTTTTATCTTTATCGTTGATAAAGATGAAACCTTCTTAAATAAAAATTAACTGCCTGTATTCCTTTGATACCTAGTTTGTATTAATGAAAATATCATATGCAAACTGTAATTTAAAAATATCTCCCTACATATCCCGAAAAACAGTTTCATGCATTTTTCGACCATCCTCACAGTTGGCTTAACTTGATTCTATATCAGGATTTAATGAAGAAGCTTTCTTGTTTTATCTTATCCATGATCTCTGCCATTTTTGTAATTAGCAAAGCCAATTGGTTCAGAATTTCTTGTAGTCATTGTCCCACTACATGATAATTTTACTGTTGACTTGTTGGGTATTGCCTTGGAGTTGGGAATGACTTGCTACCACTCAAGTTATTTGTTTTCTGAGGAGATATGATCCAAAAATAAGATCAGATGGAGCTGGAGATGCTTGATGGGGTTGTGTGGATGGATGGTATAGCAGATGGCGTACTCCTTCCACCATTTGGATTTGCCTCCTAAACAAAGCTTTTCAGGTTTTCATTACCAGGCAGAGTGGAACACCGGTAGAGTTGCTGGCAGCGCTAGAGTCCCTGGTTCAATCCTAACTATGGGTACTGGTTGTATGGACTTTGTACATTCTCCCTGTGACTGTGTGGGTTTTCTCCAGGTGCTCTGGTTTCCTCCCACATTCCAAAGACGTGTGCATTTGTAGGTTAATTGACTTCTGTAAATTGTCCCTAGTGTGTAGAATAGTGCAGGTGTACGGGGTGATCGCGGTCGGTGCGGACTTGGTGGGCCGATAAGTCTGTTTCCACGCTGCATCTCCAAACCTAAAGTCTAAAGACACGCTAAATGCCATTCCATTTGGATTTCAATTCAATGAATTGATAATCATGATAACTATTATGGCCCAGTACTCCCCACCATTCAGTGGAGAAGTTACATATCTTCAAAGAATCTTTGAGAAAGGTTCATTCCCTCATGCTTAATAAATAACTCAATTGAGTCGATTGTGACTTGTGGCTCAGCGTTTGATTGTGTACATAAACAAGTGATGTCTGTACACTGCAGCTCGATGACTGAGATTGCGTGGCCTTGGTTATGTAATGGAGGTGATATAATTTGAAAAAATTCCCATTTGTTAAGCTGAAGTGTAGCATTGTGGCAAGGAAGCCAAGTGTTGGGGCTTTGCCACCGTCTTGTTGAACACCAGTCTGCATTGAGATTGGATCTGCAGACGACTTGGTTAAAATCACAAACTCCATGCCATCAAGGAGCAGACAGGATGAGGATACATTTCTGAAAGCAGACAATTTTGAGTAGGATATATATTTTTTCAGTTGACAGGAGAAGTTTTCTGAGATGGGTGATGATGTTGGAGTGGTATCTGTAGGCTCCATCTCCAATGGAGCAGATGTCTTTTTTGAGTGGTAGATGTTGCTTCCTGCCTTTCTCTCAGAGTTGTCACACAATGAAGATCATGTCTATTGTGCTCATTGGCCATAATCATTCAACGAATATATTTGGAGGAAAATATGTCCCAGACCTTTTTTGTTCCTGAAATGAGTGGTGCAGTGAAGATCCTGTAGCAAGCATATGGAGAATGCAAGCATGAAGTGCATCAGAGGTTCTAAATTGGCTTTTTAATAATTCAGGTGAAGGAATTAGAAAATCAAGATGTAATATACCTTGCATATGCTCTCTGTGGTATCTGATTGGTTTTGGGAAAGGGTTAATAAACGGCTATCGGATCACTCCTTGCAGATACAAGGCGCTTATTGCAGTCTCAGACTGAGTTAGTTGGACAAATTCCTTGAAGTTTCATCAAAACACCTCTGTGTTTCAAATGCCAATTTTTGACACATAACCTGCAAGATTTGACCTTTATGGCCTGTTTCATACAATAAGCAATTGAAATACCAATATTTTCCTCTTTGTTTAATTTTGACTTTTAGTTAAATTATACTAACCATTTTCCAAATGGGTGATTTTTTATTTTTGGAGCCCAATGTGACTTTTCAAGTAACAATGTTTGGCCTTTAGTGGATTAGATGAATTCAATCACTAGCTTATTGTTTGCTACAGATGGATCACAACGTTGAAATTTTAGTTTTGACCTCTTCGCGTCTGACGCAATTTCACTGATTTATTTTTTAAATATAGGTTTGGCATTTTCTGGGTAGTTGGCTGCGTAAGCTTTCCCCAAAAATCATTTGAATCATTCTTGAACAAAGATGTTTTCATTTATAATCTTTTACAACAGACCTTTGAGCACTTTACAATCTTAGGCATCTGTAATTGGTATAATATGAGTGGTTTTCTAAAGCCTTCGACTATTAGAGATATTTTCAGAAAGATAAACACTACATCAACAAAGCTACTAAAATACCCAGACACAGCTACTAATAATAAGGACACTGCATATTATGTCCACGTGTTTGCCACCTCTACATGCTCATTCAAAGCCACTAGGTTTATGAGATGGATTATAATGTTTAAAGCTAGTAGACAGAGTGTGAGGCAGGAGGCAGTGAAGGGAAGCACTTGGACCCAAAATCTAGGGGAGAAAGAAGAAAAAGAAATAAACAGAGAATTAGAGGCAGTGGTTTTCTTAAATGTGCATATTTTAATGCTAGGAGCATTGTAAGAAAGGTGGATGAGCTTAGAGCCTGGATTGACACCTGGAAGTATGATGTTGTGGCGATCAGTGAAACATGGTTGCAGGAGGGCTGTGATTGGAAACTAAATATTCCAGGATTTTGTTGCTTCAGGTGTGATAGAATTGGAGGGGCAAGAGGTGGAGGTGTTGCATTGCTTGTCAGGGAAGATATTAAAGCAGTGCTTTGGCAGGATAGATTGGAGGGCTCGTCTAGGGAGGCTATTTGGGTGGAACTGAGAAGTGGGAAAGGTGTAGCAACACTTATAGGGGTGTATTATAGACTGCCAAATGGGGAGCGAGAATTGGAAGAGCAAATATGTAAGGAGATAGCAGTTATTAGTAGATTGTGGGAGATTTCAATTTTCCACACATAGACTGGGAAACACATTCTGTAAATGGGCTGGATGGTTTGGAGTTTGTAAAATGTGTGCAGGATAGTTTTTTGCAGCAATACATAGAGGTACTTACAATACAATACAATACAATACAATTCAATTTATTGTCATTTGGACCCCGTGAGGTCCAAACGAAATGCCGTTTCTGCAGCCATACATTACAACAAATAGACCCAAGACACAACATATTTTACATAAACATCCATCACATTGCTGTGATGGAAGGCCAAAAAAATCTTCTCTCTCCACTGCACTCTCCCCCCCATGTCAGAGTCAAAGTCAAAGCCCCCGGCGGGCGATGGCGAATTGTCCCGTGGCCATTAAACCACGCCGGGTAATGCAAGTTCGCGCACCGGGTCTTGGTGTTAGAGCCCCCGGTGCGCGCTCGCAGCCCGCCGCCATTCCAAGCCGCGCGGGGCGGTGCTGTAAGGCCCCGCTCCAGGAGCTCTTCAACCCCGCAACTCGGGCGGGAGAAGTCGCCGTTGCGGAAGCCCCGAAAAGCGGTCTCCCTCCAGGGACCCGCGGGCTCCCGGTGCCGTCCGCCAAACCCGCAGTTGCAGCCACCGAATCTCCGGGGGTCGGGCCGCAGCAGCGTCCACCACAGCTCCACCCGCTCTGGACTCGGCCAGCTCCGCGACGGTGAGGTGAGTGTCGGCACTGGAGTCCCCGGTCTTCCTGTTGGAGGCCGCTCCTCGTTGCAGCCCCAACGACAACGGAGACCCGACAAAGAAAAGGTCGGGTCTCCCGTGCAGGGAGAGATTTAAAAGTTTCCCCCTCCCCCCCACACCACCCCCACCCCCCCACACACATGCCCCAACAAAAATAACAAAAACTACATTAAAACATAGACATAAAATAATAAAAACGCAGACAGACTGCAGAGGCCGCTGCTGGCGAGAGCCGCGCCGCCTACCGAAGGGGCAGTGCTGGACTAGAGAAGGGGCAGTGCTGGACCTCCTGTTGGGAAATGAGACAGGTCAGTTGGCGGAGGTATGCGTTGGGGAGCACTTCGGGTCCAGTGATCACAATACCATTAGTTTCAATATAATTATGGAGAGGGTCAGAACTGGACCTAGGGTTGATGAATGTTTGAACAAGCATCCTAACACTGAAAAATTAATAGCTTATATTTATAACACCCTCCTAAACAACGAGGTACCACCGACGGAACCATATAGACACACATGGGAAAATAAATTACGTCATCCTATAACGAAAGATTTGTGGGAAGAAAGTTTACAACATATACATCAATGTTCGTTAAATGCCAGACATGCTTTAATACAATTTAAAGTCTTACATAGATTACACTACTCTAAAATAAAACTAAATAGAATCTTCCCACAAATCTCTCCTATTTGTGATAAATGTCTACATCTAGATGCTAATTTAACACATACGTTTGCAAATTGTATAAAAATTAAACATTTCTGGACTGATATTTTTGAAATAATTTCAGAAGTTATTAATACAAAACTGGATCCAAACTCAAAATTAATAATACTTGGAATATCAGAGCAAAGTTTAACACTCACAACAAGCCAAAGAAATTTCCTCGACTACAGTATAATAACCGGGACAAAATTAATATTAAAATTTTGGAAAGGCCCTACGACCCCCACAATTAAAATGTGGATTGTGAAAATGTCAGAGACCCTATATCTAGAAAGAATTAGACTTGTCTTAATGGACAAACAAGAACTTTTTGATAAAATATGGGCTCCATTCATTAATTATCTGACGGGATAGATTGGCCCAGCACGAAAACCCAACTAAAACTTGAACTCAGGATTAGATGAAAAGTCATACTTTATAATCTACGAACCTACTATCTCCAATGACGTATTATAAGTAATCCATTCCACCTTTTTTGTTTTTTTTGATATTTGTAACTTTTTTTCTCTCTTTCTCTCTTTTTCTATATAAAAAAAACATTAGAAGCAGAAGTAATCGACAATTGAAAATTTTAATAATGTATGACTGATGTATATGAAAAAATTTTTTACTATAATATATAACTATACTTTATAATATGTCTACTTCTAATAAAAATATTATAAAAAAAAAAAAAAAAAGAACTGGACCTAGGGTTGAGATTTTTGATTGGAGAAAGGCTAACTTTGATGAGATGCGAAATGATTTAAAAGGAGTGAATTGGGACATTTTGTTTTATGGGAAGGATGTAGAAGAGAAATGGAGGACATTTAAAGGGGAAATTTTAAGAGTACAGAATCTTTATGTCCCTGTTCGGTTGAAAGGAAATAGTAAAAATTTTAAAGAACCCTGGTTTTCAAGGGAAATTGGACACTTGGTTCGGAAAAAGAGAGAGATCTACAATAATTATAGGCAGCATGGAGTGAATGTCTTGAGGAGTATAAAGAATG
The DNA here is from genome assembly GCF_010909765.2 of Amblyraja radiata. Lineage (NCBI taxonomy): Eukaryota > Metazoa > Chordata > Chondrichthyes > Rajiformes > Rajidae > Amblyraja > Amblyraja radiata. Next base: position 20,000,003 of record NC_045977.1, read on the forward strand.
TAAAAAGAATCTTAAGAAAGAAATTAGAAAAGCTAAAAGAAGATATGAGGTTGCTTTGGCAAGTAAGGTGAAAGTAAATCCAAAGAGTTTCTACAGCTATATTAATAGCAAAAGGATAACGAGGGATAAAATCGGTCTATTAGAGAGACAGAGTGGACAGCTATCTGCAAAGCCAAAAGAGATGGGGGAGATATTGAACAATTTATTTTCTTCGGTATTCACCAAGGAGAAGGATATTGAATTATGTGAGGTAAGGGAAACAAGTAGAGTAGCTATGGATACTATGAGATTCAAAGAAAAAGAAGTACTGACACTTTTGAAAAATATAAAAGTGGATAAGTGTCCAGGTCCTGACAGGATATTCCTTAGGACATTGAGGGAAGTTAGTGTAGAAATAGCAGGGGCTATGACAGAAATATTTCAAATGTCATTAGAAAAGGGAATAGTGACTGAGGATTGGCGTACTGCGCATGTTGTTCCATTGTTTTAAAAGGGTTCTAAGAGTAAACCTAGCAATTATAGACCTGTTAGTTTGACTTCAGTGGTGGGCAAATTAATGGAAAAGATACTTAGAGATAATATATATAAGCATCTGGATAAACAGGGTCTGATTAGGAACAGTCAACATGGATTTGTGCCTGGAAGGTCATGTTTGACAGGTTACTAGGTTACTAGGGAAATTGATGAGGGTAAAGCAATGGATGTTGTCCATATGGACTTTAGTAAGGCCTTTGACAAGGTTCCTCATGGAAGGTTGGTTAAGAAGGTTCAATTGTTGGGTATAAATGCAGGAGTAGCAAGATGGATTCAACTGTGGCTGAATGGGAGATGCCAGAGAGTAATGGTGGATGGCTGTTTGTCAGGTTGGAGGCAGGTGACTAGTGGGGTGCCTCAGGGATCTGTGTTGGATCCACTGTTGTTTGTCATGTACATCAATGATCTGGATGAAGGTGTGGTAAATTGGATTAGTAAGTATGCAGATGATACTAAGATAGGTGGTGTTGTGGATAATGAAGTAGATTTCCAAAGTCTACAGAGAGATTTAGGCCATTTGGAAGAATGGGCTGAAAGATGGCAGATGTAGTTTAATGCTGATAAGTGTGAGGTGCTACATCTTGGCAGGACAAATCAAAATAGGGCGTACATGATAAATGGTAGCGAATTGAGGAATGCAGTTGAACAGAGGGATCTAGGAATAACTGTGCATAGTTCCCTGAAGGTGGAATCTCATATAGATAGGGTGGTAAAGAAAGCTTTTGGTATGCTAGCCTTTATAAATCAGAGCATTGAGTATAGAAGTTGGGATGTAATGTTAAAATTGTACAAGGCATTGGTGAGACCAATTCTGGAGTATGGTGTACAATTTTGGTCGCCCAATTATAGGAAGGATGTCAACAAAATAGAGAGAGTACAGAGGAGATTTACAAGAATGTTGCCTGGGTTTCAGCAACTAAGTTACAGAGAAAGGTTGAATAAGTTAAGTCTATATTCTCTGGAGCGCAGAAGGTTAAGGGGGGACTTGATAGAGGTCTTTAAAATGATGAGAGGGATAGACAGAGTTGACGTGGACAAGCTTTTCCCATTGAGAGTAGGGAAGATTCAAACAAGAGGACATTACTTCAGAATTAAGGGACAGAAGTTTAGGGGTAACATGAGGGGGAACTTCTATACTCAGAGCATGGTAGCTGTGTGGAATGAGTTTCCAGTGGAAGTGGTGGAGGCAGGTTCAATTTTATCATGTAAAAATAAATTGGATAGGTATATGGATGGGAAAGGAATGGAGGGTTATGGTCTGAGTGCAGGTAGATGGGACTAGGGGAAAATAATTGTTCGGCACGGACTTGTAGGGCCGAGATGGCCTGTTTCTGTGCTGTAATTGTTATATGTTATAATGTGGGGTAAGTGTTGTTCTTTGAAGAACAAACTGAAAGAGAGAATCTCTAAGTATCAGCAGCAGCTCATCTGTAGCCAGCTACCTGCGTCACACGGTTGGGAGGAGGGGTGTAGTTGGACTAATGCCAATGGTTACAGCAGCAGAGCGGGTCAAAATGGGTAGATGAGAACTGCCAGCACAAATGCTAAGAGCAGGAGGAGGTTGGTATAGTTGACTATTATAGCAAGCTTATAATCATTATGCATCATTAATAAAGATAGACACAAAGTGTTGGAGTAACTCAGTGGGTCAGGCAGCATCTCTGGAGAAAATGTTTAGGTGACATTTCAGGTGCTGCCTGACTCGCTGAGTTACTCCAGCACCTTGTGTCAATGTTTGGTATAGACCAGCATCTGCAGTTCATTTTTATTGCATAATGTATCATTAGTCAACTCTTGGATTAAGTTATAGATGCGTAATCTAAGATCTGACTAAAGTGAATTAACATGTTAATAGAAACTTTTGTTGATTGTGCCTTTGCTCAAATGTCAGGAGTTCTAATGCAACAGTATTAAAAATGCACTTAAAATACAGTTTTAAATTAAGAAAATGAAACACCACTGGGTTTGTCTCTTTTTAAAAAAATGTTTCTATCATTCTTGACATTCCTAATTTGTCTACCATCTCTATTTTTCAACATTAGTTAAATATTAACTAAAATATCTTACCTTTTTTAATTGCTCTACAATACTCCTCAAACTTTAAAAGATTATTTTTTTTCCTTTGCAGCAAGCCACTCCACGATTTGATCTGTAGTTAACTGAAATGCAAAAATGTGACTGGTTGGCCAAATGTGGTATGTAGGACCTACCAAGATCTGCCAAATAAATATTCTCACTAGCCGTCTTTGAAAACCAGGCAATTAAACTTGTCTGCAGTTGAGAAGGATGTATTTAAGTTATTAAATGCCACATTTGTGGTTTTCATTGTAAGATATATTTGTAATAAGTAAAAAGAAGCAGTATTACATGCATTATATTCTGCAGTGTTGAGTACATGCCCAATTGGGGATTTTAGTTTGTGGCTTCTGATTGTACTTTGTACTTTATTTGGTTAACTGCTAAACCAAGACCAAAGTTCTGAAAACAATTAATATAATCTGGCACCTGATTCAAATGTTATTGTAAACCAAGCTGAGTGAATTCTACCTTTATTCTTAATGGTATTCATTATTTTGACCCTATAATCTTTTAAACCAGTCACTGATTTTGAAGCTAGTTGTCAAAAAATAAACGTGAAGAAGTATCTGCCCAAGGCAAGATATATATGCACGCACACAAGTCTGTGCTTGTTTAAGACCTCATTGGAAGGTACGACGTATTCAATAGAGCAATTGGTGTGGAAGCATTTGCACTTTCATAGAACTTTTTTTTAATCACAATTTTTTTTAATGGAAGGCGGATGATAAAGTAATTAGCGATCAGACTGGGAAATATCTACCTGGAAACTAAATAAGTATTGATTGCAAAATATTCCATATTTTTACTTTCACTATGTAATAAGATATTAAGTAGTTGGGTCTTCTCACTGACAAAGTGATATTTAAGCATTTTCATTTCTGGATTGGGCCCACAGTAGATTTTATTTTGTTATCCTGGATGACTGCTGCTGTTAGTTTTTAGTAACCCTTTGTCTTCTCACAGAATATAGTCAGCAAGATGATTCTTTGTTTTAATAGCAGTGAATAGAAACCTACAATATCGGCCCGAATAAGGTGTAAAACTTGGCAGAACAACTTAGTTAAGTGAACAGTGCAAAAGATTCTGCCATTCTCCACATTGAATTAGTTTAGGAAAAATTCAGAGGCGACCTTACAGAATTTTTGAAAACATAGTTTTCTGATTCTGAAAGACTGATCCTTCTAGATACACAGGGAATATTTTGATTTTAGCTTGCAATTGAAAAACAAGTTGACAGTACTTCAAACTTGCCACTTTCAGGCTTACCTGTTGCTCATTCAAATTTCAAAGGTGGGAGCAACTCAGGGCACCAAGAATTGGAGTGAGCATCTCCTCAGGTAGGCTGAGCTGAGAATTAAAAGCAACTATGTCTATCCCAGCACTACCAGCAAGTCCCAACAATTTAGTGAGACAGTAATGCTCCCCAAAAAATGTTCCCGGCAGAAGGGTTGGTGTGGATCAGGAAAACAGATCTGGAAATTGCCCATCCTGGTTCGCCACATATCATTTAGCACCGAAAATTTTAATAAAACACTGAAATTCTCTAAAACAAGAGAAAAAAACTGGAGACTCTCAGCAGATCAGGCTGCATCCGTGAAAAGATAAATAGAGTTAGCATTTTCGCTTCAAGACTATGTCAGAAGTTACAATGGTTGTGGTTTAACTTATGGCTGCATTTTCGATAGAAAACTATCAGATATATGACTTGTCTAGAGTGCATAACATTATCTCAATGGTACAGGAAAAATAATGGGATTTTTAACCTGCGTACGTTATATTAAGATAGACACAAAATGCTGGAGAAACGTCACCCATTCATTCTCTCCAGTTACTCCAGCATTTTGTGTCTATCTTTGATTTAAACCAGCATCTGCAGTTCTTTCCTATACATTATATTAAATGTCTTCAGTAGTTGAAATCGGTTTCAGCTCTCTATACCAAAATACTTTGGTCACTTCAAATAAGTTACTTGATTTATGCTGCCTCACCCGCTGAGTTTCCCCAGCATTTTTGTGTACCTTCAAATAAGTTACATATCAGTTTGTTTTAGCCTCGATATCCATTCTCAAACCCAACCCCCTATGTATGCACATCTCAATTTTAATTTGAGTAGAGCTGGACACGCTTGGAAACTCTAAATCGGGAAAGCGTTCTTATTTTGACTTGTTGCAGTTGGTATACATTATGCAATGGTATTATTTTGTAATTTAAAATACTTGTAGAAATCTTATCAATTTCTGGTTTTGCTTTCACTACACCTGGAATTGCCTGCTATAGAAGACTGAAAATCCGTCGAATCATTGTAAAATTATGACTTTAAAAATCATTGACGCAGAGAGATGGGGTCCTTATACAGATCACCCTTCTTATTATCTTTTCCTTTTATCATCGGAAGGATCTTCTGCTATAGATCAACCTCCAATTCATTAAACATGAAAACTTTAGACTTTACTGAGACAGTGCGGAAACAGGCCATTCAGCCCACGGAGTCCATGCCGACCAACGATTAGCCTGTACACTAACACTATCCTACACACTAGGGACAATTTACAATTTTTTGCCAAACATAGAAACATAGAAAATAGGTGCAGGAGTAGGCCATTCAGCCTTTCGAGCCTGCACCGCCATTCAATATGATCATGGCTGATCATCCAACTCAGTATCCCGTACCTGCCTTCTCTCCATACCCCCTGATCCCTTTAGCCACAAGGGCCACATCTAACTCCCTCTTAAATATAGCCAATGAACTGGCCTCAACTACCTTCTGTGGCAGAGAATTCCAGAGATTCACCACATCTCTGTGTGAAAAATGTTTTTCTCATCTCGGTCCTAAAAGATTTCCCCCTTATCCTTAAACTGTGACCCCTTGTTCTGGACTTCCCCAACATCGGGAACAATCTTCCTGCATCTAGCCTGTCCAACCCCTTAAGAATTTTGTACGTTTCTATAAGATCCCCCCTCAATCTTCCAAATCCTAGCGAGTACAAGCCGAGTCTATCCAGTCTTTCTTCATATGAAAGTCCTGACATCCCAGGAATCAGTGGTGAACCTTCTCTGTGCTCCCTCCATGGCAAGAATGTCTTTCCTCAGATTAGGAGACCAAAACTGTACGCAATACTCCAGGTGTGGTCTCACCAAGACCCTGTACAACTGCAGTAGAACCTTCCTGCTCCTATACTCAAATCCTTTTGCATGAATGCTAACATACCATTCGCTTTCTTCACTGCCTGCTGCACCTGCATGCCTACTTTTAATGACTGGTGTACCATAACACCCAGGTCTCGTTGCATCTCCCCTTTTCCTAATCGGCCACCACTTTCCTGTTTTTGCCGCCAAAGTGGATAACCTCACATTTATCCACATTATACTGCATCTGCCATGCATTTGCCCACTCACCCAGCCTATCCAAGTCACCTTGCAGCCTCCTAGCATCCTCCTCACAGCTAACACTGCCCCCCAGCTTCGTGTCATCCGCAAACTTGGAGATGTTGCATTCAATTCCCTCGTCCAAATCATTAATATATATTGTAAATAGCTGGGGTCCCATTACATTACATTAGCTACCCTCCAATCCTCAGGAATTACTCCAGAATCTAAAGAGTTTTGAAAAGTGATCACTAATGCATCCACTATTTCTGGGGCTACTTCCTTAAGTACTCTGGGCTGCAGCCTATCTGGCCGTGGGGATTTATCGGCCTTTAATCCATTCAATTTACCTAACACCACTTCCAGGCTAACCTGGATTTCACTCAGTTCCTCCATCTCATTTGACCCCCGGTCCCCTGCTATTTCCGGCAGATTATTTATGTCTTCCTTAGTGAAGACAGAACCAAAGTAGTTATTAATTGGTCTGCCATGTCCTTGTTCCCCATGATCAATTCACCTGTTTCTGACTGCAAGGGACCTACATTCGTTTTAACTAATCTTTTTCTCTTCACACATCTATAAAAACATTTGCAGTCAGTTTTTATGTTCCCTGCCAGTTTTCTTTCATAATCTATTTTCCCTTTCCTAATTAAGCCCTTTGTCCTCCTCTGCTGGACTGTGAAGTTCTCCCAGTCCTCTGGTAGGCTGCTTTTTCTAGCTAATTTGTATGCTTCATCTTTTGTTTTGATACTATCCCTGATTTCCCTTGTTATCCACGGATGCACTACCTTCCCTGATTTATTCTTTTGCCAAACTGGGATGAACATTTGTTTTAGTTCATCCATGCAGTCTTTAAATGCCTTCCATTGCATATCCACCGTCAATCCTTTAAGAATCAATTGCCAGTCTATCTTGGCCAATTCACGTCTCATACTGTCAAAGTTACCTTTCTTAAGTTCAGAACCCTTGTTTCTGAATTAACTATGTAACTCTCCATCCTAATAAAGAACTCAACCATATTATGGTCACTCTTGCCCAAGGGGCCACGCACAACAAGACTGTCCAAAGCCACTAACTTACAAACCTGTATGTCTTCGGAGTGTGGGAGGAAACCGGAGCAGCCAAAGAAAATACACAGTCACAGGGAAAACGTACAAGCTCCGTACAGACAGCAGTCAGCATCAAACCTCTGGCACTGTAAGGCAGCAAGTCTCCCGCTGCAGCGCCGTGTCACCCCCCCTAAATTGAACTTATTGTTCAATTTAAGTGGCACCCTTCCTGAAGCAGTGTAGGTGAATATTTTCGTATTTTTCCGTGACTTTCTATGCACAAACACTCTTCATTTATCAATGTCATGTTATCTTGTTTGACAGTAAGTAATGTATTAAGCAATCAGATGCTTTTGCATAAATTGCTGAACTGTTCTGCTGGTATAGATGAAGGCAAATAAGGGCATTCCGTTCTGTTAGATGTGACTCACTGTTAAATGATATTCTGTAGACAATCAAACTGACCTTTCAGAGTGGCTTTCTGTGGGAAGAAATTTCTGGGGGGGAAAATCAATGCCATTTGGACATTTTTATGATTAAATTAGATTAGTTTATTATTGTCAGCAGTTGGGATTTAAGGCTACTTCACATGATATGCAAGGACACAAACTTTCCAGATCAGCATATAACCTGCTACACTATTCCAAGTATAAAAGAGAGTTTTATACTTGTATATTCAAATGATGCAGGCATTAATTGTTAATGCCACCGCCTCCTCCACTCAACAGTTATTACTCAGAATAATTTTCATAACACAGTTGTAAAGCAACTTTGAAGCTTAGATGAAAGATTGAAGAGAATGGGATGGTGTGCTCTATATTCTGGTGATGGCAAGAGAAATAATTTAGTTAAAAAGAATCGACTGCAAATGCTGTTAATCTGAAATCAAATCTGAAAGGACACAAACATGTCATTGTCTTTAAGAAAAAAAGTATGTAAGAACCCTTTGTGGCATCTGTGAAGTGAAATATGAGTCAGCTTTATAATAAGGTTGAATGAAGCAGGGGTTGGGAATAAGCATTCTTGGAAAAGATGTGATAACTGAAATAGTACGCAGGAAAAATATATTTAAAAAATACTAATGAAAAATAACTCGAAAATACTGGAAATGCACAGTTTAATCACTATGAGGAAAGAACACATGTTTTTGTGTGGGGGTATTTGGAAACTGGAAAGTGTTCCAGAACTCTTTGACAGCAAGGCCTGTGTACAAACTGCTCATTTTGAAAATGGTTCCTGCATCCACCTGATGCAAAGTGGCAAGGCAGTCTGTGGTCCATGCATGACTTAGTGCCAAGGAAGCACTAGTGTTGGAATGAACCCTGCCCAGGAAACAGAAATAAATCCAATAGCTGGCTCAAGCATGCTTGCCGGTTTAGTAAACTGTTCTGTCAAAAACGAAATATCTTTACAATTTAGAACATTTTAAAAAAAACATTGAAAAAGTGTATACATTTTTGAATTTGAAAGCACATTATATGGGTTTTTTAAATAGAATTGCCTGAACCGAACCATCAACAGTTCCGCTTGTTTGAATGACCAGTTCTGACCTGGCACAGGTTCAGTGAGGAGATTACTGCAAGCTCACATTCAGCTGCTGGACTCTGGGTCCAACTTGGAGCATTGTCAGGAAATCGCTGAAGAAGAGCAGCCAGCAGGTTATGGATCTTCACTTTTGCATGGGAATCCCCAACATGATGATGCTCACTGAGCTTACAGCATTCTTTATAACCCCAGTGAGCTCAAATATAGACAAAAAGGCAGGACGCAACGGATGAACGGGGGGAGAAAAATGCAATAAACAGCAGAAATGACATTGCCACAGTCATAGTTAATGTATGTAATATCTAACAAAACTATAACGGAAAAAGTTAGTAGATGTTTATTATTCCTGCGAGTAAAGCCTTTCATATTCTCTTTGATATGTTCAACTGACTCTGATTCTAAATTAAAGGGGGGGGGGTGGGAGGAGGGGGAGGTGTGGGGGGGGGGGGGGTGGTCGCAGCAGACGCAGCTCGCACCCTGCTTACCCCGCACCTTCAGCTTTCGGCCTCACGCAGCAGCTCCGGGTCCCACTCCGACTTCACTCAGAGGCCGCATGCTGCTCACTGTCCGTACATTGCTCACTCTCTGCACGCTGCTCACGGACTCAGCCCCGCCTCTGGGGATTTTTCCCCCGCGGGTGCTGGAAGGGGCGTTACCTTCATGGTGACTGACAGGCGAGAAGTCCAATCTGCTGATCTCACGATTTTTTAAACCTTCATAAATTTTCTAATATTTCACCGATCGGAACAACCGGTTGGTGCGCTTAGAGTAGAGGTGAAAAAATCCTAGCGATTTAGGGTACCGTTTTTGCACAAATTTTTTTTTTTAATGCAAACCGGAAGAGGACAAGATGAGAAGTTTAGTAATAGTATAGATAAAACATTTTGTGAAGGACATTTATTTTGACGTGTATTAATATTTTATGATATTTGTGTGAAAATTGAGATATAGGCCAAAATAATATGCTTTACCATGGATGGTACAGGATAATATTAACATTTTACTAATATTTTTCTATTGAAAACGTACCCGTAAGTTGGAATAGATAATCATGTGAATGGATGGTATTCACTATGAATTTAAAGACCCAGCACGGAATCCTATTCTGGTTGTTTGCTCCTATCACTTGATTGTTTAAAAAAAATGTGTTTTGAATTTTCATGTACAATTCATCAATTTTATTCACTAGGGCACAGCTTCAGTGCTACAGCGCAGATCTGATAATGAAGAATATGTGGAGGTTGGGAGACTAGGGCCATCAGACTATTTTGGTAAGTGTCTACTTAAGGTTTGTTTCCAAATGAAAATTAAGTGGTTAGTTGTTTACATAAAATGTTAAATTATTTAACTAAATCACATAAATTAACTAGGATTTTGACGTGATGAATATTTGTGCTTCCCTCATGACTTGATATTATTTCTCTATTTATAAGAAATACAGAATCGGTCATCAACTGGTTAACGATATGGGCACAAGATGAATTGATTTTACTAGCTGTAGGTTTGTCACTTAAAAGCATTTTACATGGCTGTGAAAATTTTAAAAATCTCTTTAGAAAAAATCTCTTTTTTAAAAAAACAAAAAAATTCTAGCGTATTAAAAAAAGTGAGAATCAATAACATTGAATACTTTCATTGGTATTTAATGCAGATTTGTTTGCTTGTTCCTCTTGAAATAACCTGTATAATTTCCAGTGGAAGTTATTGTGGGCTTTGAAAATTTGTAAATATGCGAACAGACTGGCTCAGAAAAGTTCGACTCCAATCAAGTGTATAACAGCATTCACAAAAACGTAATTACATTTTGTAAATTGTCACAATGCTATGTGTGGAATTCCTTTAACTGATACCTTCAGCTCTTAGACATTTATATGAAGGCAAAAGCAAAAACTGTTAAACAACAAACACAACAAAACCATTTTGACATTCTTGAAAAATATGCAAAATGATAAAGTAATCACATTTTGTCTTTGCCATTGGTTAATTCTCAGTATGTGCATTGGTACCTTTGTAATTAAATGTTTCTGCATCGTTAGATGCTAATGATTTGGAGCAAAAAAGCAAACTGCGGAAGGAACTTAGCAGGTCGGGCAGCGTCTATAGGGGGGAAGGAATTGTTGCCATTTTGGCACATGAAATGTCAAAAATTCCTTCCCCCCTCACAGATTCTGCTAAACCAACTGAGTTCCTCCACCAATTTGTTTTTTTTTTGTCTTTCCCCCCAGTGTCCAGCATCTACAGACTCTTGTGTCTCCAATGATTAGAAGCTTGCGGTAGAAATTGGAATTTGTTACATCTCATTTATGAACACAAAGTTGGCCAGTTTCAGGGACTGATACAGACTTGGGGAATAGAGACAGCACCCGTAGTCAGGATCAACCCCGGGTCTCTGGCACTGTAAGGCAGCAACCCTACCGCTGTGACGCTATGCCACCCATATTTAGTAGCTAATTAACCTACATTTTTGGGATATGGGAGGGCATCAGAGCATCTAGACAAAGCCCACATGATCACAGGGAGAATGTGCAAACTCCGTACAGACCCTGAATCCCTCGGTTAAAGTCCGCAAGTACAGTTGATTTCACTCCAATGGGCTCCAGGAGCTTTAATGCGAAATGCATCCTTTGCATTCCATGTACCCTGTGAATAAATATCTAAAAATTTGCAATGCTCACAGAAAGTCCTCGGTCAAATTCATGGTTTCCATTAAGTTCAAACGCAGGACACATTAAAATGTGCTGACTAACCAGCCAATGCTTTTGGACTAAAGAGATTCAGCTTCCACTTGAATCTATGCAAAGTTATTCTTAAAGGATGTTCATAGCAAAACAGATTTGTTCAGATAAACTGATTACTGATGTCTGCCCAAATAGGTTTGGATCATCTTGGATGTCTAAATCACCACAGATTCCACCAGGAGGCACTAAATAACAATCAGGAGCATTAAACCTGGCTAATGGCACTGGCCTCTCTCCTTACAGAGGTTATTCTAACATTCCCTATTTTTAAAGCTGCATTAAGGCTAACTGTCTTGGCACAGATTAGAGGAAGTAAGCCTGGCCTTTTTATTTATATGGTCAACATAAATTGCTTTTTAAATCCCTTACAACATTGCCAGGTAAATTTTCTCTCTTCTGCTTCCCAGTTCAAATTCCTTGGGTGAATTTTTTGTCAGCTGGAGACATTAAGTAAAGGAATATCTAAAGGTGACAGGCACTCTAACTCAATTTGAGCGTGCTCAGCCTTTAAATGGCCTTCCCTAGTTGTCTATGTTTCTAAGAGTCAATTCAATCCTAGTTTGTTAGGCTGAATCGCGAAATTATAGGTCTCCATTATTTGTACTTAGTATCGTAGTACGAAATTCAATAACTCCCTAGAACACTTGCAAGGTTTGTTTGGTGATAATTGTCATAAGAATCCAATCTAACAATTTGGAAATGGAGTTTGTTTAAGAAATGAACTGCAGATGCTGGAAAATCGAAGGTAGACAAAAATGCTGGAGAAACTCAGCGGGTGAGGCAGCATCTATGGAGCGAAGGAAATAGACAACGTTTCGGGTCGAAACCCTTCTTCAGACTGATGTGAGGGTGGGGGAGGGGGGGGTGGATGAAGAAAGGAAGAGGTGGAGCCAGTGGGCTGAGGGAGAGCTGAGAAGGGGAGGAGAAAGTAGGGACTACCTGAAATTAGAGAAGTCAATGTTCATACCGCTGGGGTGCAAACTGCCCAAGTGAAATATGAGGAATTTGGACATGGAAACGGGCTCTCCGGCCCACCGAGTCCACGCCGACCGTTAATCACCCGCTCACACTAGTTCTATGTTATCCCACTTTTTCATCCATGTTCTACACACTAGGGACAATTTACATAGCCCAATTAACCTACAAACCCACAGGCCTTGGGATGTGGGAGAAAACCAGAGCACCTGGAGGAAACCCACACAGTCACAGTGAAAACATGCAAATTCCACGTAGACTGCACCCGAGGTCATGATCGAATCTGGGTCTCTGACGCTGTGAGGCAGCAACTGTGCTGCATTTCTCGTTTGTTTTTTTTAATTTCAAGGTCCTGAACCAATCAAGTAGTCTATTCTTTGTGTAAGGTATTCTTCATAAACTGAAAGAGCTTGTATAACTTAATGCGTCGTGTAATGTGTGAACATTAATATGATGTCATGTTCATTCTAACCACCTCGTTGGTACTTAGGTGAAATTGCCCTCATGTTGAATCGGCCGCGAGCAGCAACTGTAGTTGCACGTGGACCGCTGAAGTGCGTCAAGTTGGATCGTCCACGCTTTGAACGGGTTCTGGGTCCATGCTCTGAAATCCTTAAGCGAAATATTCAACGATATAATAGTTTCATTTCTCTAACTGTTTGAGACTCTTGTACGCAATTGCTGACTTGTGTTATCTCGTGCACTTGAACTTGAGTGGTGTCGCGTAGCTTTATGCAAATAAGTTGCATATTACATGTTTTATGTCAGTAACATTCGAAACAAACTTAACTACTTTTGAAAGGCCGTTAGAAGCAGGGTGACCATGAAGTAGGGATCTCTGTGAATGAAAGCTCAAATTTGTTGCATTTGTAAGTGATATTTAATAATGGGTTCAATTTTATTGCTTAATTTGCTGCAATAGGACAGAACAACATCTGAATAAACTTGTAGGTGGCCAAGTACATTGCTAGTTAATGCAACTTGTTTCTCTGTTTATAGCTGTTTCAAAAGATGTTGCATGTCAATTGCATACATCAAATGACTTGAAGTTCTGAATCTAAGAGCTAAATGGGTGATGATGTTTTATTCTTGACCATACAGCTGACTTTGATCATAAATGTAAAGAATGTTATGTTTCGTGGCCAATTTTAATGATTGCATTTATTTGGAAAAACATTGAGAAACTGTGACACGGTTGTACGCTTCAAGAGTTACATTAATGGAACATTCTTCAAATTTGTGAGTTTTCCTTATTTCATGTGCATATTCAAGCTTGGGGGTCAAGTCTTGTTTATTATTTAAACATGCATCCTCTTTCAAGCTGCTTCTGCCAGAATCCGCGATCTTGTCAGTGACGACTTGCAAGGTGTGGCAGGCATTTTTATTTGTGTGCACTGAAGTATAATCATTAATGTCTGAAGTGGGGGGTCCTCAATCAGCTCTGCTTTCCAGTGCAGTCTCGGTGATCTTGCAGCTGTTTCTGAGGTCTTGAGGAACAGGTTCCAGCATTTTAAGTTTTTGTGTTTTTTAAAAATGTCTAAAACAAACTTCACAATGAAGGTTTATGATATTTTGTGTACTCTTCTTTTACACTTATTTATATATATTTTTTAATTAGCTATTTTTATTTTATGAAACATTGGTCTGATCTTAAGAACTTATTTAATTGTGGTCTATTTCACACGTAGTAAGCAGATTCCAGAATATTGCTTTTGATCCTCAGCTGCATATTCAGTATGGCATGTAATTCAGTTTAAAAAGTTACTATTCTCTCAATAATAATGGTATATTTTCTATAATTTTATGTAATGCCTTTGCTTTCTCGTCAAATAAAGCATCACGAACATGTGTTGTTGTGTTTATATTTTTCTTTGTTTAAAAATAAGCACTGTTACAATTAACTGATTAAGTCTTTTAAAGCTCCCCTGAAACCATGTTTGACACAGTTATGTGTATCCATGTGACTGCATAGTCGTTGACATGTCTGACAGCTATAACATGAACTGAATATGTCATATGGCATTACACAGATGTGAACAACTTTGAGGGGGGGGGGGGGGGGGGGGGGGGGAGAGAGGGAGAGTGGTAGAGGATTGCAATCTATATTTACCATGAAGTGTATTGGGAGAAAACATTTTGAAACCTGCTTCTTTTATTGAATATCAGTACATCGTTTATCTTTGTAGGAAGCAGTTTTGTAGGTATAAAATTTCAAATGTACATGACAAGAGGTTATTTACAATTATTTTAAACCCCAGTTATTTCCTCGTTTCACTTTTGCCAAGGTTGAACAGATTCTTACGTGCAAAGTTCCTCTCCTGCTGTCCATCTGTTTGGTTGAATTCCTAACACTAGCACAATGGATAATAGCAGAAATTCTTACTTCATCAATTGGTCTCAATCTTATAATGTAATGGACATTATTTTATTTTCCTTATTATAACTTCCTGTTAAATTATCTATAAGATTTGAGCTTAATAGTTTATTGAACAGCAAATAGATCTGAGGTACAAATATAATAAAAAGGAACTGCAGATGTTGGTTGATACCAAAGATTGACACAATGCTGGTGTAACTCAGCTGGCCAGGCAACATCTCTGGAGAATATGGATAGGTGATGTTTCAGGTCAGGACCCTTCTTTGTACCTTTCCATTTTCTCCAGAGATGCTGCCTGACCCACTGAGTTACACCAGCATTTTCTGTCTATGTGAGGTTCAAATATTGCAAGCTGCTTTGGGAGATCAGATCCATAATCTCACGTTTTTAAGTATGATGAGTCAACTGTGCTGTTATTAAAATTGTGCTGGTATTTTGGTGTTTTGTTGTTAGCAAAAACCTGCTGAATGTCTTTACTTTGTACAGTGTATGGGTGTACCTTGTACCTTCCGAAGAGTCCACCTAAAAGTTGGACAATTTTGTACTGGACAATTTTTTTTTTTTTATACATTCATCAAGCCAATTAATCCACAAACCTGTATGTCTTTGGAATGTGGGAGGAAACCGAAGATCTTGGTGAAAACCCAGGCAGGTCACGGAGAGAACGAACAAACTCCGTACCGACACCCACCACCCCCCGTCAGGATCGAAACCGGGTCTCCGGTACTGCAAGGCAGCAACTCTACCGCTGCACCACCTTGATACTCAATGATAAAATAAAATAGATAGGCACAAAATGCTGGAGTAACTCAGCAAGTCAGGCAGCATACCTGGAGAACATGGATAGGTGGTGTTTTGGGTTGGGACACTTCTTCAGATTGATTGATAAAGTACATGTCCGTTTACACCAGAATGCTCTTTAAGTGTCTTGGCCTGCAATGTCACCCATTCCTTCCCTCCAAGATGCTGCTGGGAATCCTGCTGAGTTACTCCAACATTTTGTGTATCTTCAGTCTAAACCAGCATCTGCAGTTCCTAGATAATATATGAAAACTGTTTGATTTGCAGACTGAAGATACCATATGGAGTATCTTTTGTAATGACATTTCAGCCCTAAAGTGTTTGTTTTGCATTTTGTATTTTTCAAAGTCCTATTGCACACAATGTCCATCTTTTTGCATTTTATAATTTTTTTCCTCATACCTATAAGATGAATAAAATCTTCATTTTCTTAGCTCATGGTATTATGTTTCAGGTCCGAGGTTTCGTTTATTTTAGCTTGTAGAAAATTTCTTACTGGATCCAAAGTGGATGGCCTCACATGATATCTAATTTGCCACAGTTTTGCCCATTATTCCGTTTAAGTGTCTCCAGTCAGCTAAGATGGAGCCAGGCTTCTGTAAGTAACAGTAAGTGTGGCTTTGCTGGGGAAGTTTGGTCATGTATGAATATTCCTGTACAAGAGTGTAACGACACAGTGGCGCAGCGGCCCGAGTCACTGCTTCACAGCGCCAGAGACCCAGGTTCGATCCTGACCTCGGGTGCCATCTGTGTAGAGTATGTACGTTCTCCCTGTGACCCCGTGGGTTTGCTCCCGTTTCCTCCCACGTCTCAAAGACATGCGGGTTTGTAGGTTAATTGGCCTCTGTAAATTGCCCCTAGCGTGTAGGGAGTAGATAAGAAAGTGGTATAACACAGAACTAGTGTGAGGAAGTGATCAATGGTCAGCATAGACTTGGTAGGGCCAAGGGCCTGTTTCCATGCTCTCCTTAAACTAAACTGAAACTAAAACGCAATGACTAGATGACATGGTTAGCTATGATTAAATGATACCTGATCCCATTTAGTATCTGTTAAACTTGTTCCACTGCCCTGCAAAGCTTCAGAACATGGAGTAATGGAAGTGATTGGGGAAGACAGCTACATGTTTGTAGCTCGTAGAGCATGGGAGGATGAACACGGGACAATAATTGCTTGTGATGGGAAATGTTGAAGAGGAGTGCTTCAATTGCAGTAAAGTGCTTTAGGTCACTCTGCAGTTGTGAAAGGTGATATGCTTGTGCAAGTATTCCTTTGTATTTGGAAAGTATGTTGTTTTATGTTGGTGGTCTCGGATGATAGTTCAAAAATCCTGTTCCTGGGAGTAAAAGGCTTAAAATTCTCTGGCACCGTTCCCTTAATTTAAAGATTCTCAACCACCGGAGGTCTAAAGCTGCAGATTTAAAAAAATTATATTTTAAATATCAAAACCTGAAAATTAAGCCAAAATAAATATCGAGTAAAAGCTTAAGGTACAATATTTTATTTGTCAGTGAGGAGTGTTATGGATAATTTAAGGTCCCTCGAGTTCAAGGATAACTTTCCTTCGTGAGGCAGCACAGTGGTGCAGCTGGTAGATTTGCTGCCTCACAGCGTCGGAGACCTGGGTTTAATCTGATATTGAGCGCTCTTTCTGTGGAGTTTGTACGTTCTCCATATGACCGAGAGGGGTTCCTCCAGGTGGGGATTCAAGTTCAAGTTTGCGTTTATTGTCACTTAGCCAATTAAGGTACAGTGAAATTTGAGTTACCATACAGCCATACTAAGTGAAAAGCAACAATACACACAGCCACATAAAATAAAATTTAGCATAAACATCCACCACAGTGGAATCAACATTCCTCATTGTGATGGAAGGCAATGAAGTTCAGTCACCTTCCTCCTTGGTTCACCTATGGTCGTGGCCTTTGAACCTTCCGCAGTCGCTGCTGCTGATGGTCCAATGTTCAAGCTCTCATGTCGGGATGATCGAAATTCCGGCTTTGGGACGGATCAGAACACTCTGAGCTCCGGGCTGGCCTCTTCTTACCGGAGACCGGGCTTCACGGTGTTAAAGTCCGCAGGCCCTGTGGTTGGAGCACTTTCGCTGGCGATCCTCGGCAAAGGCTCGCCCGCTCCGTGATGTTAAAGTCTGCGCCGCACCCTCGGCTTGAGGCACGGGGCCGGTCTCCAGGAAAGGCCGCACCACTCCACGTTGTTAGACTGCAGGGGGGGATGGAAAAACACGGTAAAAAATCGCATCTCTGTCAAGGTAAGTGGCTGGCAAAAGTTTCCCCCGATCCCTCACCCTCCACATAAAACATACCAAGAAACATTGAAACATACATTCAAGACATACTTAATAAAACAATAAAAACAGAAGGGACAAGACAGACTGTTGGTGAGGCGGCCATCCCACATCCCAAAGACATGCAGGTTTAAGGTAATTGGTCAACCAATTTTCTATCCACGTTAACACTCTACCCCCAATACCATGTGCCCTAATTTTGCCCACTAATCTATGTGGGACCTTATCAAATGCTTTCTGAAAGTCCAGGCACACAACATCCACTGGCTCTCCCTTGTCCATTTTCCTAGTTACATCCTCAAAAAATTCCAGAAGATTAGTCAAGCATGATTTCCCCTTCGTAAATCCATGCAGACTCGGACCGATCCTGTTACTGCTATTCAAATGTGCCGCTATTTCATCTTTTATAATTGACTCCAGCATCTTCCCCACCACCGATGTCAGGTTAACTGGTCTATAATTCCCTGTTTTCTTAAAAAGTGGGATAACATTAGCTACCCTCCAATCCACAGGAACTGACCCTGAATCTATAGAACATTGGAAAATGATCACCAATGCGTCCACGATTTCGAGAGCCACTTCCTTAAGTACCCTGGGATGCAGACCATCAGGCCCTGGGGATTTATCAGCCTTCAGTCCCATCAGTCTACCCAACACCATTTCCTAATGTGGATTTCCTTCAGTTCCTCCGCCACCCCAGATCCTCTAGCCACTAGTCCATCAGGGAGATTGTTTGTGTCCTCCTTAGTGAAGGATGTGGTGGCTTCGGAGATAATGCAGAAAAGCTTTACCAGAATGCTGCCTGGATTAGCTACATGGTGAAACTGGGCAGACTTGCATTATTTTCTCTGCAACACACAATGTTTGATGGAGACCTGGTAGAAGTATTTTAAATTCTGAGAGGCAAAGATAGGATGGACAGTGATAAACTTATCCCCAGGGTGGAAATGTCAAAGACTAAAGGGCATAGCTTTAAGGTGAGAGAGCAAACATTGAATGAAGATGAGCAAAGCATGTTTTTTTGCACAAGCTACCAGGGGTGGTGGTGGAAGCAGATACTATTGTGGAGTTTAAGAAGCTTCTTGGATAGATAGGTATGCAGGGATATATATGACATGAAGGCAGAGGAGATTAATTTGGTTTATTGTCAGGTAGCATGAAAAGCTTTTTGTTGCGTGCTACAAACCTGTCCGTGGAAAGACTGCATGATTACAATCGAGCTGTCCACGGTGTACAGATACAGGATGAAGGAAATAACGTTCAGTGCAAGGTAAAGTCCGATTAAAGATGGTCTGAGGGTCTCCAATGGGGTAGATGGGAGGTCAGGACCACTCTCTAGTTGTTAATAGGATGGTTCAGTTGCCTGATAAGAGCTGGGAAGAAACAGTCCCTGAATCTGGAGGTATGTGTTTTGAAACCTCTGTGCCTCTTGCCTGAAGGGAGAGGGGAGAAGAGGGAGTGACTGAGGACCTTGATTATGCTGGTGGCCTTACCGAGGCAGCTTGTTCCAGTTTAACTTGGCATTATGTTTGGCACGGACATTGTGGGCCGAATGGCCTGTTCCTATGCTGTACTGTTCCATGCATATTCTATGCCCTTGTGTAATGTAGAGCAGCAGAGCCCTACCACTTGCTCCAAGCCGTGCAGACAGGGAGGTGAGACCTCCTTTAGCTCTCTCCTATTGTTATGTGTCCTGATCGCTGTGACATTTCTTAGTCCCTGGCCATGACTTCTATTCATTTTTCCCAGAGATCAAGTGAAACAAAGCTTGGTGTAATCCACATTGCCATCCCACGTGGCAGATCCATGCTGAGAGTTGGGGGTGTGCATAATTAGTCTTAATAAAGCCTTTGTTTTTACTGAAAAGTTTTATGTGGCCGATTCATTTGATGTGTCCTAAACGTACACAAAGTTCCCTCCTGGAGGCCCAGATAGAGTGGATGTAGAGAGCACATTTCCACTAGTGGGAGAGTCTAGGATCAGAGGGCTCAGAATAAAAAGACATAACTTTAGAAAGGAGATCTCTTTATCCAGAGGGTGGTGAATCTGTGGAATTCATTGCCACAGACGCTGTGAAGGCCAAGTCAATAGATATATTTGAGGCGGAAATTGACAGATTCTTGCATCGGAAGGAACTGCAGATGCTGGTTTACATCGAAGACAGACGCAAAATGCTGGAGTAACACAGCAGGTCAGGCAGCGAAGAAAGGTCTCATCCTGAAATGTCACCTATTCCTTTCTCCAGAGATGCTACCTGTCCCGCTGAGTTACTCAAGCATCTTGTGTCTATTGACAGATTCTTGATTGGTAAGGATGTCAGGGATTATGGGGAGAAGGCTGGAGAATGGGGTTAAGAGGGAAAGATAGATCAGCCATTATTGAATTGCAGAGTAGATGGGCCGAATATCTTAATTCTGCTCCAATAACTTATGAACTTATTATGAACTGCTGCCTGTATTTGTATACATTGTGTGTGCAAGCAAAGAATTTCACTGTGCCTAGTCACGTGTGACAAAGTAATCCTATTCCCATTCCTCTTGTGTAAAACAAGAAGATAACTGTAAAAAGAGCAGCAATTGATTGAACGAGTCAGAATACTGTGACGATTGTGATTGACTGGCCTCTCGAGTTGCATCTTTCCAGCAAAGATGCTTCTAAATCTTTCCTCAAAGTTGTTTTTACTCTGCTGGGCTTTGGAGAAGAACATGGCCATATAAAGTGGCCACTTCCACACTGAAACTATTCTCCAGAGACCGATGAAGTAATCAGATCCTAATTCCATTCTTTTGTGTGTAAATGTTCAGCGGGGATTTCTGTTGTAATTCAAATACACTCGAACGGATTTTGTTCCAGGCTGTTTCATTGCAACCTGCAAGTTTTCAGTGGAAAGGGCTGCATAATTAGGTGGTGAAGTGCTGAATAATGACAATAGTGTATTTTGCAGATGAGATGAATGTACATTCAGTGCTACAGTATGGCAACATTGCTGCCAGAAGAGGCAACTCAACAGTACGAGGCCTTTTACTAAACTTACCTTTTAGGGTCACAATCATAGAGTCATACAGCATGGAAACAGGTCCTTCGGCCCAACTTGCCCACACTGACCAACATGTCCCATCTACACCAGTCCCACCTGCCTGTGTTTGGCCCACGTCCCTCTAAACCTATCCTATCCATGTACCTGTCTAAATGAAAGAATTTCATTGTTCCCTTGTTGGTGCACAACACCGAAGATACACACAAAATGCTGGAGTAACTTGGAGGGGCAGGCAGCATCTCTGGAGAAAAGGAATAGATTACGTTTTCGGGACCCTTCTTCAGTCAGAGGAGAGAGAAATGAGAGATATAGGTACATAAAATAAATCAACGAAAGATAAGCAAAATACAACGATGATCAAGGAAAGGTGGAGCCCATAATGGTCCATTGCAGGCTGTGGGGAAGGTGATCATTGTTTTTTGCTTATCTTTCATCAGTTGTTCTCTGTACCTTCTATATCTCTCGTGTCCCTCTCCCCTGACTTTCAGTCTGAAGAATGGTCTCAACCCGAAACATGACCTATCCCTTTTCTCCAGAGATGCTGCCTGACCCGCTGAATTACTCCAGCATTTTGTGTATCTTCAGTGTAAACCAACATCTGCAGTTCCTTCCTGACAAGAATTGATTCTCTCAACTCTTTTTATTTGGTTTAGAGATACAGCATGGATACAGACCCTTCTGGCCCAGCGATCGCCTGTACACGATCAAACCTGTACGTCTTTGCGATGTGGACGGAAACTGGAGCACCCTGAGAAAACCCACGTGGTCACGAGGAGAACGTGCTAACTCCTGATGCCTGGATCGAACCCGGGTCTCTGGTGCTGCAAGGCAGCAATTCTACCATTGTACTACTGTGCCATTGGTCTTAACTAATACTCTGCCCAAATGTAGCTGTGAAAAGGTTTGGTAGCTTATGACCTAAAGTTAGCAACATTGCGTCCCGATCCGAAACGTCACCTATCCATGTTCTCCAGGGGATGCTGCCTGACCTGCCTTGTTACTCCAGCACTTTGTGTCAGTTTTTGATATAAACATTGAATTGTCCAATTTTAGCAACGAGTTGATCCAGGGTTTGGTGAAACGGTTGCCTAGTCTACGCTTGGTTTCATCAACGTAAAGGAGGCCACATTGGGAGCACCGGATGCGGATGCAGTAGATGAGGTTGGAAGAGGTGCACGTGAACCGCTGTCTCAACTTGAAGGGCGATGGGAGGAAGCGGAGGGGCAGGTGCGACATCTGTTAACTTCTTTCCGTAGACAAAAGGGCACTGGGATCCTCATCAAAGCTGTGCAGCCAAGCTGAGATACAGAAGACGGATAAAGAAGCAGGAAATGGTAACAGCAAACGAGAAAGACATGAAAGGATTTCCGGATAGAAGCGACCAAAAAGGATTTGGCAGTGATTACTGATCATACCCCGAAAGCATCTGGTGAGTGCGAAGCACTTATCAGCTGTAAATCAGTGCTCAGATACCTCTGGAGGGCATTGGATTACAAGTCAGAACAAATTGTATTGACAGTGTACAGATGGATGGCAACATTTTGTCTGAAGGATCGCACAGAGTTTGGTTTCACTACGTAAGGGCGGAGAGAAGGAGCCATGAAAAACGAAGCTTTAAGGAATCTCAAGCAACCCATTATCACCAACGGAAACACACCAAGAGGTGGAGTGCCCAACTCCAAGCCTTGTGTAGGAAGGAATGCAGATGTTGGTTTACACCGACGATAGACACAAAATGCTGGAGTAACTCAGTGGGACAGGCAGTATCTCTGGACAAGGAGAATAGGTGATGTTTCAGGACAGGACCTTGCTTCAGTCTGAAAGTAGAGGTGGTGGGGGGGGGGGGGGGGGGGCTTGAGGACTGCAGTTGAAACTCTAGTGGAGTGTAGAAGCAAAGAATTGCAGGTGCTAAGATACAACAAAAGGACACAAAGTGCTGGAGTAACAGCGAGTCAGGCAGCATCTCTGGAGTGCCGACCTGAAATGTCGCCTATCTTCGTCCTCCGAAGATGTTGCCTGACCTGTTGAGTTACTCCAGCACTTTGTGTCTTTCTCTCGGGCAGTTCCATTGTCCTCACTGCTGATTTTGAGGTCCAAGACCTTGTTTGATTTGTAGATAATTGTAAAATTGTAAACTCCATCAAAGAGTTGTCCTGGCCAATGTCGACACTTCAAAGTTTGACGTAATTCCCCCATCATGACACCATGCTTGCTTAGATTACTATTTTCCAAATGCGCTATTCTCCATCTTCCAACCTACCTCATTGTGGTACTCACACTTTTTTTTAATCTGCACTTTCTCTGTCGCTGTTACACAATATTCCACACTGTATTTATTATCTCTTTTGCACCACCTGATGTACTCATATCTGGTCTAATCTGCCTGGATTGCCCATGAAACTAAGTTTTTTACTGCATCCCAGTACAGGTGACAATAATAAACCGATAACAATACCAATTTATTCCAACAATTCCCACAGCCTGTCACGGGTGGTGGTGCAAGCAGATATGATAAGAGCGTTGAAGCGGTTTTTAGATAGGCACGTGGATATGCAGGAAATAAAGGGATATGGACCACGGCCAGGCAGAGGAGATTAGTTTAACTTGGCAAGATACAAACTGCTGGAGTAACTCAGTAGGTCAGGCAGCATCCCTGGAGAACATGGATAGAGGACATTTACAGGTCGGGACCCTTAGACCCGAAGGATGCTGACTTGAAACGTCACCCATCCATGTTGGCCAGGAGTGATGCCTGACCCAGCTGAGTTACGCCAGCAATTTGTGTCTGTCTTCAGATGGGGAGGTAAATTTGCTTCTGTAAATTGCCCCTAGTGTGTTGGACACACAACTAGTATGAATGGGTGGTACACAAATATGCTGGAGAAACTCAGCGGATGCAGCAGCATCTATGGAGCAAAGGAAATAGGCAACGTTTCGGGCCGAAACCCTGCATTTTTGTGTACCTTCGATTTTCCAGCATCTGCAGTTCTTTCTTAAACACATAGTATGAATGGGTGATCAATTGTCAGCATGGACTCAATGGGTCGAAGGGCCTGTTCCACGATGTATCTTTTAACTAAACTAAAATTAAAACTAAGATGTCATATTGGTAGTTTTGCAATTCTCCAAAGCCTAAGGTTTTTTTTGAAGATTGCACCCACTACATTTAGCAGCGTGGTGTGTAAGATTCCATGAGAGCTAGACAGGCTTAGTGTTGAGAGAATCTTTCCCTGATGGAGGAGTTCAGTACAAAGAGACATTGTCCTGGAATAATGAGTTGCCCATTTAAGACGAAGGAATTTCTTCTCATTGTGTATCTTTGAAATTCTCCGCTCCAAAGAGCTTTGGGTGCCGAGTCACCGAATATATCCTGGACCAAGCTAGTTTTGGACTGTGGGTGGGGGTTCAAGAGTCGCAAGAAAGAAGGGAGAGTTCAGGTCAAGATCAGATTCGCCTTAAGGAACTGTTCTTGGTTTTTCTTACGTTCTTATAAAAGTTGTGTTCTTGATGCTGTGGCATGAATGAATTTACATAGTGATTTGCCACACCCACTTCTGAGTAATTCAAAGTGTGCTTTCTGCACAGTTTACTTCTTATGTTGGGCCTCTGTTTTCAGATAGTACATAAGAATGCACGGGTGGGTTTAAACTAAATAGTGGAGGGGGGGGGGGGGGGGGGATTTACAAATTGGGAGTATAAAGGCAGTTAAAGGGGAAGTGAGTACAGGAAAAGTTACAAAAGGCTTCCGAATTAATGGGAAGAAAAGTTCGAGAAGGGATAAGAGAGTAAGTTCAGGGCCAATAGTGACCGGTGCGAGAGGGGAGGTGAATACCGAAGTTAAAGTGTTGTATATGAATGCGCGGAGTATAAGAAATAATGTGGATGAGCTTGAGGCTCAGTTAGAAATTGGCAAGTATGATGTTGTGGGAATTACAGACATGGCTGCAAGAGGGCCAGGGCTGGGAACTGAATATTCAGGGGTATACGTCCTATCGAAAAGACAGACAGGTGGGCAGAGGGGGTGGGGTAGCTCTGTTGGTAAGGATTGAAATTCAGTTCCTTGCGGGGGGGGGGGGGGGGGGGGGGGTGACATAGAATTAGGAGATGTAGAGTCAGTATGGATAGAACTGAGGAATTGTAATGGTTAAAAGACCCTAATGGGAGTTATCCACAGGCCCCCAAACTATAGCCTGGATATAGGGTGCAAGTTGAATCTAGGGTTAAAATTGGCATGTCGCAAAGGTAATGCTACGGTGGTTATGGGAGATTTCAACATGCAGGTAGACTGGGAAAATCAGGTTGGTACTGGACCCCAAGAAAGGGAGCTTGTGGAGTGCCTCCGAGATGGATTCTTGGTGCAGCTTGTACTGGAGGCTACCAGGGAGAAGGCAATTCTGGATTTATTGTTGTGTAATCAACCAGATTTGATAAGGGAACTCAAGGTAAAGGAGCCAATAGGATGTAGTGACCATAATATGATAAGTTTTAATCTACAATTTGAGAGGGAAAAGGGAAAATCGGAAGTGTCAGTATTACAGTTGAGCAAAGGGGACCATGGAGGCATGAGGGAGGAGCTGGCCAAAGTTGACTGGAAAGTGACCCTAGCAGGGATGACGGTGGAACAACAATGGCAGGTATTTCTGGGAATAGTACAGATGGTGCAGGATCAGTTCATTCCAAAGAGGAAGAAAGATTCTAAGGCGAGTAAGAGGCAACCGTGGCTGACAAGGGAAGTTAAGGACAGTATAAAAATAAAAGAGAAGAATAACATAGCAAAGATGAGCTGGGAAGCCAGAGGATTGGGAAACTTTTAAAGAGCAACAGAAGGTAACTAAAAAGGCAATAAGGGGAGAAAAGATGAGGTACGAAGGTAAGCTAGCCAAGAATATAAAGGAGGATAGTAAAAGCTTCTTTAGGCATATGAAGAGGAAAATATTAGTTAAGATAAATGTGGGTCCCTTGAAGACAGAAACCGGTGAATTTATTATGGGGAACAAGGAAATGGCAGACGAGTTGAACAGGTACTTTGGATCTGTCTTCACTAAGGAAAGCACAAACAATTTCTCAGATGTACTAGTGGCCAGAGGACCTAGGATGACAGAGGAACTGAAGGTAGTTCACATTCGGCAGGAAATGGTGTTGGGTAGACTGATGGGACTGAAGGCTGATAAATCCCCAGGGCTTGATGGTCTGCATCCCAAGGTACTTAAGGAAGTGGCTCTAGAATTCGTGGACGCATTGGTGATCATTTTCCAATGTTCTATAGATTCAGGGTCATTTCCTGTGGATTGGAGGGTAGCTAATGTTGTCCCACTTTTTAAGAAAGGAGGGAGAGAGAAAACAGCGAATTAAAAGTAACATTAGCAAATTAGCAGATGACACAAAGCTGGGTGGCAGTGTGAACTGTGAGGAGGATGCTATGAGGATGCAGGGTGACTTGGACAGGTTGGGTGAGTGGGCAGATGCATGGCAGATGCAGTTTAATGTGGATAAATGTGAGGTTATCCAGTTTGGTGGCAAGAACAGGCAGGCAGATTATTATCTGAATGGTGTCAAGTTAGGAAAATGGGAAGTACAATGGGATCTGAGTGTCCTTGTTCATCAGTCACTGAAAGTAAGCATGCAGGTACAGCCTGACTCAAGTCCAAAACGAAGACATCTATGAGCTCCCTCATCGAGTTCCAATACGCAGACGACAAATGTGTTGCAGCTCTCTCAGAAAATTAACTGCAACAGATCCTGACTGCCTTCAACAGTGCCATACACGAAACTTGGACTTACCATCAACTCCAAGATGACTCAGGTTATCTATCAATCGTCACCAACTGAGACAAATCGGATAGAACCGTCAATTCAACTTAGTGAAACCACCCTGGAAAATGCGGATCACTTTCCGTACCTTGCAAGTCTCCTCTCCTCCAATGTTGACCCTTGATGCCGAGATCCAACATCATCTTAAGTGTGCTGGAACAGCTTTTGGACATCTTCAAACGAGAGTCTTTCAAAATCGTGACATCTGAACAGATACCGAAATGTTAGTGTACAAAGCAGTGGTGATTCCAACGCTCCTGTATGCATCAGAAACCTGGACAACATACCAACGCCATCTGAAAACATTTGAAAAGTTCCATCAACGATGGCTTCGAAGCAGCTTAAGTATCAGTTGGGAAGACAGAAGAACCAACATCAGCGTGCTGAATGATGCCATAAAATCAAGCATCGAAGCCTTCGTCATCAAGAACTAACTAGGATGGGTCGGTCATGTTGTTCGGATGGAA
The DNA here is from genome assembly GCF_010909765.2 of Amblyraja radiata. Taxonomy (NCBI): domain Eukaryota; kingdom Metazoa; phylum Chordata; class Chondrichthyes; order Rajiformes; family Rajidae; genus Amblyraja; species Amblyraja radiata. The sequence continues at coordinate 20,027,087 of NC_045977.1, forward strand.
GACGAGCTTCTACCAAAGCAAACCTTCTACTCCCAGCTTAAAGAAGGCAAATGGAAAAGAGGCGGACAAAAGAAGAGATTCAAAGACGCCTTAAAATCCAGCATGAAGAAATGTGTAATCCACATCAAAAAACAATACAATACAATACCGTTTATTTGTCATTTGAACCTCACATGAAGTTCAAACGAAATTTGGTTTCTGCAGTCATACAAGAAAAGAACCAAGACACACACCAACACAATTTACACAAACATCCATCACAGTGAATCTCCTCCTCACTGTGATGGAAGGCAAAGTCTTGTCTCTCCCCTGCTCTCCACTCCTCTCCCAAAGTCAAAGTCAAAGCCCCCGGCGGGCACTAGCGAGTCCCACGGCCACTTAAAGCCGCGCCGGGCGATGTAAGGCCCTGCTCCAGGTCCCAATGTTGGAGCCCCCGGCGGGCGCTAGCAAAGTCCCGCGGCTGTTTAAGCCGCGCTGGGCGATGTAAGGCCCCGCTCCAGGTCACTCTCAACCCCGCAATTTGGGCTGGAGAAGTCGCCGTTGCTGATGCCCCGCAAAGCAGTCTCCCACCGGGGACCCGCGAGCTCCCGGTGTCACCATCCACCGGAGTCGGGTCGCAGCAGCGCGCCACCGCAGCTCTCCACGCTCCGAAGCTGGCCAGCTCCACGGTGGTAGGTCCGCAGCTCCACCGGCTCCGTGACTTGAGCTGTCGTTCCGGTTGGAGGCCTCTCCACGGCGCTAGGCCCCAACGGCAATGGAGACCCAACAGGTAAATGGTTGGTTCCCCGTACAGGGAAGAGATCTAAAAGTTTCCCCCACCCACCCCCCCGCCATCCACACATACACAGTTAAAAACCCACCACAAACTATACCCTCAACAGGACAATAAAATAAAAAAAGACAGACGGACTGCAGAGGCTGCTGCGACGTCGGTTGCACCGCCAACCCACCATTGGTTTCCCAATCGACTATTGGTTATTTTAGTTTAGTTTAGTTTATTGTCACGTGTACCGAGATACAGTGAAAAGCTTTTTTGATGCGAGCTACCCAGTCAGGGGAAAGACAATACATGATTGCAATCGAGCCGTCCACAGTGTACAGATACAAGATAAAGGGAATAACGTTTAGTGCACAATACTCTAAATGCGGCCTCACCAACGTCTTATACAACTGTAACATGACCTCCCAACGTTTATATTAAATGATTTGATCGATGAAGGCCAATGTACCAAAAGCCTTTTTGACCATCCTATCAACAAACTATGCAGCTGCATTCCTAAATCCCTCTGCTCGACAACTGCTCCCAAAATGGAACACCTCATATTTCTCAGTATTCAATTCCATCAATAATTCCTCAGCCCACCAGGCCAAGATCCTGCTGCAATTTTTGACAACCATCTTCACTATCTAAAATACCACCCACTTTTGTGTTATCTGCAAACTTGCTAACCATGCCTTGTATGTTCTCATCCAAATCTTTGATATAGATGACAAACAGTAACAGGCCCAGCACCGAAACTTGAGGCACACCACTAGTCACAGGCCTCCAGTCTGAAAAGCAACCTTCCACCATCATCCTCTGCTTCCTTCCATGAAGCCAATTTTCTATCCATTAGTATTTCTCCTTGAATCCTATGGGATCTAACCTTCCAGAGCAGCCTACCATACAGAGCCTTGTCAAATGCCTCACTAAAATCCATGTATACAACAACTACTGGTCCGCGTTCATCGACCTATTTGGTCACTTCCTCAAAAAACTCAATCAGATTCACGAGACACAAACTCCCACATACAAAACCATATTGACTATCCCTAATCAGCCATTGTCCAACTAAATGCCTGTATATTCTTTCCCTCAGAATACTTTCTAGTAACTTTCCACCCACACACGTTAAACTCACTGGCCTGTTTTTCCCAGCCTTTTCCCTACCAACTCTTCCTGAATAGTGATGCAATATTTGCATCCCACCAGTCTTCTGGCACCTCGCCTATATTTAACAACGACTCATAAATCTCCGCGAGGGCTCCTGCAATTTCCTCTCTAGCTTTCCACAGTGTCCTTGGATATATTTGATCAGGCCCGGGAGTTTTGTCTATCTTCATACATGTCAGGACCTTCAGCACCTCTGCGATCACAATACTGACTACTCTCAAGGCACTTCCAGCGACTACCTCAAGATCCCCTGTCCTTTTGTCTTTCTCCATGGTAAAAACAGAGGAGAAATACTTGTTGAGGACATTGCCCATCTCCTGCGGCCACACAGAATTGAACGATTTGATTCCTGAGGGGTCCCACACTCTCTCTGGTTACCCTTTTTCCCTTTATGTGCTTATAAAATCTTAGGATTATCCTTAATACTCTTGGGATTTTCCTCAATATCTCTTGGGATTATCCTTAATTTAGTAGTTATTTTGTACTGTACCGTTCTATGTTCTAATTCAAACAAATGTGACTAGTGTAGATGGGCAAATACGTTAGCATAGTTGTAGTGGGTCGAAGGGCGTTTCTGTGCTGTACGACTCCATGTCTAACCTTTCAGTGGTGACGAGAGGCGAGAGTCCCTTCTTGGGAAGACATGACGTTTGGTTTTGTTTAGAAATACAGCATGGAATGAGGCTCTTCAACCCACCAAGTCCGCGCCGTTCCCACTGGTTCCTACACTCCCTACACTGGCATCCACTCCCTACACACTGGGTGCATTTACAGAGGCTGAGTAACCTACTATAGAGCGACAATTTACATTTTTACCAAAGCCAATGAGCCTACAAACCTGTAGGTCTTTGGAGTGTGGGAGGAAACCGGAGCACCCGGAAAAAACCCATGCGGTCACAGGAAGAACCTGCAAACTCCACGCAGACAGCGCACGTGGTCAGGATTGAACCTGGGTCTCCGGTGCTGTGCAGCAGCGGCTCTACCTGCTGCGCCAATGTACCGCTGTTGAAAAGAATACTTTCTTTATCTCTTCAAAGCAAAGACATTTGAGAGAACCCACCCAAGTGAATGATATTTCAATTACTTGTTGGTGCACAAGAGGATTGTGTTTTCTTAGCAGCTAAAAAAGCGAAACAAATAGGTCAGTCAGTCCTGCTGTGTCCTCTGAGTCAGTAAATCGTGGGTTCAAGTTATTTTCCAGAAAATTAGCCACAAAATCAAAGGTTACATTCCGGAGATGGACTGTAGGAGTGTTGCAATGCCTTTCAGATAAGTCATGGAGTCGTACAGTACAGATACAGACCCTTCGGCCCACTACAACTCAACCCAACTATTCGTCCATCTACACCAGTCCCCAGTCAGTCTAAAGAAGGGTTCAGACCCGAAACGTCACCTATTCTTTTTCTCCAGAGATGCTGCCTGTTCCACTAAGTTACACAAGCATTTTGTGTCTATCTTCGGTATAAACCAGCATCTGTAGTTCCTTCCAACACACTAGTCACCATTTGTTTGCATTAGAACATAGAACTGTACAGCACAGGAACGGGCCCTGCAGCCCACAACGTCTGTGCCGAACATGAAGCCAAGCTAAACTAATCTCCTGTCTGCATGTGATCAATTCCTTGCATACCCACAGGGAGAACGTACAAACTCCGTACAGACAACACCCGTAGTCAGGATCAACCCTATTTATGCTTTTCATAATTTTATAAACTTCTATCAGGTCTCCCCTCAAGCACTAATACTACAGACAAAAGCATCTAGATGAAACCTACGGGGTCACGCAAACTCCACATAGACAGCACCCAAGGTCTATGCTCTGGCATTATGAGGGACGGCTTTTCCTCCTGTGCTACCCGCTAAAATCATTCAATGTTAGAAGATAACGGGCAGCACAGTGGCTGGCAGCTGTTAGAGCCACATTCTCAGAGGCCTCTAGTTCCCTCCCACACTCCAAAGACGTAAAGTTTCGTAGGTTATTGGTTTCATTAAAATTGTAAATTGTCTCTTTTCTGCAGGATAGTGCTAGTGTGTGGGGATCGCTGGTCGGCATGGACTCAGTGGGCCGAAGGGCATGTTTCCGTGCTGTATCTTTAAACTAAACTAAACTAAACTAAACTTCTCTCTGGTCTCAGTGTTAAATGGGAAGTCCATGACAAAGTGTGGTTTTGCTTCCATATCGGACAGGCTATGTTTGCGAAATAAAGATCCTCGTTACTGTAGATGTAACACAATCACCTTGGGAGAAGTTCAAAAGATACTTTCGTTTTACTCAAAACAGAATTTGTGTCTCGGGAGCTTGGCTGGGTTTTATTTCAGGTTATTTCTCCTCCTGTATCGGGCGCAGCGGTAGAGTTGCTGCCTACAACGCTAGAGACCTGGGTTCCATCCCGACTACGGGTGCTGTCTGCACGGAGTTTGTACGTTCTCCCTGTGACTGCATGGGTTTTTACCGGGTTCCTCCCACACTCCAAAGACGTACAGGTTAGTAGTTTAATTGGCTTGGTAAAATGTAAATTGTCCCTAGTGTGAGTGAACAAAGAAACTCTTGGTAGACACAAAATGCTGGAGTAACTCAACGGGACAGGCAGCATCTCTGGAGAGAAGAAATGGGTGACGTTTCGGGTCGAGACCTTTCTTCAGACTGATGTCAGGGGAGTGGGCGGGACAGAGATAGAATGTGGTTGGAGACAGTAAGACTGGTGGGAGAACTGGGAAGGGGGAGGGGATGGAGAGAGAGAGAAAGCAAGGGCTATTTGAAGTTAGAGAAGTCAATGTTCATACCGCTGGGGTGTAAGCTACCCAAGCGAAATATCAGGTGCTGTTCCTACAATTTGCGCTGGGCTTCACTCTGACAATGAAGGAGGCCCTGGACAGAAATGTCAGTGTGGGAATGGGAGGGGGAGTTAAAGTGCTGCGCAACCAGGAGATCAGGTAGGTTAAGGCGGACTGAGCGGAGGTGTTCAGCGAAACGATCGCCGAGCCTGCGTTTGGTCTTGCCGATGTACAGGAGTTGACACCTGGAACAGCGGATACAGTAGATGAGATTGGAGGAGGTGCAAGTGATCCTCTGCCTCAGCTGAAAAGATTGTCGGGGTCCTTGGATGCAGTCAAGGGGGGCGGTAAAGGGACAGGTGTTGCATCTCCTGCGGTTGCAGGGGAAAGTACCTGGGGAGGTGGTTGTTACAGTGGGAATAGACGAGTTGACCAGGGAGTTGCGGAGGGAATGGTCTTTGCGGAAAGCAGAAAGGGGTGGAGATGGGAAGATGTGGCCAGTGGTGGGATCCCGTTGGAGGTGGCGAAAGTGTTGGAGGATTATATGCTGTATGCGGTGGCTGATGGGGTGGAAGGTGAGGACAAGGGGGACTCTGTCCTTGTTACGAATGGGGGGAGGGGGAGCAAGAACGGAGCTGCGGGATATCGAGGAGACCCTAGAGAGAGCCTCATCTATAATGGAAGAGGGGAACCCCCGTTTCCTAAAGAATGAGGACATCTCCAATGATCTTGCTTGCTTCTTACTTGCTTGCTGCAGCTTAACAGGCCCGTAAACAAAATAACATGTGGAATATATATAATAATATAAAATTGGTGTAGCACAGTGGCGCAACTGGTACAGCTGCTGCCTCACAGCATCTGAGACGCGGGTTCGATCCTGACCTCGGGTGCTATCTGTGTGGAGTTTGCACGTTCTCCCCATGACTGCATGCGTTTCTTTAGTTCAATTTAGTCTACTTTAGTTTATTACTGTTACATGTACCGAGTTACGGTGAACAGCTTTTACTATAAATGAATTCCTCCTGTTTGAATTGCTCCGGTTTCCACCCACAGCCCAAAGACATGCATGTTTGTAGGTTCAATTGGCCTCTGTAAATTGCCCCTAGTGTGTAGGGAGTGGATGCCAAGGTGGGATAACATAGAACTAGTGTGGACGGGTGATCGATGGTCGGCGTGGACTCAGGGGGCCGAACGGCCTGTTTCCTGTGTTGTCAATAACCATAATCCTAGGTAACCATAATAGTGCACAATCCAGTCTGCAGTACAATGAAGAATGGGTCACACTGATTACAATAAAGTACCATTGAACCATTGAAAGTTGGTTAAAGGAGCAGGAAGATATGTGGAAGTGAACTGGCAGCTTGCATTGTGTCTGAGTCATGACAGTACAGCTGTTCAGTGACCTGAAATGATCTCATCAGGATACAGATATTAAATTAATTCATTTAACAAATTCCGGAATTAAAATGTTAGTTTAGTTTAGAGACACAGTGTAGAAACAGGCCCTTTGGCCCACCGAGTCCGTGCCGGTCAACGATCACCCGTTCACTAGTTCTATCTTACACACTAGGGACAATTTACAGAAGCCAAGTAAACTACAAACCTGCACGTCTTTGGAATGTGGGAGGAAACCATAGCACCTGGAGGAAACCCACGCAGTTACATGGAGAATGTGCAAACTCCGTACAGACAGCACCCGAGATCAGGATCAATATGGGGTCTCTGGCACTGTGTGGCAACTCGACTGCTACGCCACTGTGCCACCCTCCGCTATGGCGACCATAAAACCACCAGGTTTCCATAAACCAAACTAAGTTAGTGTTCTTTAGGTGGGTCCCCTCTCCCTTGAGGCAAGAGGTACAGAAGTGTGAAAACGCACACCTCCAGATTCAGCCACAGTTTCTTCCCAGCTGTGATAAGACAACTGAACCATCCTATCACCAACAAGAGAGCAGTCCTGAGCTACTATCTACCTCATTGGAGACCCTCGGACTATCTTTAATCGCACTTCACCTCGTATTAAACGTTATTCCCTTTATCATGTATCTGTACTCTGTGGATGGCTCGATTGTAATCATGTATTGTCTTTCCACTGTCTGGCACACGTGAGAATAAACTAAACTAACTAAACTAAAAATATAAACGCTGTTGCCTTTAATGGGAAATGTCGACAATGACACTTCACCACCTCTGAAATGGCCTCATTCAGATCAAGGGCAATTAGCGCTGGGAATTAAATACCAGCCTTGCCATTGACACCCACATCCTATGAATGAATAAAGGAAAACACATTGCAATTAGTATGGGGACTGAAGCCAAAATAGGGTGTGTTGTTGAATAGACTGTTGTTGTCTGCTTTGTGGTACCTCCCAAGATGAATTTCACCACATCGTTTCTTGCAGGCATGATATTTCTTAATCATTCATCAGTAACATCTGCCATCGTTGGAAGAGCAGCATTTAATCCCGATTGCTAATAGTCCTTGAAAAGGTGGCTTTAGTTTTAGTTTTCGAGATGCAGCACAGAAACAGGCCCTTTGGCCCACCGGGTCCGTGCCGACCTGCGATCACCCCATTCACCAGCACTGTTCTACACACCAGGGACAAGTTACAATATTTACCGAGGGTCACTGGCGCTGTTAGGCAGCAACCCCACCGCAGCGCCACCGTGCCGCCCTGTCTACTTGACTCTTGCAAAACTCGCGGTCCAAGTGCAGTCGGGGTTCTGCTGAAAAGGGAGCAGCCTGCATGTGTCCAAGTCTGGATGGTGTGCGCAAGGAAAAGCGGATGCTGGAATCTATAATGATTCATTGATTCAATACTTTATTGTCACAGGTACCTACAGTGCATTCAGAGAGTATTCAGACCCCTTCACTTTTTCCACATATTGTTACGTTACAGCCTTATTTTAAAATGGATTAAATTCATTTTTTTAATCATCAATCTACACACAATAGCCCAGAATGAAGAAGCGAAAACAGGTGTTTAGAAATTTTTGCAAAATAATTAAAAATAAATAACTGAAATATCACATTTACATAAGTATTCAGACCCTTTGCTATGACACTCAAAATTGAGCTTAGGTTCATTCTGTTTCCATTGATTAACCTTGAGATGTTTCTACAACTGGATTGGAGTCCACCAGTGGTAAATTAAATTGATTGGACATGATTTGGAAAGGCACACACCTGTCTATATAAGGCCCCACAGTTGACAGTGCATGTCAGAGCAAAAACAAAGCCTTAAGACGACAAAATTGTCCGTAGACTTCCGAGACAGGATTGTGTCGAGACACAGATCTGGGGAAGGGTATAAAATAATTTCTGCAGCATTGCAGGTCCAGAAGAGCACAGTGGCCTTCGTCATTCTTAAATGGAAGAACTTTGGAACCACCAGGACTCTTCATAGAGCTGGCTGCCTGGCCAAACTGAGCAAACGGGGGAGAAGGGCCTTGGTCAGGGAGGTGACCAAGAACCCGATGGTCACTCTGACAGAGCTCCAGAGTTCCTCTGTGTAGATGGGAGAACCTTCCAGAAGGACAACTATATCTGCAGCATTCCACCAATCAGGCCTTTATGGTAGAGTGGCCAGACGGAAGTCACTCCTCAGTAAAAGGCACATGACAGCCCGCTTGGAGTTTGCCAAAAGGCACCTAAACAAGATTCTCTGGTCTGATAAACCAAGATTGAATTCTTTGGCCTCAAGTGTCACGTCTGGAGGAAACCAGGCACCGCTCATCACCTGGCCAATACCATACCTACAGTGAAGCATGGTGGTGTCAGCATCATGCTGTGGGGATGTTTTTCAGTGGCAGGAACTGGGAGACTAGTCAGGATCAAGGGAAAGATGAACGGAGCAAAGTACAGAGAGATCATTGAAGAAAACCTGCTCCAGAGCGTTCAGGACCGCAGACTGGGGCGGAGGTTCACCTTCCAACAGGACAACGACCCTAAGCACACAGCCAAGACAACGCAGGAGTGGCTTTGTGACAAGTCTGTGAATGTCCTTGAGTGGCCCAGCCAGAGCCCGGACTTGAACCCGATTGAACATCTCTGCAGGGGCCTGAAATTAGTTGTGCATCGACGCTCCCCATCCAACCTGACAGAGCTTGAGAGGATCTGCAGAGAAGAATGGGAGAAATTACCCAAATACAGGTGTGCCAAGCTTGTCGTGTCATACCCAAGAAGACTTGAGGCTGTAATCGCTGCCAAAGGTGCCTCGACAAAGTTCTGAGTAAAGGGTCTGAATACTTATGTAAATGTGATATATCAGTTATTTCTTTTTAATTACCGATACTTTGCAAAAATTTCTAAACACCTGTTTTCGCTTTTTTATTATGGGTTATTGTGTGTAGATTGATGATTAAAAATATGAATTTAATCCATTTTAGAATAAGGCTGTAACGTAACAAAATCTGGAAAAGGTGAAGGGGTCTGAATACTTTCTGAATGCCCTGTAGATACAGTGAAATTCTTAGTTTTGCATACAATCCACAAAGTATGTAAAGACTCGTTGCATATCTGGTGGTGACAAAGTTACTAAGTACTCATTACCCGATGTTCCCTATTTGTTCTCGCACTTCCTCCCACCGCTGACTCCCACTTTGTTCTCGGCTGCCTGACCGCCTCTCCAAGGCCCGTCCTCAGCCTCCCCACCACACGGTTCACCAACGAGCTTCCCCTCTCCTCTCCGGCCCTTCAGCTTTGTGCTCTGGGGTCACCTGCCTCAGCCCACCTTGAAGATACAACGTGGAAACAGGCCCTTCAGCCCACCGTGTCCTCAATATTATACACACCAGGGACAATTTACAATATTTACCGAAGCCAATTAACCTACAAACCTGTGCATCTTTGGAGTGTGGGGGGAAACCGGAGCACCCGGAGAAAACGCACATGGTCACAGGGAGAATGTACAAACTCCGTACAGACAGCACCTGTAGTCAGGATGGAGCCCGGGTCTCTGGCGCTATAAGACAGCAGCTCTACCGCTGCGCCACTTTGCCTCGCTGGGGTTAGACCATGCTGGACCTCCTCCTACCGGCCCTTTGTCCAGCGTTGGCCGGTGTCGCCGACTCTCTTCTCCTCCCAGTTCCCATTTTGGGGTGAAACCCTTTTTCAGACTGGTGTAAACCAGCATTTTGTGTCTATCTTTGGTGTAAACCAACATCTGCAGTTCCTTCCTACACATACTACTAAACTAAACAAAAATGGACTGAATGGGCTTCAGTGTAGGTGGAGGCAATGGATGTTAAAGACGATGGATGTGGAGTGAGTCAACATCTTGGGGTGTTATTGCAACTCATCCATGCAAGCAGAGAGCACTCTGTCACACTCCTTACCCGTGCTGGAGAACTTCAGCTGGTGAGTCAATAGCTGCAGGATATGCCGAGTCTTACCCGCTGTAGTTCTGGTTTGATGATGATGATACTTTATTTTCACTTGTACCTGGCTAGGTTGAGTGAAATTCTTTGTTTTTGCATACAAAGGTGCTGACAAAGTTACAAAAGGTATTCAATCCCTTTTTCGTTCCTGGCCCCCTTACCAAGCTAGGTCCCCCTCAGTTCTCGGCAGCTCCCCCACGCAGGGCCCCCCTTAGTTCTCCATGCCCCCCCCCCCACAGAGGGCCCCCCTTAGTTCTTGGCGACACCCCCACGCTGCCCCCCCCCCTCTATTGCGCACTGAGTATGAAGACACTTGCAACAGCTTTGTAATGGGCCTGTCTCACTTGGACGACCTAATCCACGAGTTTAGAAGACCCTAGACGAGTTGAAAAAAATGTCAAGGTCGTGTTGACTCGCCGAAGTAAAAGACCTCCTACGACCCCCCTCGACCTCAGTCTTCCACACCTAAGACCAACTATGACTAGCTATGAGTGGAAATGATCACATGATAAAATGATGTCATGTTTGCATTTTTTTTCTTGGGCCAGTTACCGACCCACGACTACCTACGACCTACCATCACGACCTACCATCACGACCTACCATCACGACCTACTACGACCTACCATCACGACTACCTACGACCTACCATCACGACCTACCATCACGACGTACCATCACGACCTACCATCACGACCTACCATCACGACCTACTACGACCTACCATCACGACCTACCATCACGACGTACCATCACGACCTACCATCACGACCTACCATCACGACCTACTACGACCTACTTACGAGTAAAAAGTATCCATTTTTTTCTTGACGACTTTTTTTTACTCGTGGACAATTTTTATCAGGCTGGAAAAAAACGCCGCGACCTACCTGAGGCCACGAGTACGCGGAGACCACTCACGAGCATGAGGAAGAGTTACGAATATTTTGCACACAATTCACAAAGTATGTAAAGACTCGTTGCATATCTGGTGCTGACAAAGTTACTAAGTTACTCATTACCCGATGTTCCCTATTTGTTCTCTATCTCCTACCACCTCGTGGCGACCATGCTGCGAGTATGAGTCGAGGGCAAACTCGGCAGAGGTCGCCAATTAGGACGTGAAAGTGGGACAGGCACTTAACTCTCTAACGTACTATGGGGCTGCCAATTTTCAGGTGCATAATTAGAGTCTAGCACGCTGTTAAAACTGGCCAACAACCTTGCTTTGGTGTGATTCCAATGCAAGGCACAGCAGATATCCTAAATGAACACAGTGCTGTATGAAGACAAGAGGTCGGAGTTAATGTAAAGTGAGAACGCATTCTCCGATCCGGACAGTCCAGAAACATCTCTGAAGACAAACATCAGCGTGCGTCTGCAGAAAGATGCCAACTCAAAACTGCACCTATCCATCATCTCCAGATGTGCTGCCTGATCATCTGAGTCACTCCGGCACTTTGTGTCTTTTTTTTGCAAACCAATATCTGCAGTTTCTTGTTTTTACATAAGACAATAGCAGCACGGTGGTGCAGCGGGAGGGTTGCTGCCTCACAGCTCCAGAGACCCTGGTTCATTCCCGACCACGGGTGCTGTCTGTACAGAGTTTGCACGTCCTCCCTGTGACCACGTGGATTTTCTCCTGGTTCCACATTCCAAAGACGTGCAGGTTTGTCGGCTAAATAACTTTTGTAAATTGTCCCTAGTGTGTAGGATAGAACTAGTGTACACATAATCACTGGTCGGCGTGGACTCAGTGGGCTAAAGGGCTTGATTCCATACTGAATCTATAAAACTAAAGTAAAACTAAACACATAAGATCTGAAGACATTGGAGCAGAATTAGGCAATTTAGCCCATCAATTCTGCCCCTCCATTCGAACATGGGTAATTTATCTTTCCTGCTCAACCCCATTATCCTTTCTTCCTGGAACCTTCTCCCAGTAGCCCTAACTAATCAGGACTGCTCAATCTCCGCTTTAAAAATACCCACTTTACTTGGCCTCCATTGCAGTGTGCGGCAATGAATTCCACACCACCACCACCCTTCGACTAAAGAAATTCCTCCTCATCTCCATTCTAAAGGTACGTCCTTTTATTCTGAGGCTGTGCCCTCTGGTCCTAGACTCTCCCACTGGTGGAAATAACATTGGCATGTGTTTCCTGGGTTCGAGAAAACTTGGAAAAGTCTATAATTAACTCAAGGGGACTTGAATTATTTCAGAAGCTATTTACACTCCCTCTGGCCTGGTGATTTAAACCATGAACATGTTCTTCATGGTTTGTGGTAACAACATGGTTTTTGGTGAAAGGATTAATCAAGATTTATTACGGAATTTACGAGGATATTGCTAGGATGTGATGGCCTGATCTGTAAGGAGAAGTTGGCAAGGCTAGGACTTTTTTCCTTGGAGCACAGGAGACTGAGAGGTGATCTTATAGAGTTGTATAAGCTCATGAGGGGAATAGATAGGGTAAATATACAGTCTTTTACCCAGAGTAGGGAGAATCCAAGACGGGAGGATATAGTTATTAGGTGAGCGGGGAAAGAGTTAATAGGAACCTGAGGGGCAATCTTTTCACATGGATGGCAGTGGGTATATGGAATGAGCAGCCACAGAAGGTAGTTGAGGCAGGTACTATAACAACTTTAAAAAAATACTTGGACAGATACATGGATTGGAAAGTGTGGGAAGGAACTGCTGATACACACAAAATGCTGGAGTAAATCAGCGGGTCAAGCAACATCTCTGGAGAAAAGGAAAAGGTGACCCTTTTGGGCCGAGACCCTTCTTTGGACTGGGCAAGGTTTAGAAGGATATGGGCCAAACACTGGCAGTGGGACTAGCAAAGATGGGGCACCTTGGTTGGCATGGAGAAGATGGGCCAAAGGGCCTGTTTCACTGCCCGGTGGTTTTATTACTCGATGAGTCTATAACTGTGACATTGTGTGCCAAAGAGCCTGTTTCTATGCTGTACTGTTCTGTGTTATGTGATAATCAGACCTTGGACAACAGCTCGATAAAGCAGAGCTAACGGATCATTCAGGTTGCCTTCTGTGGGGGGTGGGATGCTTGCCCTTCACATTGCAAATGGCTGTAAAGCTCTTTGGGTTATGAAAAGTTGGCCCCTTAGTGCAAGGTTTTTATTTAAGAATTTAATTATTATTTAGAAATATGTCCAGGGTGAATATATGCCTCGTCTCCCGATTTAGCCCTGCATGTAAGCTGTCTGTATAGGCAAGGGAAGCTGAGGTAATGTTACAGGATCACAATGCAAAACTATTCAGCTGCACTGTTTTCTAATGCTGTACAGTATATACAATATTCACCGCTGGGAAATGTAATAACTTAGTCGACTTGGTGTCATATTCCCAAGGCTCTGGGTCTCGTCATTGTTGAGGTTGAGTTCACGGAAAGTACTTCTTGTATTATTTTCTTGTTTGATGTCTTCATGGTTGTTAGAGAATGCCGAGTTTATCCCTCACGTGACAGGAAGAGGGACGTGATGTGTGAACTATGATGGGAGCCCTCAGCTGTAACAACATTAGGAGGGGCGGGGGTGGAGACAGGCGGGGTGGGGGGCAGGGGAGGAATGGGAGGTGATGCAATGCGAGCTGTGTGGCATGTTTCAATGGTACGCCAAGTTCCTTGTACACTTGTGGGACTTGATGTCAAGGTGATCTTACCCGACCATCTGAGGGTTTTGGAGATTACAATGATCTGCAGATGCTGGAATCTTGAGCAAAGTGAAAAGTGCTGGAGTGACCCATTCCAACATGACAGGAGAAGGCAGGGGTGGGGTTGAGAGAGAAACATAGATCACCCATGATTGAATGACAGATAAGACTCGATGGGCCGAATGGCCTAATTCTGCTCCTAACACTTATGACCTTCTGTGTAGAAACATTGAATTGCAAATGCTGGTAAATGCACAAAGGACACAGAGTGCTGGAGTAACTCAGTGGGTTAGGCAGCATCGTTGGAGAACATGGATCGATGATGTTATGGGTTGAGACCCTGCTTCAGACTGATTGTAGGGGGTGTGGAGGAACAAAGCTGGAAAAGGGGAGAGGCAGTCTGAAGAAGGGTTCTCCAGAGATGCTGCCCGACCCGCTGAGTTGCGCCAGCAATTTGTGTCTGTTTCAGCAGGTTCTTGTCTTGCCAGCATAAATCTAATGGGCTGAATATCCACCTGTGGCATGGTGAGAGACAATAGGGTAATTCAACAGAATACTTTCACTTTCAGAATCAACACTAAATCCAACAATTGTAGATAGATAACACTCCAGCCCCCTATCACAAACTTCCAGCATTCAAGTTTTTTTCTCACTGTCCTCGTCTGGTATTGTGCGATTTTATTTATCTCCTAATATTCACACCTTCCTCTTTTGTTTTTCACCACCCTTTGTTAACTGTCAGTTTTACAACTTGTGGCTTCACCCATTATTACTCATCCCCCTTTCCTCTCTCTCTCTGCGTCTCCTAGCCTTTTCTACAACTCTGGTTCCATTTCAAACTTTCCCCAGTTTTGATGAAAGGCCATCGACCTGAACTGCCAGCACTGATCCCTTCTCCACAGATGCTGCCTGACCCGCTGAATGTTTGGTGGCACAACTGGTCATCTTGCTGCCTCACAGCGCCAGAGACCCGGGTTCGACCCAGACCTCGGGTGCTGTCTGTGCGGTTTGTGCGTTCTCCCTGTGACCGTGTGGGTTTCCTCCGGGTGCTCCGGTTTTCTCCCACATCTCAAAAGACGTGCAGCACTGTAGGTTAATTGGCCTCTGTAAATTGCCCCGAGGGAGTGGATGCGAGTGGGATGACATAGAACAGGTAATCGATGGTTGGCAAGGTAATTATAAATTGCCCCAAGTGTGTAGCATAGTGCTAGTGTACAGGGTGATCGTTGGTCGTCGTGGACTCAGAGGGCCTTAGGACCTTTTTCTGTGCTGTATCTATATCTAAAGCAATGTAAACCGTAGAGAGTTATCCAAAGCAATAGAATACAATGTCGAATGTCCTCCTTCAGTGATTAGTTTAGTTTAGTTTAGAGATACAGCACGGAAACAGGCCATTTACTTGTGTGTATGACTGCAGAAACCAAATTTTGTTTGAACCTCAATGAGGTTCAAATGACAACAAATAAATTGTATCATTGTATTGTATCATTCGGCCCACCGAGTTTGCACTGACCAGCGATCCCCGCACATTAACACTATCCTACACACACTAGGGACAATTTACACTTATACCAAGCCAATTAATCTACAAACCTGTGCGTCTTTGGAGTGTGGGAGGAAACCGTAGATCTCGGAGAAAACCCACGCAATAACGGGGAGAACGTACAAACTCTGTACAGACAGCACCCGTAGTTGGGACCAAACCCGGGTCTCTGGCGCTGTAAGGCAGCAACTCTACTGATGCGCCACCGTGCCGCCCCTGAATTTTGAAGACGCACGACTCTGGATTCAGAGACCGCTTCCTCCCAGCTGTTATCAGGCAACTGAACCATACTCTCACCAACTAAATTCACCAAGTGAATTTATTTTCACAGATGAGATCAACATCAGATCTGGTCCAAATGATGACACAGCAGACAGTGAACCACTCCCTCAGTGGTTATCTGGGCGGCTCAGCCTTGATTCCGTGCCGCAGTCTCTTGAGGGGTCTACAAACCACAACCCAATGACTCAAAGGGAAGGGGATTTCTGACTGAAGAACTGCTGTAGTCAATTCAATTCAATTCAATTAATTCAATTCAACTTTATTGTCATTGCACAAATACAAGTATAGGTACAACCCAAATGTAGTTTAGCGTCTGGTCATAGTGCAAGATAGTAGAAGTAAAAATAAAAAATACAAAATAAAAATACAAATAAAAATAAAAATACTGGTTAACAATGTGTGGGTTGTGGATGAATTAAACTGGTACACAGGCAAATAACTGTATACAAATGGGAGAGTCTAAAGATAGCTAGCGACGGGACTCAGAGTTCAGCAGTATAATGGTGTTATTGAAAAAGCTGTTCCTCAGCCTGCTTGTGTGAGACCTGAGGCTCCTGTACCGCCTCCCTGATGGGAGGAGGGCAAACAGTCCATGGTTAGGGTGAGAGGGGTCCTTGATGATTTTCCCGGCCCGTCTCAGACACCGTTTTCGGTGGAGGGCAGCCATGGCAGGGAGCCGGGCACCGATGATGTGCTGAGCGGGTTTCACCACCTGTTGCAGTGCCTTCCTGTCAGCTGCAGTGCAGCTGCTGTACCATACCGTGAAGCAGGTGGTCAGGATGCTTTCGATGGTACAGCGGTAGAAGTTGGACAGGATCTGGGGGGACAGGTGAGCTTTCTTAAGCCTCCTCAGAAAGTAAAGGCGCTGCTGCGCCTTTTTGATCAATTTGGTGGTATTGAGGGACCAGGACAGATCCTCTGAGATGTGTACCCCGAGGAATTTGTAGTTGGAGACGCGCTCCACCTCAGTCCCGTTTATATGTCTGCCACCTCTGGTCTTCCTGAAGTCAACAATGATTTCCTTCATCTTCTTGGAGTTGAGGACGAGGTTATTGTTGGCACACCAGGCTGCCAGGTTCTGGACCTCCTCCCTATAGGCTGATTCGTTATTGTCCCTGATCAGTCCTACCACCGTGGTGTCATCGGCAAATTTTATGATGGCGTTGGAGCCATACTTAGGGATGCAGTCATGGGTGAAGAGGGAGTAGAGGAGAGGGCTGTGGCACGCCGGTGTTCACTGTCAGAGTGGAGGAGGTGAGGTTGTTGATCCTAACAGACTGTGGTCTGTTGGTGAGGAAATCCAGTGTCCAATTGCAGGGGGAGGTGGTGATGCCAAGTCCGCTGAGTTTGGTGATCAAGCTGGCGGGGATGACAGTGTTAAAGGCGGAGCTGAAGTCGATGAACAACAACCTGATGTAGGAGTTGTTGTTGTCCAGGTGGGTCAGGGCAGAGTGTAGGGCCGCAGATATGGCGTCCTCTGTAGATCTGTTGGTCCGGTAGGCAAACTGATGGGGGTCCAGTGTGGGGGGGAGGCTGGCTTTGAGGTGAGCCAAGATCAGCCGCTGAATCCTGGATGGGGAGAGTTTATTATTAGTTTAGATTACTATTGTCACTTGTAGGGAGGCGGCACAATTAAACTACAATCCTGCATGTCGTTGTAATGTGGGAGGAAACTGGAGCACCCGGAGAAAACCCACGTGGTCACGGGGAGAACGCACAAACTCCGCACAGACAGCACCCGTAGTCAGGATCGAACCCGGGTCTCTGGCATGGAATATGCTACCAGGGATGGGGGTGGAGACTGACATGATAGCGGTGTTTCTGAGGCTTTTGGATAGGCACGTGGATATGCAGGGAATGGAGGGATATGGATCACGTGCAGGCAGAGATTAATTTAACTTGGCATTATGTTTGGCATGGACTCTGTGGGTCAAAGGGCTTGTTCCTGTGCTGTACTGTTCTCTGTTCATATGTTTCAGGGCAATAGTTATCACAGAGGCTGAGCTGACTGCTCTCAGCTAGATCGGTGGCTGACTGTAGCTTAAGAACTGTCGATGTTTCAATCAAGTTTTAATTTAAGGAAACGATCACCAAGGAATGAATTTTGGGTCTAGTTATTTGATGCAGCTCTTGGTGAAGCTTTGCCTTGTTGGCCTGGATAAAGGTACATACCTTCAGAAAGGAGTAGAGGAGATGGGCCTGAGCTTTCAGGAGAGCAGGTTGGGACTTTATTCCTTGGAGCGCAGGAGGATGAGGGGTGATCTTATTGAGAGGTATATCAAATCATGAGAGGAATAGATTGGGTAGATGCACAGTCTCTAGTCCAGAGAAGGGGAATCGAGAACCAGAGGACATAGGTTTAAGGTGATCGGGGAAAGATTTAATAGAAACCTGAGGGGCCACTTTTTTACCTAAAGGATGGTGAATGTAAGGAATGAGCTGGCAGAGGATGTAATTGATGCATGTATTAGCGCAATGTTTGAGAAAAGTTTCAACAGGTACATGGATAGGGTAGGTTTACAGGGATATGGGCTAAACGCAGGCAGGTGGGGCTGGTATAGATGGGGCATGTTGGTCAGTGTGGGTAAGTTGTGCCAAAGGCCTGTTTTCACTCTATGACTCAATGAGGAGAAATTCCTTTTGCCAGAGTGTGGTGAATCTGTGGTACTCATTGTCACAGACGGCTGTGGAGGCCAACACATCTGCAGGAAAAATGTTCCCAATGTTGGGCGAGTCCAGAATCAGGGGCCACAGTCTTGGAATAAAGGGGAGGCCATTTAAGACTGAGATGCGAAAAAACGTTTTCACCCAGAGAGTTGTGAATTTGGGGAATTCAGTGGAGGCCAAATCACCGGATGGATTTAAGAGAGAGTTTTATAGAGCTCTAGGGGCTGGTAGAATCAAGGGATATGGGGAGAACGCAGGCACTGGTTATTGATTTGGGATGATCAGCCATGATCACAATGAATGGCGGTGCTGGCTTGAAGGGCCGAATGGCCTCCTCCTGCACCTATTTTCTATGTTTCTATTGGGTATTTCTAAAAGCAGAGACTGATAGATTCTTGATTAGTATGGGTGCCAAAGGTTCCGGAGAGAAGGCAGGAGAATAAGGTGGAGAGGGAAAGATAGATTAGCCATGATTGAAAGGTGGAGTTGATCGGCCAAATGACCTAATTCTGCTCCTATGACTTCTGAATTTATAATCCTCAAATGGAACGCCCAGCGCATTGTATAGCAATGCAGTTAATTCACGCTGACTAATATTATCGTGGTTGCTCCTAGCCTACCAGCCCAACAGGGTCAAATGTGTGAGACGTGTCCTGAGATTGGATTGGCTCCACTGCACCTTGTTTTAATAACCTTATGAGCCAAAGGAATAAGTTGTTCAAAATAAAAAGTAGGTCGGGATGCGCTTAGTAATTAGTGGGTTTGCTGGGAAGGCATTGGATTATGTTACACCCTAATCCAAGAAACATGTCACACGTACACATCTATCTCAATAACCACGAGAAGTGAATCTATATGAGACTGCAGAAAGTGGTTCCAACAAGCATGCAGTCTAACCTCATCAAAGAGATCACACAAATGTAATGATTGTTCACCAACAAGGCTGGAGAAATTTGGTTTCATTTTAGTTTAGTTTATTGTCACGTGTACGGAGGTACAATGAAAAGCTTTTGCTGCGTGCTAACCAGTCAGCGGAAAGACTATATATGATTACAATCGAGCCATCGACGGTGTACAGATATATGATAAAGGGAATAATGTTTAATGCAAGATAAAGTCCAGTAAAGTCTGATAGTCCAAGGGTTTCGCAATGAGGTAGATTGTTGGTCAGGACCACACTCTAGTTGTTGATAGGATGGTTCAGTTGCCTGATAACAGCTGGAAGGAAACTGTCCCTGAACCTGGAGGTGTGTGCATTTTCACACTTCTGTATCTCTCGCCTGAAGGGAGAGAGGAGAAGTGGAAGTGACCTGGGTGAGACACGTCCTTGATTATGCTGGTGGACTTGCCGGGGCAGCGTGAAGTGTAGATGGAGTCAATGGAAGGAAGGTTGGTTTGTGTGATGGTCCACAACTCTCTGCAATTTCTTGCAGTCTTGGATAGAGCTGTTCCTAAAGCATGTTGTGATGCGAACCCTCGGGCTCCTCCTCCTCCCTTTTTCCTTCTTTCTTTCCCCACCCCCCATCAGTCTGAAGAAGGGTTTCGGCCCGAAACGTCGCCTATTTCCTTCGCTCCATAGATGCTGCTGCACCCGCTGAGTTCCTCCAGCAATTTTGTGTACCATGCGATCCATTAAAATGCTTTCCACTGCATTTTTGTTCTCTTTTTAATGCATAAACCATGCTTCAAAGCAGTTTGCATGGGCTTTAATGTAATAGTAACCATTTACGGTGGAAATTCCACCCAACAGAGATTGGACTGGAGTCTTCCGTACATCACCTATGCACTGCCATCTTTAAAGGCAAATTTAATTGTAATTACGATAAAGATCAATTCTCCCAACTGGCAAGTTTTTGTAGTCCTCTAAATGCAGGTTAGAACATCAAAGTAGAATGAAACCCAAATTTTTGGTCAGATGTATATAATCTTGGAACATTTAAATTGGATCAGATTTTACAAGACTGTCCAACATTGCAACTAAATATGTCAAAGATAGACACATAGTGCTGGAATAACTCAATGGGTCAGGCAGCATCTCTGGAGAAAAGGTATTGGTGATGTTTTGGTCAGAATTCTTCTTCAAAGTCTTCGATTGCACCCACTCCAAAGCCCCCACATCCCTCCTGTAATAGGATGACCAGAAATGCACACAATACTCCAAATGTGGCCGAACCAATGTTTTACAAAGCTGCCACTTGATTTGCTGTGTCTAGGCGCAATACCCAACTGACAAAGGGTCCCGTCCTAAAATGTCACCTGTCCTTGTTCTCCAGAGACGCTGCCTGACCCGCAGAGTTACTCCAGCATTTTGTGCCTATCTTTGGTATAAACTGGCATCCGCAATTCCTTCTTACAAATATAAGTTAATCCGTTTTGTGCCTTTTATTTTTTGATTTAAAAAAAATCTGCAACCATTATGACAAAAAATATTAGGTAGACAAAAATGCTGGAGAAAGTCAGTGGGTGAGGCAGTATCTATGGAGCGAAGGAAATAGGCCACATTTCGGGCCGAAACCCTTGGTTTCGGCTCGAAATGTGGCCTATTTCCTTCGCTCCATAGATGCTGCCTCACCCGCAGACGGCCGGATTTACGTATAAGCTAGACAAGTTTAAGCTTAGGGCCTCGAGATCCAGGGGGGCCTACTCACCTCTCTGCCTCACCAGAACCGTCGAACCTCACCGCCCCACCGACCATCCGCCCACCGGGACCTCCTACTCTTTGCCCGCTGACCTTGGCCACTCCACCGCCCTCCAGCAGCCCGCAGCCATCGCCTTACCTGCAGCCTGGACTCAGCACCGGGCCTGAAGTTTCCACGCTGCAGGCTCCCACTCCCCCGGGTTTGACTGCGCTGGGTCCTAGTGCTAGTCCCCCCCAACCCTGGTAACCTCAGTGGCTGTTCCACTGGGTCTTCCCCACTCCCCTCAAACCATGTGACCCCAGCTCTTCCCCACACACACTACAGTCCTTATACCCCCCTACCCCCAGACCACCCACCACCCCTCCACTAGACATCGCCTGGTCTCAGTCCACTCACCTGCCTTCCTCCGGCCCCAACCCCCATCCCTGCCGTGTGTTCACCACCATTCCTGACCTCCCCCTCTCATATACCGAACGGTCTGTCCTCAGCACTCACCTTTGTCCCCCTCCGTCCCCACCTCAATATGTTCCGTGCCCGCCACGATTTGGAGCTCTTTTCCATTGCCTCCGCCACACAGCGTTCTTCCATGGGAAGGAGTCCTTGCCCCCATTGATGACCCCTTTTCCCGTCTCCAATGGACCCCCTCCTCTTGGAACCCCCCTCATGGCCATTGGTACAATGAAATTTGGGGGTCACCATCCGACGTCGGAACGGGAGAACATTCTCAGCGGCTTGGACTTCCGAATCGGCCACTTCCTACCGGAGATCGCGGCTCCCAAAGTCCACAGGCTGAGCTGGGTGGAGATTCACACTGGCAGCCCTCGGCAAAGGGTTCCCAGGGCTCCGCGATGTTAAAATCAGCGCGGCCCGAGGCTGGGAGCTCCGCAAACCACAGCTCCATGATGTTGAAGCAGCAGACCCAACACTCCAGAGCTTCAAACGGCGATCCAGGTAAGGCATCGCCCGCTCCGCGGTGAATCCAATATGGATTTTAAAACCAACTGTTTAATGACAACATACAGTAGGATCTAAAAGTGTCACACTGTCACTGTCGGGTAGTCATGGTCCTCTAGTCATGGGGGTGGGGGATTGGGAGGGGGGAGGCTCACAAGTGAAATAGCCTCTCTTCATCTAAATCCGGCCCTGCCCGCAGAGTTTCTCCAGCACTTTTGTCTACCTTCGATTTTCCAGCATCTGCAGTTCCTTCTTAAACTCTTTGATAAAAAATATTCATAGGGTTACCATCTATCTGAGTGTCGCCGCTGTGCTTTTAAAAATGCATCTCTCCCATGCATTATCCATTCATCAGATGGACTGTTTGTGGAATGAATCACAAATTAAAACAATATATTTGTTCAACTGATGCCTGGGATTCTTATCCAGGCATCCTGGGATCTCTGGTGCCAGCATCCCTGGGAATTATGCTTCTGCGCCAGGACCGTCCCGACTTGGATTTTCTCCAGGAAGCCCTGGCTTCTGGTGAACCCGTGGAGTGACTTGGGCCACTTGAGGAATGACTAGCCTGTGAAACAGCCAAGTGTTCCTTTGCTGCTATTTGTGGGTCCTTCCTGGAAGCCAGTGGCGCAGTGGTACAGTTGCTGCCTTACCGAGCCAGAGACCTGGCTTCGATCCTGACTATGGGTGCTGTCTGTATGGAGTTTAATTTGGTTTAGAGATACAGCGTGGAAAACAGGCGCCACACGTTCTCCCTGTGACTGTGTGTGCTTCCTTCCAAATCCCAAAAGACTGTAAGTCACCCCCGCAGTGTGTGGGACACTGGCGATAGCTAGAGGGAATGTGTGAGGTAGAAAAATATGTGGCTCCGTAAAATGTAGACACCGCGAACTGCAGATACTGGTTTATACTGAAGATGGACACAAAGTGCTGGAGTGACTCAGCAGGTCAGTCAGCATCCCTGGTGGACATGAATTGACGCTATTTTGGGTTGGGATCCTTCTTCAGATTAGCTCATGTAGGATTAATGTAGGAATAGGAAGAGCATGTAGGAAATATGTGGCCCATATAGGATTAATGTAACTCAATGGTTCATTGGTGCTTTATTTGTGACATATGCAACTTCACAGTGAAATATTTTTTGCATATATTGACACATAATGGGTGCCACCATTATTGGTGCCATTATCCAGTCCAAAGACTGGTCGGCCCGCTCGCTCGCTCGATGTACTGGAACAGTTACCACGAACTGACATCTCTCTCCTCTCCTGGCCATCTTTGTGTCCCAGGGATGTCTTCTGCGTCAGCACAGGCGTGATGGGTTGAAGAGGCCTGTTTCCATGCCACATAACTCTACGATAACTGGTTCTTGCGTGAGAAGGTATAATCTGCGTGCGTGCTTCCAGAGATAGAAGGATCTAGAAGTTCCGGCCTTGGAGACAATGTTACTTGAAAGATCAATGTTGCAGAAACTATTATCGCCTGATACATATTTTGTCACCAGGGCCTTGCGCTAAATGTCAACACTTGTTGTTACTATATATAGCCACAGATACAAATGACTACTGGCTAACTTTTCTACTGCTGTAATATGGTGGCACATGTGACATGGTTTCTATGTAAGACTGCTTGAAAGTAACCTCAAGGGAAAAGTGAATGTAGATTCTGACCTGTGTCCCATAATAGGAAATTGATGGATGCTGAGTTTAATTGACCTTGTTCTGAGCTTGCTATCATTTTTAACAGAAAGTGGATCACATCTATATAATTAAAAGTCTCATCGTGACCACTTCCCGTCTGCGATGTATATATCGCTATGAATTTTGGCCATCTTACTCACAGTCCTCCTCCACTGAGGCAGCCTCGAGGATTTTTCTGATCGATGTAAAATAAAAAAAGTTATGAGTGTTTAAAAAAGCTTGAGATCAGCTGATTGGTACTCTCGCCTGTCAATCACCACAATGAAGGTAACGCCCCTTTTGGGGAGGGGGCAGGACTATAAAACCCTGGATGCCTGGACGTGAATCAGTCACTCTGGAAGATCGCGAGGGAGAGTCCACAACTGTGATTCTAAGCTGTGAATCAACTGAACTGTGAGTCTGCAATGTTCTTGTAATAAATGATTTGTTAGCCCTTAATGACAATGCAATGAGTTGTTGGCAATTTGGTGGCCTGCAGTCTGCTTGAAATGCTATGAAATTGAATTTGGTGGCCTGCACTTTGCTTGAAATGCTATGAATCTGAATTTGGTGGCCTGCACTCTGCTTGAAATGATGTGAAATTGAATTTGGTGGCCTGCACTCTGCTTGAAATGCTATGAATTTGAATTTGGTGGCCTGCACTCTGCTTGAAATGGAATTTCAAGGAATAGCCGTGACTGAGCTGCCAGCCCATCAGCCCTGATTGACTGAGCTGCCGGCCCACCAGCCCTGATTGACTGAGCTGCCGGCCCACCAGGCCTGAGTGACTGAGCTGCCGGCCCACCAGGCCTGAGTGACTGAGCTGCCGGCCTACCAGGCCTGAGTGACTGAGCTGCCGGCCCACCAGGCCTGAGTGACTGAGCTGCCAGCCCAAGAATCCATTCGGCCCATAATGTCCATACTAGCCCTCTGGAAACTAGTCCCTTCGGCCCACAACATCCATACTAGTGCCCCATAACGCCCCCCCCTCCCAACTGGCCACCAATATTGCAATTAGTGGTGAGGTGGAATATGGCATTGGGGGACCAGCCCTCCCATGTGAACATGGGACCCAACGGTTCCCACTTAGTCTAGTTATAACATTAAAACAAGTCCTGCATCATTGTGTCTAAAGGGTCTCGACCCGAAATGTCACCTATTCCTTTTCTTCAGAGATGCTGCCTGACCCGCTGAGTTGCTCCAGCATTTTGTGCCTATCTTTGGTGTAAACCTGCATCTGCAATCTTTTCCTACACATTTTGCCTACATCATGCTTAACAGAATCCAAAATGTGGCGCAGTTGATGCTATCTGTGTGGAGTTTGCACGTTCTCCCTGTGACTGTGTGAATTTCCTCCCAAATATTATAAATTATCCCCAGTGTGTTGGAGAGTAATAGATGTTGGAGGAAAAGTGTGAGATAGAACAATATGTGGCCCAGTAAAATGTAGACACCAGGAACTGCAGTTACTGGTTTACAAAAGAAGACACAAAGTGCTGGAGTAACTCAGCTGATCAGGTAGCATCTCTGAGGACATGGACAGGCAAAGTTTCGTGTCGAAACCCTTATTTAAATTGGCTCATGTAGGATTAAATGAGGAATGCAGGAATAGGAAGAACATGTAGGAACCTGAGGCCATAGGATTATTGTAAATGGATGCTTGAGGGTGATCATGGATGTGCTTGGTGAAGGGCCTTGCAGCGCCTTACAGTGCCGTAGACCCGGGTTCAATCCTTACTACAGGTGCTGTCTGTACGGAGTTTGCATGTTCTCGCTGTGGCCGCATGGGTTACTCCGGGTGCTCCGGTTTCCTCCCACATACATATAATGATTACGCACTCTAGACTTGGAACACATTCCTCAGATTTTAAGTTGATCCCCAATATTGCCTCAGGACTAGTTCTAAGAAGTCTTCTTCTTCCAAAGATATGCAGGTTTGTAGGTTAATTGTCTTCCCGAGTGTGTAGGATAGAACTAGTGTAAACTGGTTCTGGTCGGCACTGACTCGGTGGGCCGAAGGGCCTTCCACACTGTATCTCTAAAACTAACATAATACTGAGTCCTGACCTGAAACGTCACCTATCCATTTTCTCCAGATGCTACCTGACCCGCTGGGTTACTCCAGCATTTTGTATCTATCTTTAATATTGGCCGTAACATAGTCAAAAGTGTTTAATTGTCATATGTCCGGAAACGGAACAATGAAATTCTTACAGCAGCAGTTGACTCGAGTGCAAGGGTCTGTTTGATGCTGTATCTCTAAAACTAAAAACTAAAAAAAACTAATTCCATTGACGAGAGTCATTCTCAAAGGTAGTGGAAACAGATTTATGTGCATTTTTTATTTTCAACACCTACAATAGAAATAATGTTAGTGTTGCCAGTTATGCTGTTGGGTGCAATACTACCCTAGAAAAATTACAATGTAACTTTCTATCTGCTGAAATTCCTAGAGTCAGATCCACAACATCTTTTGGGCTAATTACTCAATTGGCATGAATGTCAGTGGCAAAGACTGAGCCAGGAGCAACTTAGTTTTGAGATGCACATATTGAGGATAGAAGTTGGGAGGTCATGTTGCAGTTGGTGAGGCCACAGTTAGAGGATTGTGTTCAGTTTTGGTCACCCTGTTAATGGAAAGATGCTGTCAAGTTGGAAAGGGTGCAGAGAAGATTTACGGGGATGTTGCCAGGACTCGAGGGCCTGAGCTACAGGGAGAGGTTGAGCAGGCTCGGACTTTATTCCTTAGAGCGCAGGAGGATGAGGGGTGATCTTATGGAGGTGTACAAAATCATGAGAGGAATAGATCGGGTAAATGCACAGTCTCTTGCCTAAGAGTAGGGGAACCGAGAACCTGAGGACATAGGTTTAAAATGAGGGGGGAAAGATTTAGTAGGAACCTGAGGGGTAACTTTTTTACACAAAGGGTGGTTTGTATATCGAAACATGCTGCCGGAGGAAGTAGTTGAGGCAGGTACTATCTCAAAGTTTAAGAAACATTTAGACAGGTACATGGATGGGATAGGTTTAGAGGGATATGGGCCAAGCGCAGGCAGGTGGGACTATAGATGGGACATGTTGGTCAGTATGGGCAAGTTAGGCCAAACAGCCTGTTTCCACGCTGTTTGACTCTACGCACATGGGAGCTACAGAAAGCACCGAGGCAATATAAGATAGCAGGAGGCAAAGTTACTGAGGGATGTACTGAAGCTTGGTGCGGCCAAAGCCAAGGCTCTGTGGGAGAGGACCACAGTGTAGGGTCCTTCCGTTGCTGGGCATTGAGGGGCAGACTCACCGTGGCTCAGTAGTCGAGCTGATGCCTCACAACGTCAGAAACCCAGGTTCGATCCTGACAGTTGCTATTTGTACGGAGTTTGCACGTTCTCCATGTCATCGCATGGGTTTTCTCCGGGTGCTTCAGTTTCGTCCCACATCCCAAAAATGTAGGTTTGTAGGTTAATTGGCCTCTGTAAATACCCCCCTGGTGCGAAGGATAGGAAAGATAACATAGAACTAGAGTATGGGTGATCGCTGGGTGGCAGAAGGAGGGGAGGGCAACATAAGTGGCAATGAGACTGTGTAAAGACAGTTGCCAACACTTCTGAGTATGACACTATCTAAAGTACAGACACTTAGAATGTATTTAGTTTGTGCAGTTTTTTGCTTATATATATATATATTTGTGAATAAAGTTTATTTTTGAAATATAATAAAACTTTTTTTGCTGTGTTTGCAAATACTATTTGAAGTTGCAATCTATTTTTTTTTCAGAACTAGTTTGTTGTGGTTTCCAGCTAAATGTGCATTTAAAACAATTAGACAATAAAGACAGCATTACATAAAAGCTCAAGTAGCCTTATGTCCCATGTGCAGAGAGAGGAGCGGTTCCTGGTTTAAACTTTGCCACAGACTCATGCCAAAGGAGTAGGGGATGACTTTTGTAGCAGATTGAATATACTTTGCATTATGCTTCCTCCGCTAGGCTCAAAGCGCCGGTTCTTGGCGCCACACCACGGAATTTGTAATATCGATTATTTGTGTGCACCTTGCAGAGCGAGGTGTGCTCGTCTCGTTTCATCGGGGAACTGATCCCCATGTTGCAAAATGAATGAGCTGCAAACACGGAAGGACATCCACGGTCGGGCGCGTCTGGGCGCATCACCGACCCCCCCCGGTGCAAGCTTCGCCTCCCGGGGCTCGCTCGAGCCCGGATCCCCGGGCCGGCACGTGGCGGCCGCGGCCACACATCACGGAGCCACGTGGGAGGAGGTGGTCCTGGACCGGGCAGGGCGTTGGGTGGTCATCACATCACCCACAACAAAGAGGCTCCATCTCCTCCCACACACCAGCCTTAACCCAATCTCCTCATCTCTCCCCGTCTCCTCAACCTCTCCCCATCACCTTCCTCATCTCCTCAACCTCCTCCCATCACCTTCCTCATCTCCTCAACCTCCCCATCACCTTCCTCATCTCCTCAACCTCCTCATCACCTCACCTTCCTCATCTCCTCAACCTCCTCCCATCACCTTCCTCATCTCCTCAACCTCCCCATCCAGCCTTCCCTCAGCTCCTCAACCCCCCATCACCTTCCTCATCTCCTCCCGTCCTCATCTCCCAGCTCCCATCACCTTCCTCATCTCCTCACCTTCCTCATCTCCTCAACCTCCCCATCATCTTCCTCATCTCCTCACCTTCCTCATCTCCTCAACCTCTCCCCATCACCTTCCTCATCTCCTCAACCTCTCCCCATCACCTTCCTCATCTTCACTCTTTCCCCAACTCCTCAACCTCTCCTCCCCGTCTCCATCTTCCTTATCTCCTCACCCCTTCCATCTTCCTTATCTCCTCACTCCTTTCGCATCTCACCCCTTCCCTCAGCTTGCCCTCATCATCTTCCCACCTTCTCCCCGTCTTCTCATCCTCCTCACCCACTCTACCCGTCTCCGCCATCACTTAATTCCCCACCCTCTCTATTCACCCTTATCCTCTCCCGTCTCCATCTACTCACCCACTCTCCCCACCACCTTCTCCCATCTCCCCATCTTCCTCCCTCCCTCCATGCACCCTCCCGTCCTCCACTACGCGAACCTTTTCACTCCTCCCCTGTCCTTATCTCCAGCTGTGTGGACGAGGGACTCTGCCGGGTTAACTACAACACATTAAAAACATGACTAAAAAAACCCACAATCGCCCCCCTTCGTTCCCCAGGGAGGGCCAAGGAGCGAGAGCAAGACACAACATACAGCCCGCCAACAGGTTCCCTGAACGGATATCCTCAGCTCTATCACTCTGCCTCCCTCCTCGCTCGACGTGATGTGAAGCCCAATTTTTTTTCTTTAAACAGCCGCTTCAGTTCGCAGCTTCGCGAGTTTGCAATCGGGAGCTTAAACAAAAAAAAACCTAGACCACTCAATCAGTCTCTGTTCCTTTGTGACCCACGGCGTCTCAAAACCACTCTGTGATCAAGTCCGAAGAAGTTATTCCTCTAGCAGGGTTCCAACCACAGCCGACACCTCCAGGGAGAAGTAGGCGTTTAAAAATAAAACAAGCGCTGGAGGTGTAAAAACACACATGCAAACAAACAAAAGGAAAATAAAGTTTAGGACTCTTTCAACTAATGAACCCGTTCTTTCTTTAGATAAAGAGAACAAGTTGAGGTTTGTAAATCCAGCCCTCTTTTTTCCCCTTCCCATCTTTTCCCATAGACAGGTGATAGGCGGTGCACTGTTGGTTCGTGGTTTTTTTCCCCCTGTTTGGTCTAATCGAAACAAATATGTAGATTTACCGGCTGGTGAACTCCTGGTGCCAGAGCGAGAGAGAGAGAGAGAGAGAGAGAGAGGGAGGGAGGGAGGGAGGGAGGAAGAGAGAGAGAGAGAGAGGGAGGCAAACAGAGAGGGAGTGAGGAAGAGAGTGAGAGGGAGCAGTGAGAGAGTGAGAGCGAGGCAGTGAGCGAGAGAGAGAGGCAGACAGAGAGAGAGAGAGGGAGGAAGGAAGAGAGAGAGAGAGGGAGGCAGGGATAGAGAGAGAGACTTCGATGAGGAAACTTACAAGCCCAATGTGAAACAAGGACTGCTCTCTACACGTTACTTTTCGCGAGGGATGGTACTGAATTTGACTGTTGGTGGGGCATTACGAAGGCTCCCGAAGGATCGCTGTCTTTACTTGGAACAGACTAAACTCCAGCGAAATGAGCGGCACATTTTACTTACTGCTTGCACTCTGTTACCTGGTTGGTGGGCATGCTGAGGTAAGCAGTGTTTCTTCCCCCCGCGGACAGGCATTAAGGCAATCTCTCGCAATGTGCCTTTCTCTCCCACCCCCTGAAAGTTTTAAAGGGAGGATTTCACTTTGCATTTCATCGAGAAACACCAAGCCTGTTTGTGTGTGTGTGTATACATTGAATCCCTGTTGGTTCCTTACTAAATTTGCTGCCAATGTTCATTTTATCCCCCCACACTCCTTTCTCTCTCTCTCTCTCTTAGCCGGGAATCGGAGTGCGTTTCATCGCCCGGGGACAGGGATATTTTTGCGTTAGGCGGTACACTGTCGGTGCTTGACACCACATTTTTCGCGGCAGGTTTCTACTTGCGAAGCACCACGATGTTCACTTAACAGTTAAAACAACAACAAAAAACCCACACACAGGCAAATGGACAGTGGAGGGGGAGAATATAGACGACCTTTCGCGTAAAAAAAAACCTCAACCACGTTGTAAGATGTAGAAGGGAAAGGTGGTGGGAGAGAGGAGTTGGGGACACTGCACATTATCACCGTCTCCAAATCTTTGTGGGTGGAGGGTGGTGGGAGTTGTGTTATGTAGAGGTTGTGGGGGTCCTTGTAGTTTTGTCAGGATTAGGTGCGGGGTGAGGTGTTCGTCTCACCCCCTCCCTTTCAATTTCTCTGTTGCGGACTGTGCCCGGCATTTTTTTTGGGGGGGGGGGGCTTGCGTGGGTCTGTGTGTGTATGTGTGTCTCGGAATGTGTTGGAGAGGGTATTGTGAGTGGGGCAGTGTTGCGTTCAAGTGAGTCTGTGTGTGTGTGTGTGTGTGCGTCTGTGTATGTGACTCAGTGTATGTGTGTCAGTGTGTGTCCGTCTCAGTGTATGTCTGTCTCAGTGTGTGTTGGAATAGATGGGATCTGTGTGTGTGTGTTGACAGTGGATAGTTCGGTATTGAATTTGTGTGTGTGTGTGTGTTAGAAGGGTGAGTTCAATATCTGTAAGTGTGTCTGTGCTTGTATTAAAGGTTGGGGTGGGTTCTGTGTGGATCTGTATTCAAATGAGCTTAAGTGTGTCTGTGTGTTAGAAGTATAAGTGCTATGTGTATACGTGTGCGTGTCAAGTGTGAGCCCTATGTGTGTAAGTGTATGTGTGCATGTGTTAAATGTAATGGTAGTTCTGTCTGGATCTGTATTCAAGTGAGCCTGAGTGTGTGTGTGTGTGATATAGAAAGTGTGTGCGAGTCTGTGTTGCGGTGTGTGTTGGAAGGACTAGGCTGAGTATAATGGCAAGGGTAGTTCAGTGCGGGACTTTATTCCTGTGTGTGTGAGGGTCTGTGTCTCAGTGTGTGTGTTGGAGCGGCTGGACTGGAGTTGGAGGGGCGAGACGGGTCGTTCAGTGTGGACTTTTATTACTGTTTGTGTCTCAGTGTGTGTGTG
The DNA here is from genome assembly GCF_010909765.2 of Amblyraja radiata. NCBI lineage: Eukaryota > Metazoa > Chordata > Chondrichthyes > Rajiformes > Rajidae > Amblyraja > Amblyraja radiata. The sequence continues at coordinate 20,058,271 of NC_045977.1, forward strand.
TTGAGGGACTGGTCTGAGTATAAAGGCTGGGGTAGTTCAGTGTGGTGTTTTATTCCTGTGTGTGTGTGTGTGTGTGTGTTGGGAGAATGGGTAGAAATTGCTTCTCCCCGGCACAATCTCTCCTTTCAGTTTGAGCGAGTCTTCCAATATCAGTATAACAAGTTGCACAAAAGTCAGAAGGAAACAAAAGCGCCGAGCGCTCACAATTAGCACAGTGACTGTCCACTGCACCCGAGCCGGCACTCGGAGTCTTTATTCCACCACTGTTTGTGAACGAGAGGGAATCGAGTGCTGGCCGCTGCACTACTGAACTGCAGTGGGGTAGCTTTTTCTTGCATGTCGGTAACAGCAGAGGTGTCGGGCGTACAAAGTTTAGGCTGGACATAAAGACTAAAAAAGAACCTCAAACTCACGACACTTCACATACCCCATTGCAACCTCACCACGAGTTCTGGATTGCCCGATCTGCTCTGGACTAATAAACCTGGCGTTTGATTACATGTGCGTCAAAAAAAATAATCCCTCACAAGCACAGTAGAAGCTTTCAAAATAGTTCACCGTCGATTACTTTCAAGTTACTGCTGCACGCTAATTTGTCCATTTTATTTGAAGGAAACCGAATTTCCCCCAGAATTGTTGGAGAAATTGGCGCACAGCGATATCACAAGTATCCGTGATCTTCAGCGCCTCCTAGAGATTGAATCCGTAGGTAAATTATATTTAAATGCTTATTATATATAGATTGTATAGAAACTTTCTAGTTTCTCCTATCCCTTGGCTGGGACCGAGTTATAGCTACATAACAGCACAAGGCACATTTCGCAATGGCCATCTATCTATCTTCCTCTTTGTGTAATGAAAAACGGGTCTGTACCAAAAGGTCAGAATCCAGTCATAAAACAAAACAAGGCACACAGACACAGACTGATAGTGGCTCTGGGAAGAAATGCCCGATAACCTTGCCTTCCACTCACACTCGTGGATGGGTTATTTGGAGAAGAATTCTCGCTTTTACCCCACAGGAACGTTTGTTTAGTTTATTGTTGGGTGTACCGAGGTACAGTGAAAAGCTTTTATTGGCGTGACACTAAATTAAACACAAACTCAAACTAAACTCAAATTCAAACATGATTACCATTGGATAACAGCTGGGAAGAAACTGTCCCTGAATCTGGGGGGGGGGGGGGGGGGCGGTGCGTTTTAACACTTCTCTTCCTTTTGCCTGATGGGAGAAGGGGAGAAGAGGGAGTGGTCCTTGATTATACTGATGCATTTACTGAGGCAGTGTAGATGGTGTCAATGGACGGGAGGTTGGTTTGTGTGATGGATGGGAGAAAATGTAAGGTCTTTGGAAGATATAAGTTCTTGGGCCAAGGCCACTGTCAAAGACACTTTCCCATCTCATAGTGAGTCAGAACTTGGATGATGATCTGGCATGTTCACAGTGCGAGCGTTGATTAGAGTCTGCATTTATATAGATGGGTGCCGTCTGTTAGACCACCCCTTTCCAAGGCCCTTAGAATAACCAAAATCTGCATGAGGTAAAAAAAATAACCAGAGAAAAACAAGTGTTGGTTGATTCAAAATATGTTTTGGAGTCATAGAGCTGTAGAGCATGGAAGCAGGCCCTTTGGCCCATCTTGTCCATGCCAACCAAGTTGCCTAATGGAGCTAGCACTTGCACCTGGCCTGTATCCCTCCATTCCCAAACCTCGCCATCCCTAAGTGTCTTTTACGTTATCGTTCCCGCCTCTACCACCACTACTACCACTACTACCACCAGGGGTGGCACGGTGGTGCAACAGTTGAATTGCTGCCTTACAATGCCTGAGACCCACATTTGATCCTGACTATGGGCGCTGTCTGTACGGAGTTTGTACGTTCTCCCCGTGACCGCGGGGGTTTCTCTGGGGGCTCCGGTTTCCTCCCACACTCCAAAGATGAACAGGATTGTACGTTATTTTGGTAAGAATTGTAACTTGTCCCTAGTGTGTAGGATAGTGTTAATGTAAAGGGTGATCATTGGTCGGATGGGCTGAGGGGCCTGTATCTCTAAAACTAAACCACCAGCTCCATATACGCACGATTCTGAAGACAGGTTCTGACCTGAAACTTCACCTAATCCACAAATAATTTATGTCATTATAATGGTTGCAGATTTTAAAAAATATATCAAAATATGGCACAAACGGATTGACTTATATTTGTAAGGAAATGCAGATACTAGTTTATACCAAAGATAGACACAAAATGCTGAAGTAACTCAGTGGGTTAAGCAGCATCTCTGGCGAACATGGATAGGTGAGGTTTTGACCTATTCATGTTCTCCAGAGAGAGTGCCTGATCTGCTGAGTTACTCCAGCACTTTGTATCTGTCTTCCATATACGCACTATGCGGTGTGTGAAAAAGTTGCCTCTCAGGTCCCTTTTAAATCATCGTCTCTCACCTTAGGCCCTTTCCTTCCCTGCCTCCCTACCCTGGGAGCAAAACAATATATGTGTCTTACATGTTAAGCACAGAGCTTCCATCTCCAGCAGCGATTCAGTGGAGTACTGTAATAATAAATGTTATCAGGCAGATGACTTAAAAAGTAGTTTCTAGTTAAAACGGTTTATATAGATGCTAATAAAGAGGAAAATCTAATGAAATACAAAATGGTGAAATAACCTCAGTACTATGTTCTCCAGAGATGCTGCCTGACCTGCAGAGTTACTCCAGCACTTTATATTCTCTTCAGTACCGCACAGCTTTTTAATGATTTAGTGAAATACATATGTGGTTATTTAAATCCAGTGTTAGTTCAGTTTATTCCATTAATATAGTTTCTCCATCCATAACTGGGGCAGCAGAAGTTAAAACTACCACAGAGCTATTAATTTTACAGCTTTGTCTATAATTATGTAAATGGAATTAAGCTCAATCAGGTACTTAAAGGGCAATCTCTAAAATACTCTCACACAAATAGGCACACGCAGATGGGACTAGCGCAGATGGGACATGTTTGTCGGTGTGGGCAAGTTGAGCAGAAGGGCCTGTTTCCACATTGTAAGACTCTGTCTCTTGACTAAAAGACAAATTGCTTTATTTGAGTGGAGATTCTGTAAGTAGGAAAATCTCTTTCGGTGCAATGGAGAGAGAATTGCTGGGATGCTCCTGTGCAGTTGATTGGCTGAATGGCATCTTCCATGTGGTAACGTGTCATGGCCATAGAGTCATACAGCGTGGAAACAGGCTCTTCGGCCTAACTTGTCCACGCCGACCAACATGTCCCTTCTACACTAGTCGCACCTGTCTGTGTTTGGCCCGTATCCCGTTAAACCTGTCCTATCCATGTACCTGTCTAGATGTTTCTTAAACGTTTATTAAATGACTGATTTGATTGGCCTACTTTATGTGTATGCAGAACACAGATCAGCACAGCACAGGATCAGGCTCTATGGCCCACAATGTCTGTCAAATTTAATAGAATGAAGTAAAAACAGAAAATAAGATTTTCATTGTTCTGTGTCCTTCCGCCAAAACTGAATGACATCAGGAGCATTTCCATTCATTCCACATACGAAGAAAATGGCTGAATCCATTCACATTTCTCGAGTGTGTTGAGGTATGGCAAGTTAAACTGATCTCATCTGCCTGCACATGATCCATATCCCTCCATTCCCTGCATATACATGTGCCTATACGACAGCCTCTTAAACACCACAATCCTATTTACCTCTACCCCTACAACTGTCAGCATGTTCCAGGCACCTGCCATCCTCTGTGTTAAAAAAAACTTGTCCCGCTCATGTCCGTTAAACATTGTCCCTCTCACTTTAAGGGCGGCACCGTGCCTTTGTTACGCCGTGAAAAGATATTTGGACAGGTACATGGACAAGAAAGGTTTAGGGGGTCCCGACCCACTGGGTTACTTCAGCATTTTGTGCTTGTCTATGGTTTAGAGAGATATGGGCCAGAAGAGGGCAAGTGGGGCTAGCGTAGAGGGGGCATCTTGGTTGGCATGGGGAAGTTGGGCAGAAGGGCCTGTTTCCATGCTGTATGGCTCGATGACATGAAAGTCATAGTCATACAGTGTGGAATCGGGCCCTTCGGCCCAACTTGTCCACACCAACCAACATGTCCCATCTACAATGTTCCCACATGCATGCGTGCCCATATCCCTCTAAACCTGTCCGATCCATATACCTGTCTAATTGCTTCTTAAAAGTTGCGATAGTCCCTGACTCAACTATCTCCTCCGGCAGCTCGTTCCGTACACCGAGGTACAGTAGAAAGCTTTTTGTTGTTGTTGCATGCTGTTCATTCAGTGGAAAGACTGTACATGATTACAACCATGTAATCTGTGAGATCTATAGAGAGGGCTGTAGCCTACAGGGGGATGCCGCCGAGCCGGTGGGTGGCACAATGATTGAGTTGCTGCCTTCAGCATCAGAGACCCGGGTTCGATCATGACTACGGGTGCTGTCTGTACGGAGTTTGTACGTTCTTCCCGTGACTGCGTGGGTTTTCCCCGGGTGCTCTGGTTTCCTCCCACACTCCAAAGATGTGCAGGTTTGTAGGTTAATTGGCTTTGGTAAAGATTGTAAATCATCCCTAGTGTGTAGGAAGGTGCTAATGTACAGGGATCGCTGGTTGGGGTGGACTCGGTGGGCCAAAGGGCCTGTTTCTGTGCTGTATCTCTAAACTAAACTAAATTAAGCCACCCACGGTGTATAGATACAGGGTAAAAGTTGTAGTCGCACTGGTTAATGTTGAGTTGTGTTCAGGAGTCTGGGAGAAGCTGTTCTTGGACATGCTGGTCGGGTTTTCAGGCTCCAGCACCTTCTTCCAGATGGAAGGCGTGAAATGAGAGTGTGGCCTGGGTTGTGTGGGTCTTTGATGAAGCTGGCTGCCTATTTGAGGCAGTAACTCCTGTAGATCCCTATAGATCTACAGATGGGTCAATTGGGCTTTTATTATCACATGTGCAAAGTGCAAATGTTTAGTAAAATTATTTTCTTACCATCAGTCCAGTAGAGTATTGCCATCCCTAAGCACATCCCCGATTAGCAAGTGCACAGAAATAGTCCACGGATCCTGCATGCAAGAATGTTTTGATGTCATTTTCAAAGTCTAGTCCATGGTCTTGTTGTTATGAGCGGTGCCCTTTCCAGACGAGCCCCAGGCTGCTGCAAGCCTCCAGCCATCGCCTTCCTTAGACATGCGGGTCGACCTGCCAACCGACGTCCCTCTACTCGCCCGTCCACCTTGGTTCCCCGGGGCACCTCCCGCAGCCGACCTTGATCACCCCGTACACTAACACTATCCTACACACCAGGGACTATCTACAATTTAACCAAAGGCAATTAACCTAATTAATGGTCAAACCCATTTGGAGTGTGGGAGGAAACCGAAGCACCCGGAGAAAACCGATGCGGCCACAGGGTGAACGTACAAACTCTATACAGACAGCACCCATAGTCAGGATCAAACCCGTGTCCCTGGTGCAGTAAGGCAGCAACTCTACCGCTGCGCCACCGTGCCGCCCCTATGTTGCTGATCAATTTTGTGATATTAAGATAGAGATAGTGAGATACAATCTGGAAAAAGGCCCCTTCAGTCCACCAAATCCACTCTTTGATCGTTCTATGTTATCCAATTCTCTCACCCACACCCTACATACTAGGGGGCAATTTACAGATCCAGGATGAAAGGAATAACTTTTAGTGCAAAATAAAGTCAAGCAAAGTCTGATGGTCTCCAATGTGGTAGTTGGTTGGTCAGGACCACTCTCTAGTTGTTGATAAGTCGGTTCAGTTGCCTGATAACAACTGGGAAGAAACTGTCTCCGAATCTGGATAATAATCCAGTGTAATAATAATCCAGGCCGATTGTTCCAGGTTTGAACACTGCACTTTGTAAGGAGATCGTATGTTTATGTGCGTTATGAATATATGTTTACATAATATATACAGCGGTATGAATATTGATTTCCCTAATTTCAAGTAACCCTTGAATTCCCATTTTTTCCATCCGTCCCCCACCCAAGTCATCCTGCTAGTTTCCCTTTGTTATCACCTCTTCCACAGCCAACATTGGTCCCGGATACACATAGCTACTCTCTGTACCTTTTCACACCTCTAGTTTCCCTCTCCCCTATAACTCTCAGCCTGAAGAAGGGTCACGACCAGAAATGTCACCTGTTGCTTTTCTCCAGAGATGCTGCCTTTCCCGCTGAGTTGCTCCAGCTTTTTTGTGTCTGTCTTCGGTGTAAACCAGCATCTGCAGTTCCTTCCTACACATGCTTTTGTGTGTTTGTGTGGACTGCCCCGGGCAGGCTGGAGTCCGCTGAGACTCATTCACGTTCAGCATGGTTGGGTGCCCTGCCTATTGTACTGGCCAAGGTCACATCCGAAGAATGGTACTTGGGCAAGGTTTGACTTGCAGCCAAGCAGGTGAATCAGAGCCCAGTTACAACGGGTGCAACAGTGTGGGAGGGGAGGGATTTTCCTAATCTCATTCAGTGGCCTGTTCCTTAGCCTTCTTTATTTTCACAATGTATATTCTTTGGGCTTTCAAGAGTTGATTTGCTTATCAGTAATTTATTCACTTGTTCGGCTTCTGAAGTCTGCCTCCAATTCTTCTGTCACACAGTTTCCAACACTCCATCTGGTTCAGCGTTGCTCTGTACCAAAGCCACAACACTTGATTTCAAAACAATTGCACACAACATTTAATGTCAAAAGCATTTGATTGATTGACTCATTGATTAATTGAAAGATACAGCATAGAAACAGGCCCTTCAGCTCACCGAGTCCACACTGATCATTGATCACCCGTTTACACCAGTTCTCTGTTATCCCACTTTCTCATCTACTCCCTACGCACCAGGGGGCAATTTACAGAGGGCCAATTAACCTACAAACCCACACGATTTTGGGACGTGGGAAGAAACTGGAGCACCCGGAGGAAATCCGCGCGGTCACAGGGAGAGCGTGCAAACTCCGTGCAGACAGCACCCAAGTTCAGGATCGAACTTGGGTCTCTGGTGTTGTGAGGCAGCAGCTCTACTAGCTGCGCCACATTTATTTAGGCAATTTCTGATGTGAAAACTCAAAGAGGTCTGTGGCATTGGGATGAGGTCATTCTGTATAAAATATCCTTTAATTGGATTTGCTGGGAATGACCAAACAAAAACTCCTTTAGTAAGATAGACACAAAAAGCTGGAACAACTCGGCTTGTCAGACTCTGCTTTTTGTGTCTATCTTTGGTTTAAACCAGCATCAGCAGTTCCTTCCTACACAACTCCTTTAGTAATCCTGTTGTACACACTCCAAATACTGATGCTCGTAGACTTTAACAAGGCACTGCTAGTGGTCATAATTAGGCAATATAACAGTTGATCCCAGTATCACCTTCTGTCTGCAGTTGAAACAGGGAACATAGAACACAGTGTGTTTTGAAGCATACAGCGCAACAACATGCCATTCGGCCCACAGTGACTGTGCTGAACATGAGCGCAGGAGGATGAGGGTTGATCTTATAGAGGTGTATGTCCATGTGAGGAATAGATAGAGTGAATGCACACAGTCTTTTACCCAGAGTAGTGGAATCAAGAACCTGAGAACATAGGCTTAAAGTGAGGTGGGAAAGATTTAATAGGAACCTGAGGGGCAACATTTTTACACAATGGGTGGTAGGCACATGGAATGAGCTGCCGGAGGGGTTAGTTGAGGCAGGACCTATCATAATCTTTAAAATCATTTCTTCTTCTTTCGTGTCCTTATGCTATATAGTGGCTTGCCACTGCTGTACACATGTTGCGCTATTGGAGTGATAAGTGCAAGGTCTGCAGTAGTACATGGATTATTATCCAGCAATGGGCATTGCAGTAGGTGTTGCATTGTCTGGGTCTGTGTGTGTGCCACAGTCACAGGTTGTTGTACCCTCGATGTAGCCCCATTTATGCATTGTTACCCTTGACCGCCCCACCCCGCTTCGCAGTCGGTTGAGACACCTCCAGTTCAGCCATCTCTACTTCAGACTGAGAGGAGAGGAAGACACAGTGATAAGGAAGGGGAAGATTTCAAAATGAGACATCAAAAGAGATGAAGCTCAAGGCGAAAGTTTCGCTGAACACCTCCGTCCTGTCTGCCTAAACCCACTTGATCTCCTGGTTGCTAAACACTTTAACTCCCCCTCCCATTCCCACACTGACCTTTCTGTCCTGGGCCTCCTCCATTGTCAGAGAAAGGCCCAACGCAAATTGGGGGAACAGTACCTCATATTTTGCTTGGGCAGCTTACACCCCAGCGGTAGAAATTTATCTAACTTCAAGTAACCCTTGCTTTCCCTCTATCTCCGTCCCTCCCCCTTCCCAGTTCTCCGACCAGTCTGAAAAAATGAGACCAAAAAATGTCTTCCCGATTACATTTTTATCTCTGTTTACTTTGTTGGCACCTTCTCCGAGCCAACAATGATCTATTCCACATTTTCCTTGACCTCATCTCTTTTGATGTCTCACTTTGACACCTTCCCTTTCCTTATCTCTGTGTCTCCCTTTCTCCCCTGACTTTCAGTCTGAAGACGGGTCTTGACCCGAAACGTCACCCATTCCTCCTATCCAGAGATGTGCCAGTCCCGCTGAGTTACTGCAACATTTTGGGTCTATGGTGTAAACCAGTATCTGCAGTTCCTTCCTACACCATGTCTTATCTGCCTGGACATAATCCATATCCCTCTATTCCCTGCACATCCATATGTCTGTCCAAAAGCCTCTGAAATGCCACTATCGTATCTGCCTCCACCGCCAACCCTGGCAGCGCGTTCCAGGCACCCACCACCCACTGTGCAAAAAACATGGTCTCCACATCTCCTTTAAACTTTGTCCCTCTCACCTTAATGCTACACTCTCGAGTCTTGGAAATTTCCATCCTGGGAAAAAGATTGAAAGGTTATAGCTTTCTTTGTTGTGTACATTTGAGAATTTGAGCAGGGATTATTGCAGGTCTCATTTTAATCTGATTTTCCTTTGTGTTATATTACCTCCTGTTCTCTACCTCAAATTCTGGAAGGAAAAGACAACATCTGGTGTTTTTACACATTGAATGAATTGTGTTGCACTGCAGATGATGGTTTACCAAGGAAAGAAACAAAATGATTAGTAAGCGTGTCAAAGGTTACGGGGAGGGCAGGAGAATGAGGTTGAGGGGGAAAGATAGATCAGCCATGATTGAATGGCGGAGTCAACTCATTGTGCCAAAATGCCTAGTTCTGCTCCTATGACTTATGGACATGCTGGAGTAACTCAGGGGGTCAGGCAGAATCCCTGGAGACCATGGGTAGATTACCTTTCTTGATCCTGACCCGAAATGGTACCTATTCATATTCTCCAGGGATGCTGCCTGACCCGCTGAGTTACTCCAGCACCTTGTGTCATTCCATATCATTTATGAGGGCTTGTGAAGGTTAATATTTTGAATGTATTCCACATTCAGTATTGTATTAGTTACAATAGATTGCATTGTTTATTTCATTTTAGTAAAATGTGAGGTATTGTTTTATTGTTTAGCTTTGATGTAATACAGTGGGTCATTGTTAGTTCCGTGTTACACTTAGTGAAGAAGTCATAAAATAAGCTCCCACATACGTATAGAAGTGTGGAGACAAATGTTGCTTGGTTTGCTTGACTATTTGCTTGACTATATATAAGCTTACAACCCAATGGTATAAACATTGAATCTTCCAATTGTAGGTGACTTTCCCCCACCCCTCTATCCTACGCCCCACCCTAGTGTGCACCCATTTCTCCCACTATCCCCCCCCCCCCCCCCCCCCCCCCACCCTTTTCCTCTTCCACCCTGTCCCTTTCAACCTATATCCTTCCCTCCGGCTTTACATTTAATTCATCTTCTTTCCTTTTTGTCTCCTTTTCATCTCTAGCCTTTGTCCACCCATCTGACAATCAAACCCTCCCTCACCTGTATCCACCTATCACTTGCCGGGCTTTGTTTCGAACCCCATCTCTTTTCCAGCTTTATCCCCCTTACCACAGTCTGAAGAAGGGCTCTGACCTGAAATATCGAAACCTTCTCCTCAGGATGGAAAAATCAAATACTATAGGTGAAAAGTGGGATGATATAGAATTGTTCCTGTGCGGCACTGTTCTAGGTATACTCCCAGGATGGAAATGTCAAATACTACAGGGGGTAGCGTTCAGGTGTGAGGGCCAAAGTTTAAAGGAGACGTATGGCATCTTTTTAACACAGAGGGTAGTGAGTGCCTGGAATGTGCTGCCGGGGCTGGTGGTGGAGGTAGATACGATAGTAGTGCGTGAGACTTTTGGATAAGCACATAGACATGCAGGGAGTGAGGAATGTGGATTATATGCAGACGATAGACACAAAGTGCTGGAGTAACTCAGCGGGTCAGGCGGAAACCCTGGAGAAATAGACTCATTGACGTTTTGGGTGGGGATGTTTCCTCAGACAGAAAGTGGAGGTGTGTTGAGGGGGGGGAGAGACACTGAAGGTGAGAAAAGGCCAGAACAAATCATGGCTGGCAACAGATGACCTCAGGAAGGATTGAGCCCATAATGGCCCATTGTTGGCTGGGAAGGTGTGATCACAAGGATGCAGACAGTGGAACTGGTAGGATGACTACGGTGGGGGGACGGGGAGGGAATGCAGGAGTTACTTGAAACTGGAGAAATCAACGTAGAGTATGTGCAGGTAGATAAGAGTTGGTCCATGTTCTTCAGAGATGCTGCCTAACGCATGGAGTTATTCTTGCACTTTGTGGGGTTTTTTCTCGTAAACCAGCACCTGCAGTTCCTTCCTTCTGCCTCCAAGTTGTGATGTTTTGCTCCTTAGCTTTTTTGCTGAGTTAACCAATCTCACAGAAGGGTAGCAGTCTGGAATATTAGAGATGACCATAGCAATTGTATATCAGTGAAGCTTCACTGCTTTTAAAGTATATAAGTGTTTTTGCAGATGCAAGTTACACAGTATTATCAGTTCTGGTCGCCTCATTACAGGAAAGATGTGGAGGCTTTGGAGAGAGTGTAGAGGAGATTTACCAGAATGCTGCCTGTATTAGAAAGTTTCAGTTACAGGGATAGGTTGGAGACTTGGATTGTTTTCTCTGGAATATTGGAGGTCGAGAGGAGACTTGATAGAAGTATATACAATTAATGAGAGGCATAGATAAGATAGACAATCAGAACCTTTTTCCCAGGGTAGAAATAACACTAGTGGGCATAGCTATAAGGTGAGAGGGGAAAAGTTTAATGGAGATGTGCGGGCCAAGTGTTTTTCACAGAGAGTGGTGGGTGCCTGGAACACATTTGCAGAGGTGGTGGTGGAGACAGATATGATAGAGTAAGAGGCTTGTAGATAGGTATATGGAAGTGCAGGAGATAGATGGATATGGATCATGTACAGGTAAAAAATATTGTGGGCTGATATCTACATGCAAGTATCTAGATGCAAGTATTGTATCCTCAATGAAGGGATAAGGATCTGTACACAGTTGTCAGTGAGGAACTCTGGGGAGAACCTTTCATGCCCTTGTTTTGCTTCCCTACACACTCTTTAGACTTTTAAACTTTAGAGGTACAGCACGGAAGCAGGCCCTTCAGCCCACCAGGTCCGCTCCGACCAGTGATCTCCCCGCGCACTAACACTATCCAACGCACTCGGGACAATTTACAATTTTACCAAAGCCAATTAACCTACAAACCTGCACGTCTTTGGAGTGTGTGAGGAAACAGAGCACGTGGAGAAAACCCACGTGGTCATAGGGAGAACTCCGTACAGACAGCACCCGGGTTTCTAGCGCTGTAAGGCAGCGACTCTACCGCTGTGCCACCGTGCCCAATACTCATGCTTGAACACGACCAGTGCTACAGCAAGTAGTGTTGTTAGGAAGTCAGTAAGATGGCAGACTCATCTTTAATCGCTATCGCTACATGCACTGAAGTCAATAGAGCTGATTACAGACAGCTAACTCCCAGGAATCGCACTATGTATTTACCGTTAGCATCCAAAGGCTTTTTCTTTTCTAATAGGTGCAACGCAAGGAGAGAAAATGCCATTTAGGTTAGTTTAGTTTAGTAATGCATCGATGGCTGTATGGAGCGAACTGCTGGAGGAGGTAGTTGAGGCAGGTGCTATCATAACCTTTAAGAGACATTTTGGACAGGTACATGAATAGAACAGATTTAATTGGTTATGTGCAGGCAGGTGGAACTAGTGTAGATGGGTGCATGTTAGTCAGCGTGGGCGAGTATGCGCGTGCTCCTCTTTCGTAATGATTTTGGACTTTAGAGTTATAGCGGGGTAACGGGCCTTTGGCCCAACGAGTTCGCGCCGACCAGCGATCACCCCGTACACTAGCATTATCATACACAGTAAGGACAATCTAACAATTTTACCAAAGCCAATTAAACTACACACCTGTACGTCTTTGGAGTGTGGGATGACACTGGAGCACTCAGCGAAAACTCACCCACATTCTCGGTACAGACAGCACCCGTAGTCAGGATCGAACCTGGGTCTTTGGGCACTGTAAGGGAGCAACTCTACCGTGGCGCCACTGTGCAGGCCTGATGTTTAACTAGATTCCGCTCAAGTAGCAAATATGGTGAAGCTTGCTTTGGCCAGACCAGTCCTTCTGAAGCTCGTAACCAATGAGTTTAGTTTAGTTAACAGATACAGCATGGAAACAAGCCTTTGGCCCACCGAGTCCACGCCAACCAAACCGGAGTACTGGAATTGTCTTCTGAATTCCTGGGATCTTGGTCGGAAACATGCACCTTTGAACATCAAATGAGGGTACACTGTACCTTGTAGTTAAAAGATCACACAGTTGGTTCTTGTTTGAGATTGAATCAGTGAGATATAAAACATGTGTTGTGGTTTCTCCATAGAAGCACTGATATAAATCAACACCAACTATTAAAATATCTGCTTGATCCTTAACATTGTTAAACATCAAATGATACGGCTATTCCAATTTGCTTTGTGTTTCTTATACTACAGGAGAAGATGATCATCTGGGCTCAAAATCTCACAGTGTTAATCCAATAAAACACGAATATACAAAACGCTCAGCACCTGTAAGGAGAAAGCGAAGCATTGGTAAGTTTGATTTTAACATTTTATTTCTCACAGATCCTTCAAGTATAAATCTGTTTTGGTGTGTAGTGATCTTGGCTTTACAAAGTTTTGGCCATTTTTAAAATATTGTTGCATCCATATAGATTAGTTGCTAATTATATTGATGCACTCATAATTCCTGACTACGGTGACATACCAGAACGATGAACAGTGTTCGTGTAAAAGTGATTATGTTAACACATAGAACAGTACAGCACAGGAACAGGCCCTTCAGCCCACAATGTCTGCCAAACAGGATGACAAGATCAGGAACGGGTACTGATTTGGGATGATCAGCCATGATCACATTGAATGGCGGTGCTGGCTTGAAGGGCCAAATGGCCTACTCCTGCACCTATTGTCTATTGTCTATCAACTTTTATCTGACTGCGTAAAATTCATATCCCTCCATATTCAGGTACCTGTCCAAAAGACTTGAATGCCACTATCGTATCTGCCTCCACCACCATTCCTGGCAGCACGTTCCAAGCACCCACCACCCTCTGTGTAAAAAAAAAACTTGCCCCGCACGTCTCCTTTAAACTCTGCCTCCCTCATCTTACAGCTATGCCCTTTGGTATCTGATTTTTCCATCGTGGGGAAAAAGGTTCAGACTGTCTACTCTATCTATGCCTCATAATTTTATATACTTCTATCAGGTCTCCCCACAAACTTCACCTTAAGTGAACTACATTCATTATTACTCTATTTCAAGTAATTTACTTCAACAAGCGGTAATGTGGTTCTGAAATTTGGTTTTGATTTGCTTGTAGATTTTATGTGCGCAATTTCACTGTGACATGGAAACTTGTAGAGTCATAGAGTTGTACAGCACAGAAATAGGCTCTTTAGTCCAACTAGCCCATGCCAACCAAGATGCTCCATCTAAGCTGGTCCTATTTGCCTGTGTGTCCCTTTGAAACTTTCTTTGGACTTTAGATGTTATTTTACTTTAGAGATACAGCATGAAAACAGGCCCCTAGCCGACTGTCCCTGCTGCCCAACGATCACCCCGTACGCTAGTACTGTCCTACACACTAAGGACAATTTACAATTTTACAGAAGCGAATTATCCTGCAAACCTGCATGCTTTGGAAAGTGGGAGGAAACTGGAGCACCCGTAGAAAACCCACGTGGTCACAGGGAGAACGTACAAACTCCGTACAGACAGCACCCGTGGTCACTGGTGCTGTAAGGCTGTAACTCTACTGCTGCACCACTGTGCCACTCAAAGAGACTTACAGAGTCTGAATAGGCCCTTCGGCCCAACCCGTCCATGCCTACCAAGATGCTCCAACTAATCTAGTCCCATTTGCCTGCATATCTATGCCTACCTGTCTGCCAACGCTTATCCAATTGGACAGCACAGTGGTGCAGCGGTAGAATTACTGCCTTACAGCGCCAGAGACCCCGGTTCGATCCTGACTACGGGTGCTGTATGTATAGAGTGTGTACGTGCTCACTGTGACCGCGTGGGTTTTCTCCGTTTTCCACCCACACTCCAAAGACGTACTTGGTTTCAGCAAAATTGTAAATAGTCCTTAGTGTGTGGGATAGTGTTACTGCAGGTGGGGTGATCGCTGGTCAACGTGGATTCGGTGGGCTGTAGGCCCTGCTTCCGTGCTATATCACTAAAGTCTACAGTAAAGTATCCCTCTAAAATTTTTACTACCCATGTACCTGTCCAATTTGCCTCATTTTTTAAAAGCACTCAGAATTTTAGCTCATTTCCTCAGTTAAGGTTTAGAGGTGAGATTTCTCTGCGCTAAATAGTAGGTGCATTGTTGACTTTGTATGTTGCTATGGAATAAAGGTGAGTTTCCACTGCCTCTCAGGTCATGTGACATGGCTACTGCAATTAGTCGCTTGGCTGTTCCTCCAGCCTCCCGAAACCACACAGAAAGTGCACAAAACCCCACCTGCACATGTTATCTGGAGCAACTCCAGTTATAATTTGGATCGAGGACACAGCACACCTTGTGGTTGGCTTAATGTTGACAAAGTGTTCAATCTTCTCTTGTTGTTTATGCTGTTACCTGAACTCCCATATACTGAACGTAGTTTCAATAGAGGCCAACCCATGAAGAAAGCTCCAACAGGGGAAATGCACAACTAAAGATATTCTTTGTTTTTTCCCAATTATTTCCTTCCTTGATTTGTTCTCACCTCCCTTTAGACTTTAGGCTTTAGCTAAATGAGTAGCAGAATCGAGAACTAGAGGACATAGGTTAAAGGTGAGGGGGGAAAGATTTAATGGAAGCCTGAGGGGAACCTTTTCACACAACGTGTGGTGGGTGTATGGAACGAGCTGCCGGAGGTGGTAGTTGAGGCAGGTACTATCATAACATTTAAGAAACATTGGTAGGTTTAGAGAGTTATGGGACCAAAGCAGGCAATTGGTAGTGCAGAAGGGGCATGTTGGGCTGCGAGGGCAAGTTGGGCTGTAGGGCCAGTTTCCACACTGTATGTGTCTGTGACTATGGGATACAGTGTGTAAACAAGGCCCTTCGGCCCACCGAGTCAGCGTCGACCCACGATAACCGCCATAAATGAACACATATCCTGCACATTAGGGTCAATTTACAGAAGCCAATTAACATACGGACATCTTTGGAGCGTGGCAGGGAAACAGGAGCAGCTGACGGAAACCCACGCGGTCACAGGGAGTATTCCAAACTCTGTACAGACAGTACCCGTTGTCAGGATCGAACCCAGGTCTCTGGCGCTGTAAAGCAGCAACTCTACCATTGCGCCACCGTGCCGCATTGCCAGGAAATGTCTGCATGTCCCACCTGTGGGTAGATATGGTGATCGTCAGGCTGAGCACTTGCACAATGTTGCAGGCACTTCAGGAGAGCAAACATCGCATAGGGAGATGGTCGATGGTGTTTTGTTCCTTCAGCCTGTCTAGATTGACATTGGGCAGCAGAGACATCAGTTCGTCAGGGCGGCACAGAGGCACAGCTGGGAGAGCCCTGCAGAAGTTCATGTGTTCAAAAGTTCATAAGACATAGGAGCAGAGTTAGGCCATTCGGCCCATTGAGTCCACTCTGCTATTCAGTCATGGCTGATCTATCTTTCCCTCTCAACCCCATTCTCCTCCCTTCACCCCTTTACTGTATCTCTCTAAAGCAACTAAAAATCTGAATATTCACATAGTCCCAACATCTGAACCAACACCACACTGTGTCAAACTTGAGTCATTCTCATTGTCACTGGACATGCAATTATATTTTGATCAATAAACATTGGAATTATTTGTTGATTTATTGGTGATTCTGTAGCCATTCTCTACCGGATTGACTTTTGTTTGTCGGGAGTTAGGTGCCAGAGAATCAGGGATGTCTTTAGTTTAGTTTTTGTTTAGAGATACAGTGCAGAAACAGGCCCTTCAGCCCACCGAGTCTGTGCCGACCAGCAATCACCCCCGTACACAAGCACTATCTTAACACTGGGGACAATTTACAAGTCCTTATGAAAGCCAATTAACCTACAAACCTAGACATCTTTGGAGGGTGAGAGGAATCCGGAGCACCCGGGGAAAGGTCACAGGGAGAACGTACAAACTCCGTACAGATAGCACACGTCGTCTGGATCGATCCCGGGTCTCGCGCTGTGAGGCGGCAACTCCTCTGCTGCGCCACCGTGCCACCCCATCTCTATCTACAACCCGTGAAAGATTCCCTCCTCAGTGTGTGGGAGTGTGGAATCAGCATTTAATGATGGTAAGTAGTAAAGAGGCATCGTAATGAATGTCAGGAAGTGCCAGGGTATAGGGTTTTATCTGTAATTCCCAGCCTGGTGAGTCACCTGCATACTTTAAAAACATCAAAGCAGGGGAGGGGGTGGTTAGGCACTGTTTAGAGAGTTAGTCAGATCAGCACAGGAACCTGAGGGCATCCTGCTAACTTTCCTGTTTTAACAGGGAACAGAGCAGGGCAACCGAGAACCAAGGAGTACGCATAACATACAATAAAGTCGGGACGAAGAGGGGGAAAAAAAGTAAAGTTCACTTGCAGGGCTGCAAAGTTTCTGGAGATTGGATTGCGAGGGTGCTGATAAGACACTGAGCTTTGTTCCCAGTGCTCACAGTGCCGTCTGTTTCTGGCGTGTAATGTGCACCTGGGTATCCATTAACCAGAACATAATTAATGATTTTGTCAGCAAACATTGCAGTTCGTGAGGAAGAGGATGTTTGATTTCATATGGCATAAGAAGTCCTTTTGGAAATCTAACTCGCCGTTGGGTATAGCCCCGTCTACAATTTGGTAATATTATCACCTAGGAGTCGGGTTACACCTCCAGATTCAGGGACAGTTTCGTCCCAGTTATCAGGCAACTGAACCATCCATCCTATCACCAACTAGAGAGCGGTCCTGACCTCCCATCTACCTCACTGGTGGAGACCCTCGGCTATCATTTATCAGACTTTACTAAACTTTATCTTGCACTAAACGTTATTTCCTTTATCTTGTATTTGCACAATGTGGACAGCTCGATTGTAATCATGTGTAGTCTTTTCACTGACTGGTTAGTGTGCAACAAAATCGCTCTCTAGTTGTTGACAGGATGGTTCAGTTGCCTGATAATACATGTGAAGAAAGGAGCTGCCTGACCCGCTGAGTTAGTCTCAGTTGTACAGCATGGAAACAGACCCTTCGGCCCGACTCGTCCATGTCCACCAAGATACCCCATTTAAACTACCCATTTGGCCTATATCCCAATAAGCCATTCCTATCCACGTACCTGTCCAAGTGTCTTTTAAATGCTGTGAAAAATCTGTGATAAGCAGCTACTGTTCATTGACATTGTGTTAATTAATTTAATTTAATTAATTAATTAATTAAATTTCATCCCATTACAATGATTCCATTCCAAGCCCTCCTTTCTGAAGTAGGGTCTCGACCTGAAACGTCACACATTCCTTCTCTCCAGAGATGCCGCCTGTCCCACTCAGTTACTCCAGCTTTTTGTGTCTACCCTCCTTTTAAATCTGCAGCATTTACAAAAGAGAGTTTTAAAATGAATGCATGTGTTTCGCAAGCCTGAGTAAGTGGAGTCTTTGTTCGAAGAAGTTGACCCAAACGTCAACTATCCATGTTCTCCAGAAATGCTGCCTGACCCGCTGAGTTACTCCAGCATTTTGTGCCTTTCCTTGGTTTGGTTATCAGATATAGCATGGAAACAGGCCACAATGATCATCGATCACCCGTCTATTTTATCCCACTTACGTATCATTCTCACTAGGGGCAATATTCAGAAGCCAATTAACCTACAAACATGCACGTCTTTGGAATGTGGGAGGAAACCGGAGCACCTGGAGAAAACCCATGCGGTCACAGGAAGAACGTACGAGCTCCACACATAGACAGCACCCACAGTCAATATTGAACCAGGGTCTCTGGTGCTCTGAGACAGCAGCTCTACTGCCCTAACTAGCATCTGCAGTTTCTTAAGATAGGCACAAAGTGCTGGAGTAAATCAACGGGTCAGGCAGCATAGAGTCATAGAGTCTTACAGTGTGGAAACAGGCCCTTCGGCCCAATTTGCCCACACTGGGCAACATGCCCCATCTAACACCAGTCCCATCTTCTTGCATTTGACCCATATCCCTTTAAACCTGTCCTATCCATGTACCTGTCCAAATGTTTTTTAAACGTTGCGATAGTTCGTGCCTCAACTATCTGCTCCAGCAGCTCGTTCCGTTCCGCACCACTCAGCATCTCTGGAGAAAAAAGATGGCTGGCATTTCGAGTTGGGACCCTTCTTCAGACTTCTTGTTTCTCGTTTCTATAGCCTTTCTAAGCCCTTTGTTACATTGATAGGCACAGTGCACAAGGCTGCAAAATTCTTCTTTTGTTCCCCCCCCCCGTAATGCAGTGCGTAATATGAAAAGTCTCTGCAGTTAAATGGACTTTAAAGAATATTTTCCCCCTTGAATTTTTCTCTACAATGCTCTGTTGTTCTTTGGACTTGGAACGTGCTGTGGAAAATCCTCCTTCAACAAACCTGCCCCAGTAAATTCCTTAAATTCAACTTCAAGTCCCAGCGTGCGACGGAGAGTCTGAAGACTCGGTGTGCTCCAACAGAACTTGTTGATATCTGCACCCTTGTACGCAGACACTCAGGATTGTTCAGTGTCAGCTCGAAAGATTTCCATTTGTTACGTTTGAGCAAACAATAACTGAACTCCAACGGTAGTCAGAACTGGGACAGTTGCCCATCACGGTCAATGATCAACTGGGATATAACTTAATGTCTACGATGTTTAATTCACTCTTATATGCTGGAACAGAACTTAGAGTGCATTTATTATACAAAAGTAGCATTTGACCTTTTTTTTGAAGCCTTTTATTCCCTGGGGTGCAGGAGGATGAGGGGGTGATCTTATGGAGGTGTTCAAAATCCTGAGAGGAATAGATTGGGCAAATGCACAGTCAACCCCTCCCCCCCTTCACCTGCATCAACCTATTACCCATAAAAACAAGGAACTGCAGATGCTGGCTTACACAGGAAGTCCCACCTGCCTACATTTGGCCCATATCCCTCTAACCCTATCATATCCATATACCTGTCTAAATGTTTCTTAAACGTTGCGAAAGTACCGGCCTCAACTACCTCCTCTGGCAGCTCGTTCCATACACCCACCACCCTTTGTGTAAAAAAGTTACCCCCTCAGGTTCCTGTTAAATCTCCCCCCCCCCCCCCCCATCACCTTAAACCTATGTCCTCAGGTTCTCAATTTCCCTACTGTGGGCAAGAAACTGTGCGTTTACCCGATCTATTCCTCTCATGATTTTGTACACCTCTATAAGATCACTCCTTATCCTCCTGTGCTCCAAGGAATAGAGTCCTAGCCTGCTCAACCTCTCCCTGTAGCTCAGGCCCTCGAGTCCTGGCAACATCCTCGTAAATCTTCTCTGCATTCGTTCCAGCTTGACAACATCTTTCCTGTAACATGGTGCTCAAAACTGAACTCAGTACTCTAGGGGTAGTCTGGAGGCTAACTCTCTCCCCCTCAACGTGATTCATTTTGGGAGTGCCCATTAGTCAATGAGTTTATTCAACCAGGGAGTAAACCAAACCATAACCCACCAGTAGATAACACTTGTAGAAAAGTATATAGAGAGAGGAACAGACAGATGATACATAGTGGGTCATTGGTCTGTCTGAAGAAGGGTCCTGACCTGAACCTTTGTCTGTCCATTTACCTCCACATATGCCGCCTGACCTGCTGAGTTTCCACCAACAGATTGTTTTTTATCTTTAATCAGACTTTCTATAATTGGACTTTATCTTGCACTAAACATTATATCATTTATCCTGTATCTGTACACTGTGGTCGGCTCGATTGTAATAATGAATAGAGTCTTTCCGCTGACTGGATAGCACGCTACAAAAAAGCTTTTCAGTGTACCTCGGCACATGTGACAATAAACAAAACTAAACTAAGCTATGGGTCAGTAAATAAACTGCGGACCGCTGCATTGAAGTCAACCATTGAACCAAAAGGTCAATTTCTCCAACCACAAGTGTGTTGTTTATTATTACACTTTCCATTGTTTTTAAGGATTGTAATGATATGACAGAACACACACAGCCCTCTTGAACACATAATGCTAGGACTAATGCTAATTAGGCTTGGACTATTCCGGCCAGCGCAGGAGGATGAGGGGTGATCTCGTAGAGGTGTACAAAATCCTGAGAGAAATAGATCAGGTAAACGCACAGTCTCTTTCCCAGCGATGGGGACAGAGGTTTAAGATGAGGGGGGGAAAGATTTAATAGGAACCCGAGGGGTAACTTTGTCACACAGAGGGTGGTGGGTGTTTGGAACGAGCTGCTGGAGGAGGTAGTTGAGGCAGGTAAGTATTGCAACGTTTAAGAAACATTTGGACAGGTACATGGATAGAACAAGTTTAGAGGGATATGGGTCAAAAGCAGGCAGGTAGGACTAGTGAAGGTGGGACATGTTGGTTGGTGTGGGCAAGTTGGACTGAAGGGCCTGTTTCCATACTGTATGACCCTATGACTCTATAATGCTTTGTAAAATGTATTTAACATAAAATGAGGTGTTATACCCCAAATAAAAACAGAGATGCTCAAAATATTTAGCAGATCAATTGGGAGTATTACGTGCAGTTCTGGTTGTCCCATAGCAGGGAGGATGTGAAGGCTATGGAGAGGGTGCAGAAGAGGTTTACCAGAATTCTGCCTGAATTAGAGGGTATTGGCTAGAAAGAGAGGTTGGACAGACTTGGATTGTTTCCCATTGAACGCCTGAGGTTGAGGGGAGACCTGATAGAAGTATATAAAGTTATGAGAGGCATAGATAGGGTGGACAGTCAGAACCTTTCAACCAGGGTAGAAATGTCAAAAACAAGACGGCATAGTTTTAAGATGAGGATTGCAGGGCAAGGTTTTTACGCAGGTTTTTACGCAGGTTTTTACGGCGGGTGTCTGGAAACATTTTAGGTGCTTTGAAGGGGTGTTTTGATAGAGACAGATATGTGCAGGGCAAGTTTTTACACACAGAGAGTGGGAGCCTGGAACGTATTTCCAGGGGTGGTGGTAGAGGCAGATTCGAGAGTGGCATTTAAGAGGCCCTTAGAGAGGCACATGGATATACAGGGAATGGAAGGATATTGATCAAGTGCAGGGAGGTGAGATCAGCTTGGTATCATGTTTGGCATGGACTTTGTGGGCTGAAGCGCCTGTTCCTATGCTGCACAGTTCTATGTTCTATGTCTCAACTCTTTCTCAATGTCCTCTGTTCAAAATCTGCTGGCGTAGCTGAGTAAATAGGGAAATCCAATGTCAATGGCCAAGGCGAGATGCTGAGCTTGGGAAGGAAGAGAGGGAAGGAAGCTTGTGGCAACTTTCCTGCTGATGTCAGGATGGGTCGGCCCAGTGTGATATTGAGCTGTGCAAGTTATGGAAGAAAGACTGGCATTGCAGCCTTCCATATCAAGGCTTTGACCATGTGGCACATAGTTCACCCTGCCACGCTGTCTTAGAGTAAATAATTGTGTTTGGGTTGAAACCAGGAAAAATAATTTTGCACCGACGTTACAGACTGCAGAGTCATAAGAGTTGGAGAAACGGGTGACTTGGAAACAGGCCCTTTGGCCCACTAAACCCGTGCTGGCACCAAACACCCATTTTACGGGCAAATGGAACTAGCATCTTGGTCGGCATGGACCAGATGGTCCGAAGGGCCTGTTTCCGTGCTGTATGACGCGGACTCTCTGTGACTCTATTCACATTTTATTCTTCCTGTATTCTCAACAACGCTACACTGAATCTACCACTGACTTACACACTGGAGGTAACCTAGCCCAACAAACCTGGACATCTTTGGCATGTGGAATGAAACCAGAGCATCTGTAACAAGTGGAACTAGGGAGAACATGCAAACTCCTCACAGATAGCACTGGAATTTAGGATTAAACTCGGGTCACTTGAGCTCTGAGGTGACAGCTCTACTAGTTGCACCCGTGCCCTGCCCTAAAGTATAAAATTCATAAATTCATAAGTCATCGGAGTAGAAGTAGGCCATTAGGCCCATCGTGTCTATTCCACCCTTCTATCTTTCCCTCTCAACCCCCCATTCTCCTGCCTTATCCCCTTAACCCTTGACACCCTTACTAAGCATCAATAAAAGAGGCACAAAGTGCTGGAGTAACTGCGGATCAGGCAGCATGTCTGGAGAAAATAGATAGATGAGGTTTCGGGTTAGGACCCTTCTTCAGCCTTTAGTCTTCAGACTGAAGAATGGTCCTGACACGAAACGTCACCAATCCATTTTCTCCAAAGACGCTGCCTGACCAGATTAGTTACTCTAGCATATTGTGTTCACCTGAGTTTTATTTGATTTTCATTCAGCTGGTGGAGCTGCTGCTTCACAGTGCCCGAGACCCAGGTATGATCCTGATCTCAGGGGCTGTCTGTGTGGAGTTTGCATGTTTTCCCTGTGACCGTGTGGGTTTCCTCTGGGTGCTCCAATGTCCCCCCACATCCCAAAGACGTGCGGATTTGTAGGTGAATTGGCCCTGTGTAAATCACCCCTAGTGTTTTGGGAGTGGATGAGAAAGTGGAATAACATAGAAATGGTGTGATCGGGTGATCAGTGATTGGCGTGGACTCGATGGGCCGAACTGCCTGTTTCTGTGTTAAATTGTAAAATTAAAACAAAACTTTTTTTTGCAATAGTTTTTGTACACTTTTGTTGCATTATCAACTTTGGGGGGTTAATTTAGAGATACTGCCGTTTCCATGTTGTATCACTAAATTATGCTATAATTAGGTTCACACGCGATTGACCAGTTGGATACATGATGTTTGCTCTCCAGTCTCAAATCTGCCTTCGCACCAAGCCACTGTTTGTGGGAAGGAGCATGGAAAAAGGAAGGGATAAACTGGAGAAACAGTAAATGAATGGGCGCCACAGTTGCTCAGCATGTGTTCGTTACTGCCTTAGAACGCCAGAGACCCGGGCTCGATCCTGTGACCGTGTGGGTTTTCTCTGGGTTGTCCAGATTCCCCCCACATTTCAAAGACGTTCAGGTTTGTAGATTAATTGGCTTCGGTAAATTTGCCCCTTGTGTGTAGGATAGTGTACGGACGATTGCTGGTCGGCGCGGACTCGGTGGGTCGAAGGGCCTGTTTCCGCACTGTATCTCCAAAACTAAGAAACTAATAAATGAATAACCAGATGAAAAAAAGTTTCTAGTATTTTTCCAAAAAGATTTGATGACAAATTTCTCCACTGTGCACTTGGAATTCACATTTTGTTGATGTTGAAACGAGGGTTGCAAGATTTGAATGCTTTCTCTGTTTATGAAAAAAAACGTCTCGAGAGTTCAAAGGAAATTGTCTTTTACAGTTTGATTTGTGCCAGCACTGAAAGCCACTTTGTTGAAACTTTTCAGAAGAAGCTGTTCCTGCAGTGTGCAAAACGAGGACTGTCATTTATGAAATACCTCGCAGTCAGATAGACCCAACTTCTGCCAACTTTCTAATATGGCCAGCGTGTGTGGAAGTCCGACGCTGCACAGGCTGTTGCAATACTGGCAGCGTGAAGTGCCAACCGTCTCGGATACATCACCGCAGTGTCAAGGTGAGGAAACAAAAAAAAATTCTCTGCACAACCCCCTCTGCGATTGAATTCCACTCACCCGTAATGTCATCCCATGCTGAGGGAGGAGGGGAGCGGGGAGGGGAAATTGGATCCAGTCCACGTTGGCATGGGGTGTGCGAAAAATAGTTTGACTTCATCTTGTCCATCTTGTAATAAGTCTAAAAGCAATTTTAATTGGTTCCTTTAAGGTCTGGAGAATACATTTTTGAAAAAAAATAAACAAAGATACAGTCTGTCTGTTTTTGGCAGAGGGAAATATATGGAAAATAGATCATTTATTCGCTACAGTAGTTTAGCCGAAGAGGAGGGGTAGAGAAATCTTAGACATTTGAACGGCATTTTACATAATAAAATGAATTAACTTTTGACCATCAACAGTAGTTTTTATGGTGTTTGCCGTCAATATTAGTGAATTACAGAATCATTATATTAATCATAGTTGATGACTTTGGGACAAGATATTTAATATTTAAAATGTGAAATATTTAACATCAGGGTAGAACACAAAGTCCATTGTGCAATTTTTTTCCAAACAAACTCCACCTTTTCTAATGGAGATGGCAGGAGGGAGAAAGTATTTAGTTGTGTTTTTTCCGATGATATATTACGACGTGGCCTTTGATGTAACTAATTGTGTTCAGATTTGAATGGAAGCATTTCTTTCTTTTTTGAAAATGTATCTCTTGATGAATGGTTCTATTTGTCAGAACTGGGCGATTCTCTACAAGTGCAAAGAGAGGGTAGTTTCCACGACACATGGCTCAGAAACAGTTGCAAATGTGGGTCATTTCTGTGTGCGAGCTCAATTTTCTTAGTGACCCGGTCCATTACTTCAGTTACGAATAAAATTAACGGCATCATTAAAAAGGCTCAATTTATTGATATGTGTACAGTTAGTGACTTAGAGAGATTAGAACGGTTCAGATGGCTCGTCAAAGCTTCAGAAGCAACAGTTTAATTTCGTTTAGAGACGTGGGGCGGCAGGATTGGGCAGCGGTAGAGTTGCTGCCTTACAGTGCCAGAGACCCGGGTTCAAACCTGACCATGGGTGTTATCTGTACGTTCTCCCCGTGACCAGCGTGAGTTTTCTCCGGCTGCTCCGCTCTCCTCGCACGCTCCACAAAGATGTACAGGTTTGTCGGTCAATTGGCTTGGTATAAAATTGTCCCTAGTGTGTGTAGGATTGTGTTAGCGTGCGGGGATGGCTGGTCTGTGCTGTGAGGCAGCAACTCCACTGCCACGCCACCGTGCCGTCCTATTTTTCTTGACTTTGGGATGTGGGAGAAAACCAAAGCAGCCGGCGGAAACAAGGGCAGCACTGTGGCGCAGCGGTGGAGTTGTTGCCTCACAGCGCCAGAGACCCAGGTGATTGCGTGGGTTTTCTCTGTGTGCTCCAGTTTCCTCCCACATCCCAAAGACATTCAGGTTTGTCTCAGCTGTAGGTTACAACTGTAGATGCTGGTTTAGAAAATAAGACACAAAGTGCTGGAGTAACTCAGCAGGTCAGGCAGCCTCTCTGTAGGACATGGACAGGCGATGATGTGGGTCGGGACACTGCCTCGGACTCAAGAAATGCTGCCTGACCCGCTGAGTTCCTCCAGCACGTTGTGTTCAATGCAATATTACAGCACCTGCAGTTCCTTGTGTCTCCATAACCAGCTAATACCCATTCATGGGTATGTCAGCCTTATTGGACTAGTAATCCGGGTGTCCGGAAGGATGATCTGAAAATGCAAGTTCAAATTGCTGAGAAATACAACTTTAATTAAGTTTAATCGAAAATGAAAACAAAAGTTTGACCGTGAAACATTAGGCTGTTGTAAAAATACATCATTATCACAAATAAGTTAGTGCGGCACAGTGGCGCAGGGGTAGAGTTGCTGCCGAACAGCGCCAGAGACCCGGTTTCGATCCTGACTATGAGTGCTGTCTGTACGGAGTTTGCACGTTCTCCCTATGACCGCGTGGGGTTTCTCTGACTGCTCTGGCTTCCTCCCACATTCTAAAGATGTGCAGATTTGTAGGTTAATTGGGTTCTGTAAATTGTCCCTAGTGTGTGGGATAGAACTGGTGTACAGGTGATCGATGGTCAGCATGGACTCGGTGGGCCGAAGAGCTTCTGTCCACTCTGTATCTCTAAACTAAACTAAATTAAACTAAATTGGGGAGATAATTCCGCTCCGCTTATCTGATCAGGTCTATGTATGACTTCAATCCAACAAGTGTTTGATTCTCAATTGCCCACTGAATAGTCTTTCAGTTCTAAGGGATTTGGGGGTGGAGAAGTGATATTGATCTTGCCAGTGACACCCACATGCTTAGAGTGAATAGGATTTCAAATACAAATGCTCAGACGTACTAAAGAGTAGACGTACTGTCTTTGTGAGCAAAATGTCGGAGGTTGCCTTGCCGGCCGAGTGTTCTACACAGTAGAAACAAAGAACTGCAGATGCAGGTTTATACCAAAGATAGACACAAAATGCTGGAGTAACTCAGTAGGTCAGACAGCATCTCTGGAGAAAAAGAATGGGTGACGTTTCATGTCAGGTTCTACATCGTGTTTCACCAAAGCATTTGCCGATAAAGTAGATACCTGATGTGTTGAACAGGTTATATCTGTTATGCTATTGCAAAAGAGGGTGGCACAGTGGCGCAGCTGGTAGAGCTGCTGCCTCACAGCACCAGAGACCCAGGTTGGATCCTGATCTCGGGTGTTGTTTGTGTGGAGTTTGCACCTTCTTCCTGTGACTGCGTGGGATTCTCTTGGGTGCTTCGGTTTTCCTCCCGCATCCCAAAGACGTAGGTGTTTGCAGCTTAATTGGGCTCTGTAATATTTCCCCTAATGAGAAAGTGGGATTACGTGGAACTAGTGTGAACGGGTGATTGATGGTTGGCATGGCATCGGTGGGCCTCTTTCCATGCTGTATTTCTAAATACTAATGCTAAAAAAAACTGGAAGTCACGAAGAGAGATTGCAAAGTTGAGACAACCTTATTTAAAAATGGTTATTGTGGTTTACTGCTGTAAAAAATTAGATGACATTAAGTAGGATTGAAAAATGAGGACATTCTTGAGTGAGGCCACACACAAAATGGAAGAACAGCACCTCAGATTTTGTTTACAACGTATGAACGTTGAATTCTCTAATTTTTGGTAATTTATACAAATAAGCTGGGTCGAAGCTGTCGCTGAATCTGGAGGTGTGCGTAATCAGACTTCTGTACCTCTTGCCTGATGGGAGAGGGGAGAAGAGGGAGTGACCGGGGTGAGACACTGGTCCTTGATTATGCTGGTGGTCTTGCCGAGGCAGAGTGAGGTGCAAATGGAGTCGATGGAAAGGAGGTTGGTTTCGTAATGGTCTGGGCTGCGTCCACAACTCTTTGCAATTCATTGCAGTCTTGGGTGGAGCTGTTCCCAAACCATCCTGTGATGTATCCCGACAAAACGCTTTCTGTGGTGCATCTGTAGAAGTTGGTGAGAGCAGTTGGGGATCATGCCAAAGTTCCTAAGATTTCTAAGCAGAGGTGTTGGTGTGCTTTCTTGGCCATTGCTTCAATATGGGTAGTCCAGGACAAGTTGTTGGAGATATCTACTCCTAGGAATTTGAAGCTTTCAACCATCTCTCTACTTCAGCACCGTCAATGCAAACCGGGGTATGTGTACCACTTCACTTCCTGAATTCGACCATTGACTCTTTTGTCTACGTGTAAATGGAATTAATGGAAGGGAGGTTAGTTTGTGTGATGCTCTGGGCTGCGTCCACAATTCTCTGCAATTTCCTGCGGTCTTGGATGGAGCTGTTCCCAAATCAGGCTGTGATTCATCCCGATAAAATGCTTTCCATGATGGATCTGTGATATATATGAAGGTCATGCGCGGTCCCAATTTCCTTCAGTATTTAATGAATGAACGGATTACATATTGAGGACCTTGTCACGTGTGAATTACAGTAGAAACATTACATCACCGTTGGAATGAACTACAAAGAATACCTGGTCCAATTTCCTGTTGGGTGGGACTTCAATAGAAAATAGACACTAACATCTCAAAACATTTCCAAAGCCAATTTACACAGACACACACACACACACACACACACACACACACACACACACACACACACACACACGTGCACATACGCGCACACACACGCACACACACAGTTTTTCCCCTCTATGTTCTAGGATATTGTATTTGGCCTTGACACCAGTGAACGTAGGCGGGGTATATCCCAACTCGGTCATAAACTATTCACCTTATCCTGAAATGCCTATGGGCGGCACGGTGGTGCAGCGGTAGAGTTGCTGCCTCACAGCACCACAGACCCAGGTAGATTCCTGTGACTGCGTGGGTTTTCTCTGTGTGCTCCAGTCTCCTCCCACATCCCAAAGACATTCAGGTTTGTAGGTTAATTGGCTTTGGTAAAAATGGTAACAATTGTCCTTAGTGTGTAAGATAGTGGATAGTGTTAGTCGCTGGTCGGCACGAACTCGGTGGGCCAAAGATCCTGATTCTGCACTGTATCTCTAAAGTAAAGTAAAAGAAACCCTTGCGGTCACAGGGAGAATGTGAAAACTCCACCCAGCCAGCACCCGAGGTCAGGATGGAACCCGGGTCTCTGGTGCTGTGAGGCAGCAGCTCTACCCGCTGCACCACTCACCATATATTTTCATCAAGCCATTGAACAGGTTGTTTAATATTGGGCAACACCTGTTACTCAACTAAGTAATTTAGAAGGAAACAAAACATTACTGTCAATCATATATTAAATATCTCCCAGGCTTCGACAAGCTGGTTGTATCAAAGTGTCACCATAATTTATTTAATTACTTGACTTTTAATGCCCCAAATATCATGGTGGATTTAAACTCGTGATTCTAGACCAACAGTCAAGGAAAATGGTTACCATGATGGGCATACAGGGAACTGTAGATGCTGGTTTAGACAAAAAGACACAAAGTGCTGGAGTAACTCAGCAAGTCAGGCAACGTCTCTGCAGGACATGGACGGGCGATGATTTGGGTCGGGACCCTGCCTCAGACTCAAGAAATGCTGCCTGACCCGCTGAGCTCCTGCAGCACTTTGTGTTCTATGCAAGATTCCAGCACCTGCAGTTCCTTGTGTCTCCATAACCGGGTAAATCCCATTCATGGGTATGTTAGCCTTATTGGACTAGTAATTCGGGTGTCCGGAAGGATGATCTGAAAATGCAAGTTCAAATTGCTGTGAAATGTAACTTTAATGAAGTTTAATCGAAAATAAAAACAAAAGTTTGACCATGAAACATTAGGCTGTTGTAAAAAGACATCATATTCACAAATAAGTTAGTGCGGCACAGTGGCGCAGGGGTAGAGTTGCTGCCGAACGGCGCCAGAGATCTATGGGTAGATCTATGTGACCCCATGGGTTTTCTCTGTTCGATCCTGATTCTGGGTGCTCTCTTTACAGAGTTTACATGTTCTCCCTGTGACTGACGTTTTTTTTCCGGGTGCTCCGGTTTCCTCTCACATCCCGAAGACATGCAGGTTTGTACGTTCATTGGCCTCTGGAAATTGTCCCTTGTGCAGGATAGAAATAGTATGAGCGGGTGATCACTGGTCAGTGTGGACTCGGTGGGCTGAAGAGCCCAAGGGCCTGTTTCCATCCTGTATCTCTAAATTAATGTCCTCATAAGACCATGTCATGATGCATCATATGTTTAGTTTAGTTTAGAGATACAGTGCGGAAACAGGCCCTGCGGCCCACCGGATCCGCACCGACCAATGGCTAAAACTGCCCTACACACACCAGGGACAATTTTACATTCATCCCAAGCCCGTTAACCTACAATCCTGTACGTCTTTGGAGTGTGGGAGGAAACCAAAGATCTCGGAGAAAACCCACGCAGGTCACGGTGAGAATGTACAAATTCCATACAGACATGCACCCGTAGTCAGTATTGAACCCGGGTCTCTGCTGCTGTAAGGCAGTAGCTCTACTGCTACACAACCGTGCCGTTCGTGAGTCAAAGGAGCAGAAATAGGTCCTGTGGTCCATCGAGTCTACACTGCAGTTCAATCATGGCTGATCTATCTCAACCCCATTCTCCTGCCTTCTCCCCGTAACCCTTGATGCCCGTACAAATCAAATCATACATGTGAACGATAGCCACAAAGGTGCATAAACATGGAGACCTATTCCAGGATCATTAGGTGCCTTTTGAAAACAAAGGAGGAAAAGCATTTGGTGAGTTAACCTTGACAGAAATCCAACTCATTTTATTTTTTATGCGTAGAACAATGAAATAGAAATCCCAGGGTAAAATGTATCCGGTTTCCGTAGCAACCACCTGTGTTACAAGGGAAGGATGGGAGGAGTGGCAGATCGTTCAGCGAGATAGAGCTTTTGGATTTGTGTTGTTGTAATATAATTTAGTGGTATGTACTTTGTGCAGTAAATTCTGCCAGAAACACTGACCAACCATATTGGCACAGTTCTTTCTGCTAACTCTGTGAGCAGCTTTGGACCCCATATCTGAGAAAAGGTGTTCTGGCATTGGAGAGGGGCCAGAGGAGGTTTAGTTTAGGGATGGTTTTGAGAATCAGCGTGGAAATAGTCCCTTCGGCCCACCGAGTCTGTGCCGACCAGCCGATTCCTGTACACTAAAGATAGACACAAAAAGCTGGAGTAATTCAACGGGACAGGCAGCATCTCTGGAGGGAAGGAATGGGTAACGTTTCGGGTTGAGACCCTTCTTCAGAGTGATACCTGTACACTACCTCTATCCTGCACACCGAGGATAGTGACAATTTACAATTTTTACCAAAGCCAAATTAACCTATAAACCTGTATGGGTTTGGAGTGTGGGAGGAAACCGGAACACCCACGTGGTCTAGGGGAGAGCATACAAACTCCATGCAGACAGCACCCGCAGTCAGGATTGAACCTGGGCCTCTGGTGCTGTAAGCCAGCAACTCCACTGCTGCTTCACAGTGCCAACCCAATCATCCCTGGTTTACGAGAATGATCATGGGGATGATAGGATTAACGTATCAGGAACATTTGAAGGATATGGGCCTGAACTTGCTGGAGTTTAGATGGGGGGGGGGGGGGGGGGGGGGGGTGTTCATTGATACTTTCTGAATGATGAAAGGCCTGGATAGAGTTGATGGGGAGAGCATGTCTCCAATAGTAGGAGAGACTAGGATCAGAGGGCACAACCTCAGATTAAGAGGATGTACCTTTAGATTGGAGATGATGAGAAATTTCTTTAGCCACAGGGCGGTGAATCTATGGAATTCATTGCCACAGATGGCGGTCGATGACAAGTCTTTGGGTATTTTTAAAGCGGAGATTGATAGGATTAGTAACGGCGTCAAAGGTTACGGGGAGAAGGCAGGAGAATGGGGTTGAAAGGGAAAACAAGATTAGCCATGATTGAATGGCAAAGCAGACACAATGGGCCGAATGGTCTAATTCTGTTCCTATGTCTTATGAGTTTCAGGTCTAACTGAGTGATCTGCCTACATTACATTAATGATTTCACTTAGCTATGTGCCTACGTTGTGACTATGATAGGCGGCACAGTGGCGCAGCGGTAAAGATGCTGCCTTACAGCGCCAGGGACCCGGGTTCGATCCTGACTATGGGTGCTGTCTGTACGGAGTTTGTACGTTCTCCCTGTGGCAGCGTTAGTTTTCACCGGGTTCTCCAGTTTCCCCCCACACTCCAGATACGTAGAGGCGTGTAGGTTAATTGGCTTCTGTAGATTGCAAATTGTCCCTAGTGTGTAGGATAGTGATAGTACAGGGTGATCTCTGATCGGCGCGCAAACTCGGTGGGCCGAAGGGCCTGTTTCCGTGCTGTCTCTCCAAAGTCTAAAAGTCTACCGATTAAATTCTACAGCCTGTCACTCTGAAGAGCTAATCACTGTGCACATGATTAGACCCTACTAACCAAAGATCTAAACACAGTGCCCTTTCAGTCTGCGAAAGTCCTGACCACTAACTTGACTTCAGTTGTTAATTATAGTCTCCTTTGC
This sequence comes from Amblyraja radiata, assembly GCF_010909765.2. Lineage (NCBI taxonomy): Eukaryota > Metazoa > Chordata > Chondrichthyes > Rajiformes > Rajidae > Amblyraja > Amblyraja radiata. The sequence continues at coordinate 20,090,569 of NC_045977.1, forward strand.
AGTAGCAGGTGTTTCGCAGCACATATTTCAGGAATTTTATTGTGTTTTGCTATGCTTTGACTTGTAAAATGAACTGTCTGAAGTTCTATATAAATCTTCTTCCTCAAAACAGCTTTGCCCAAAGGGAATATAAATGTATCTCTGTTTTGAGTTGCAGTGTAGGCTGATGACATTTTCTGACTGACAGCATTCTTGCATTCAAGATCGTACCTGAGAACGCCGCACCATGTGATATACTGTTTAAACAAAGTGATCTTTTATTAAAAGCTGAAAATAGGCACTTGATTCTTGGCTCTCGAGCAGAGAAGATTTACGAGGATGATGCCAGGACTCAATGGCTTGAACTCTAGGGAGTGCAGGAGGATGTGGGGTGATCTCATCCCTGTGTATAAAATCATGAGAGGAATAGATCAGGTAGACGCACAGAGTCTCCTGCCCAGAGTAGGGGATTCGAGAACCAGGGGGCATACATTTAAGGTGAAGGGGGAAAGATTTTACTGGAATCTGAGGGGTAACATTTTCACACAAAGGGTGGCGGGTATGTGGGCTGTGTTAGTTTAGTTTAGTTTAGGATATTGTCACATGTATCGAGGTTCAGTGAAAAGCTTATTAGTTCTTGCTATCAGCAGAATGACTATACATGATTGCAATGAAGCTATCCACAGTGTACAGATACAAGATAAAGGGAACAAGTTTAGTGCAAGATATACCGCTAAACCTTTCCTATCCATGAACCTGTCTAAATGTCTTTTAAGTGTTGTTATAGTACCAGCCTCAACTACATCCTCTGGCAGCACGTTCGATATACCCACCGCCCTCTGGATGAAAATGCTACCTCTCGGGTTCCTGTTAAATTATTAACCCTCCCCCCCCCACCTTAAACCTATGTCCTCTGGTTCTTGATTCCCCTACTGTGGGTAAAATACTCTGTGTAAACGTAAAAGACTCACCCCAACTATTCTCCTCATGGTCTTATATACCTCTAAACCTCCTAGAGGGTGACACACAATAAAGGCTCAGATCTCTTTTGTTGAATCAGCTAGTTTCATTGACACTTATGACACAGAAGGAGTATCTTTGGTGAACAAGCACAGCTATTTTGACTAATCCCACTTCTCAGCCCTTGTACATTAAAGTGCACATTCAGGAACCTTTTAAGTGTGATGAGTGTATCTGCCTCCACAACTCTTTGAACCTCGGGAACTCCAGACGCCTATCTTTCTATAGATGAAGAACTGTTTCCTCTGCTCCCCACTAATCCTTGTCCTGTTATCTTAAATCTATGCCTTGCGGCTATTGATTTCCCTGCTGAAGGGAATGAATCTTTTGTGCTTATGTTGTCGAGGTCCTTCATAATTTTATACTCCTTGATTACACCTTTTATCTGCTCCCATTGAGCCGTATAAAACAGCCCCATTATCTTTCCGCATAATATTTTAAGCATCCTAGGCTGAGTATGTGGAAATCTGGTCAGAATAAATTGGGATTAGTGTGGGATCAGTCAGTATAAATGGGTGCTTTAGAGTTTGACTCGATGTGCTGAATGGCCTGTTTGGTGCTATATCTTTCTCTGACTGACTCGATCTCCTCTGTTGTGTCGCTCTGTTACATAGAGTAACAAATATAGTAAATAAAGGCAGAGTGGCGCAGTGGTAGAGCTGCTGCCTCACAGTGCCAGAGACCCGGGTTCAATCGTGACTCAGGGAGCTGTCTGTGCGGAGTTTGCACGTTGCTCCTGTGACCACGTGGTTTTTCTCCGGGTGCTCCGGTTTCCTTCCACACTCCAAAGACATGCAGGTAGGTAGGTTGATTGGCTTCTGTAAATTGCTCCTAGGGTGAATGAAGTGGATGAGAAAATGGGGTAAGATCGGACAAGAGTACAGGTGTGGACTTGGTGGGCCGAAGGGCCTGTTTCCACGCCGCGTCTCGAAACTAAACTAAACCTCTCTCTCGTTCCCGCTTCGGATGAAAGATTCGGACCTACAATGTTTGCTGCTTCACTTTCCCCAGAAGTTGCCTGAGTGTTTCCAGCAGTTACTGTTTATATTTCTGATTTCCAGCACCTGCAATCCTTTTGATTTTCATTTACAGTGAGAAATCTGTTCTCCATTGACGCCCGGCGAAATCTTTTCAAGTCCCGCGTGTGCTGGGCTTGGATTAATTTGATAGCAGGCGTCTTCTTGGAAGATCAAGGGTTAATGGCCTTAACACATCGCTCACTGGTGGGAAACAAATTAAAGGGAAAAGCAGATAAATTCAGGAGAAGCGATTAGGTAAAAGCAAGCCTTTTAGGACCGTGGATATTTGAAGGAAGGGAAAAATATTAAGGAAGGCTGGAATTCCAGCAGCTCCTAAGTTGAGTGGGTAAATTTACAATAAAGCATGAGAAGATGTGACACATCTTGTTGTGGTATTTTTAGGACAATGTTTGTAACAGAGCAAGATGGATCGAATAACGTTCAAGGCAGCAACTACAAAAGCACATAAATAACTTGATTGTCCTTGTTCTGCTGACTGCTTCTTAAACATTCATCTCCCCCACACCCGCCCAAAAAATTACTTGAGTAGTTTCATAAACTCTGCAGCCAGTTTCTTAGCTCAGTGTCAGCTTTGAAAGCACACAGAAACGTTGTAGATTGTAACGAAACTCCAAGCCAAATTCCTTAATAATTAAAATTGAGACCTGCCAAGCCCACACATTATCAGTGCACATGCACATACCAAATCTTACACGCACGCAGATAGCCGGAGCAGAACTGAGACACTGGCAGACAAGCCCCTGCTTCCATTTGCTCCACTCCATCAAGAGCAGCAGGTTTAGGGTCTTGAGGGGCCGAAGAAAGGGAGGAATTTGCAAAAAGCAAAGCTAATGCAACAGCTAAAATCCGAAAAACCTTGCATTTAAACCTCAGACAATTGCTTAAAACCATTAGCAGCTTAAAGCCTGCTTTACTGCTCAGGGCTATCTCAGAGGCAGTTGAATGTGCAGTGTCGAGAACAAGTTCTGAATACCTTCTGGTTATTTTTCTTTGAACTAAAGATTGCGGCTTCAGAAGCGCAAATTGTTCAAATTACACAGCCCAATGACTTATAAGCTTGGTGCGATTGTGTGCGTGCGTATGTGTGCATATGCGTGTATGTGTCTGTGTGTGTATATATATCTATCTATCTATATATATATATATATATATATGTGTTTCCATGTGTCTATGCCTATATCTATGTATATAGATACATAGATACATGCAGACATGTGTGTGTGTGTATATATATATATACACACACACACACACACACACACACACACACACACACACACACACACACACGTGTTTGTATGGGTCTATGCATATACATGTGTCTTGTATATGTCTATGTGTATAGCCCCTTGTTCAGGGTGTTGCCAGAATGGAGTTTGTACGTTCTCCCAGGAACCACGTGGGTTTTCTCTGGGTGCTCTGGTTTCCTCCTACATTCCAAAGGCGTGCAGGTTTGCAGGTTAATTGGCTTCAGTTAATTGTTCCCTGTATGTAAGATAGAACTAGTCTATGGGTGATCACTGGTCGGCACGGACTCGGTGGGCCGAAGGGCCTATTTCCATGCTGTATCTCTGAACTAAACTAAACTAGTTCAATTAATTAAATTCTCCCATTTAAGTGTGCCATAAACGCATGGTTGATCATCTATATTACTAAAAGTCTGTTCTTGACCAGTTTTGGCCATCTGTGCTGCGATTTCCGAGAGAACGCCGCCACCTACGGCCGTCATTTTTGGCCACCTCGCTCAGAGCCCCCCTCCGCCGCATGTGTGCTGAGGATTTTTCCCGTCGATGAAAATTGACAGAGATATTAATGTTTTTACAAAATTCCCCATTCTCTCTGCCTGCAAATGGTTGTTTGAGTTTGGGTTGAAGTAAAAATTCTCTCTCTCTCTCTCTCTCTCTCTCTCTCTCTCTCTCTCTCTCTCTGTCTCTCTGCCCTCCTCTCTCGCTCTCCCCCTATCCCCCTATCCCCCTATCCCTCTCTCTTTCTCCCTTTCTCCTCTTCCCCCCCTCCTCCCTCCGCCCCCCCTCCTCCCTCCGCCCCCCTCTCCTCCCTCCCCCCCACTCTCCTCTCCCCCCCCTCTCCTCTCCCCCCCATCCCTTCCCCCCCCCCCTCTCCTCTCCTCCCCCCCTCTCCTCTCCCCCCTCTCCTCTCCCCCCTCTCCTCTCCCCCCTCTCCTCCTCTCCCCCTCTCCTCTCCTCTCCCCACCTCTCCTCTCCTCTCCCCACCTCTCCTCTCTCCTCCCCACCTCTCCTCCCCACCTCTCCTCCGCACCTCTCCTCCCCTCCTCTCCTCTCCCCCCTCCTCTCCTCTCCCCCTCCTCTCCTCTCCCCCCCCTCTCTCCTCCCCTCCCCTCCATCACCATTCCTCCCCTAAACCCCCCTCCACTCCAAACACCCCTACCCCCTTCCCTCCCCCTCCTTGCTCCCCTCCCCTCCCCCTCTCTCTCCTCCCCCTCTCTCCTCCCTCTCTCTCTCCTCCCCCTCCCCCATCCTCCCTCCCTCCCCTAAACCCCCTCCCCTCCACACCCCCTACTCTCTTCCCTCCACCCTACCTCCCCCTCCCTGCTCCCCACCTCTCCCCCCTCTCAGCACCCCCTCTCAGCACCCCCTCTCTCTCCCCCTCACTCTCACCCTCTCTCTCTCCTCCCCTCCTCCCCCACCTTTCCCCCCTCACCCACCCCCCCTCTTCTCCTCCTCTCCACCCCCCTCTCCCTCTTGCCCCTCTCTCTGTGTCTCTGTCTCTCTCTCTGTCTCTGCCCCTTCTCTCTCTGCCCTCACTCTCTACCCCTGCCCCCCCCTCCCCCCTCTCTAGATGTGACTGCAAGTTTGGGGCTATGCGTCAGTAGATAGGGTGTTTATGGGATAAAAGGAGCAAATTAATAATATTAATATAATATCAAAGGGGTGATTAGCGTGAGTGCGGGGGGGGGGGGGATAGTTAGTGTGTGTGACGCTGCATGCCGCCTCCCCCCCCACAACCGCACGTTGGGGGAACAGACCCAACGGGTTCTGCACTTGGTCTAGTATATCTTAGATTTCTGTCCCACAGTCACAACCAGACTTTCCCTGCATAGGAATATTGTGAATTATTACCCTTTGTGTATTAAAGGACACAATGTGCTGGAGTAACTTCTGAAGAAGTTATTAGTACAGGTGTCAGAGGTTATGGGGAGAAGGCAGGAGAATGGGGTTAGGAGGGAGAGATAGATTAGCCATGGTTAAATGGTGGAGTAGACTTGACGGGCTAAATGGCCTAATTCTACTCCTATTACTTATGATCCTTATGAAGAAGGGTCCCGACCCGAAGCGTCACCTATCCGTGTACTACAGAGATGCTGCCTGATCCGCTGAGTTACTTCAACACTTTGTGCACTTTTGTGTCAACCAACATCTGCAGTTCCTTGTTCCTACCTTTTGGTTAGTTTAATGTAGATATACAGCATGGAAACAGCATGGATATAGTTTAGTGTAGATATACGGCATGGAAACGTTGAGTGAATGCTGATCATTGATCACCCGTCAACACTAGTTCGATGTTATTCCACTGCCTACACATTTGGGGCAATTTTACAGACCAATTAACTTGCAGAAGACAGGCTCAAAATGCTGGAGCAATTCAGCGGATCAGGCAGCTTCTTTGGAGAAAAAGAATTGGTGACATTTCGTGTCGGAACCCTTCTTCCGACCTGGCTGATCATTGATCACCCATTCCCACTACCGTGTTCTCCCACTTCCACATCCACTGCCTACACACTAGGGGCGATTGACAGAGGGCCGATTAACCTACAAAGCCGCATGTCTTTGGGATGCGGGAGGAAGCCGGAGCACCTGAGAGAAACGGTCACAGGGAGACCGTGAAAACTCCACACACACTCACAAAGACAGCACCCGAGGTCAGGATCGAACCCTCGTCTACGGCGACATGAGGCAACAGCTCTACCAGCTGCGCCACTGTGCCATACGTTATTGGAAGGAATTAACCCTGTACCATATATTGGTGCCAAATACATTTATACGTTCAATATAAATTCTTCCATCTACGATTTTAACTAAATCATATGATTGTTACGTACTTACGTGCGGGATGGAGGATGAGTGGGTTAATGACTGACAATACATTCTCAATGAAACAACTGCTGAATGATGCAGCAATGTAATGAATGAGTTCAGAACATATTAGCTTATTGTACAAAATTTCCAGTCAGTGTTTCAGTAAACCCGTGTATCGAGTTACTGGCACTGAGTTAATGGTCAGCCGTGGTTCATTCTGTAACCATGTTAAATGAGCAGCAAATGCTACTAAGATAATAGGAATTTAGACTTTTAACACTGTCTGGAAAAAAGGCTGGATTAATCTTTTTTTTTTTTGATGTGGTTATGGGCTAATAATCTGTCATGGGAAGTTTGCTGAAACTTCACAGAGCAGTTTCAAGTAACGGTTGGGAATACCGCAGGATTTGGTTGAAAGGGCAGCTCTGGGTGCTTTTATTTTGTAAACACTACATCCAAAGTAAGATTTAGTCTGATTTCTACTCTCTGCCCAGATTAGTTAGGGTTATGCATTAGTTGATCTGCTGGTTCAAAGCTTCCCATCTGCACCTGCCCAGAGCCTCAACAGCTGGACACAGATCCCCGACTAAACTCCCTCCATGTATCACCGTATGCTTTGGGAACAGCCCCGCCCAAGACCATAAGAAATTGCAGAGAGCCCAGACCATCACGCGTACCGACTTCCCTTCCATTGACTCCATCTACACTTCATGCTGCCTCGGCAAGGCCACCAGCATAATCAAGGACCCGTCTCACCCCGGTCACTCCCTCTTCTCCCCTCTCTAATCCGGCAAGTGGTACAGAAGAATGCACACCTCCAGATTCAGGGACAGTTTCTTCTTTTGGAAATCTAACTTGCTGTTGGGTAACATTATAGCCGAGGAGTTAGGTTATACATCCGGATTCAGGGACAGTTTATTCCCGGCTGTTATCAGGCAACTAAACCAACCTATCACCAACTAGAGAGCAGCCCTGACCTACCATCTACCTCATTGGAGATCCTCGGACTATCTTTAATTGAACTTTACTGGACTTTGTATTGCACTAGACGTTATTCCTTTTATCCTGTAACTATCCACTGGACGGTTTAATTGTAATCACGTGTAGTATTTCCTCTGACTGGATAGCACGCACCAAAAATGCTTTTCACTGTACCTAGGCACTAAACTAAAAAATGCTCTGACCATATCACAGCTCCATAATTCTTTGTTTATGTGTTTATATTGCAGCACCACAGACTCGAACTTACTGTAGACTAGTGCTAAGCAAGTGTGTCAATAATCTCCACACAGTTCTGTTTCTCTCACCTTGCCTCCAAGTTACTTCCTGCTGGGTTAGAAAGGGCTGTGGTTCAAATGCGTGCAAATGGGCCCAGGCCACTCCGTCAACTTGGTCGGCATGACATGGGCAGCCGAAGGGCTTGTTTCCATACTATTTAGCTCTATCGCTCTATGATTGTTAATGCTACAGATTTGTTGAACATAAAATATTATACAGCAGGGTAGCAGGCCATTCAGCCCAATCCCACCATTCTCCACTCTGCTCACCCAAATCTCTCCCCTATTACATACACCCAAGTATGCTTGTCCAGCCTCCCCCTTACATCCAACTGTAGTATTTGTTGTAGTGTACTATGTTTGCATATTCTGTTGTGCTGCTGCAAGTAAGAATTTAATTGTTTTATTTGGGACATATGACAATAAAACACTCTTGACTCTTGACTGCCATGTACACTTACACTTCACTCTTCCTCATTCGGTTATTCCGTTATTAAACTTCAATTTTCTTTCACACCACTCAGATATTGCACTATAATCTTGCACCATTCTACTGCTTTGCGGGCTCTGTATTATTGTACCCTCAGAGTTACAGCATGGAAACGGGCTCTTTGGCCCACCGAGTCCTTGCCCACCAACGATCACCCCGTACACTCGCACTATGCTACACATTAGGGTCGTAACAATTCACATAACCCATTTAACTTGCGGATCTTTACGTCTTTGGAGTGTGGGATGAAACCAGAGCACCAGGAGAAAACCCACGTGGTCACAGGGAGACCGTATAAACTCTGTACAGACAGCACACCGGGTCAGGCTCGAACCTGGGTCTCTGACGCTGTGAGGCAGCAGCTCTACCAGCCGCGCCGCAGGGACACAGTGTGTTTGCAGATTATGTATGTAGATTGTTAGTTTAAATTTTAAAAAAAGTGTGAGTAATAATGTTCTTCTGAAACTGGATAAGCTAAATGTTATGAAATTTCAAAAAGGCACAAGGTGGTGGAGTAACTCAGCAGGTTAGGCAGCATCTCTGGAGACCATGGACAGGTGACGTTTTGGGGTGGGACACTTCTGATCCGAAACATCATCTCCTAGAGTCATACAGCATGAGAACAGGACCTTTGGCCCAACTTGCCCACACCGACCCTCATGCCCCATCTACACTAGTCCCACCTGCCTGCGTTTGGTCCATATCGCTCTAAGTCTGTTCTGTCCATGTACTTGTCTAAATGTTTCTTAAACGTTGCGATAGTACCTGCCTCAACGACCTCCCCTGGCAGCTTGTTCCATCTACCCATGTTCTTCAGAATGCTGCCTGATCCGCCATGTTATTCCAGCACTTTGCATCCATTCTTGTAAACCAGCATCTGCAGTTCATTATTTCTACATTAGTTTAAATATGTTAGTCTATGTTGCGTATGTGTATGTGCGTGTGCGACTGCGCATCTTTGTATGTGTGCGTGTGTGTGTGTTGTACGTGTGTACCTGTGTACAAGCCAATTCAAAGTGTGCGCATACCTGCTGTTGATGACTAGTCTGTCTGAGTTCTTTGCTGATGGATTGAGCAGCAGTTATTGTTTTTGATCGCAAGGAACTCCATTGAGAAGGAGTTTCAAAAAATAAGTGGTATATTTTTAAGTAACCTTAAACCATTATGTAATTCTTCATAGTTTTTCACATTGGAAACTGTCCCGCATTGAAATATACAATGCTTCTGTCCACATTCCAGTCGAGGGAAGGAGTATTTTTATTCAAAAGTTTTTACATTTGCATTGCATTGCAAATTTGTTGGAAATGTCACGCCTTTAAAAAAAATATCAATTATGCATATAACTTTGTATAGGCATGTAGTTAAAAACACACACACATTGCTGAAGGAACTCAATGAGTTACGCAGCATCTGTGGAGGGAATGGACAGGTGATGTTTCGGGTCAGGATACTTCTTCAGACTGATTGTAGTGGGGGGAAGAAAGCTAAGAAAAGATGCAGATTTAATTATTCAGGCTAAAGACTAGTCAATAATTTTCCAGAAGTGTCTGGAACAGACTGGAGACACAAGAAACTGCAGGTGCTGGAATCTTGAGTAAAATACAAAGTGCTGGAGGAAGCTAGTGGGTCAGGTATTTCGGGCCGGGCCCCTTATTCACAGTGTCTCTTGAGTTCCTCCAGCAGTTTGTTATTTGCTGTAGAACAGAATAGTCTAAAATAGCAAAGATATTTCTATTGAAAATCAAAAAAAACAGCAGATGCTTATGGAAGGTCTGTTCAGAAGTCTGACAACAGCGGGGAAGAAGATGTTCCTGAGTCTGGTGGTGTGCGCTTTCAAACCTCTGTATCTTCCGTTTGACGGGGGTGGGGAAGGAAATGAATGATTGTGGTGGGACAAGTCTTTGATTTTACTTCGGAGTCACGTGAGTGACTACGTGAAGAGCCCGCTCAGCACGCATGCGCGGCATTACGTTCAGCAGTGCAACAGCGGCCGCATCGGGAGTCAGGTGCTCCCGCTACGGGGTGAAAGAACGGACCGTCAGGTAAGCTCTGAGGTCGGGTTTTCTTTCACAGGGAGCCTTCTGCTTTTCAGGCAGAGAAGAAAGGCCCTTGGACAAACCTGTCCCCCGCTCGACTCCACGGAGGAGCGTTCCATCTGGGGGGGGGGGCAGCAACAAGGCGGTAGGACCGCTTACCGGGCGCTCCGCTATCCCCGACACTGTGCCGAGCCCAGCCCGCTAGCGCCTGAGCAGCGGGCTGGAAGTAAAGCCACGGAAGAGGCGTCCGGCCGGTGGCTCCCGACTTGTCGGACGGGGACGTCTCTCCACCCGCACGGGGAGGGGAGACAGCCGCATGAGCCGCATGGAGCGGCTCCTGGAGCAGGAGCTCCAGCGAGACGCGCTTCGTGAGGGGCGCTCTCGCAGGGGGAGTTCAGGCACTCCCTCCACAGTGCGTTGTGCACTGCCCATTGTTTCCTCCTTACCCGAGGGTAGCTTTGGTGACCAGGACTGGGCTGGTCAAGAAGAGGGGACGGTGGCTGAAGATCTCGGGTGTATGCAAGGGGTGCAGGAACAGGAAGAGCTGCTAGGTGTGGTGGATCGCTACGTGGCAGCCCCACGTGCAGGAGGCCGTTAAAGGCCAAACTAACGGCCAGCATTAACCACCTCTCCAACAGGCCCCTACAGGAGAGGTGGTCAATGAGGCCTTGGAAACGTATACAGCTCCAGAGAACTGTGAGTCCCTTAAAGTGCCGGCTGTAAACAGCCAAAAGTGGGGGCACGTTGGGGCAAATATTCGGAACCAGGAGCTAAAACTGCAGCGGATCCTCAGGCTCCTGACGTCAGCCATCACATCGTTTGCTCGTTCCGTGGACAAATACGGAGATGACCACAACCTTCGTAAACAAATCATAAGACCTGCCATAAAACCCTAAATTTGCGGGGTTGTGCAAAACCCCAGCCACTGAGCCAGATCCACTGCTCTTTGGCAAAAACCTCACAAAGCATATGAAGGATATGGAAGAGGCCTTAAAAAACTTTCGGTCTCATGAGGGCAGGCCCCGGGACGAGCAAACCAAAAACAATAATTCCTAAGCAGCAGCACCCCATCGCGTCCATCAGTCGACGTCTACCATATGGGACTGGTGAAAGCTCGGGGTCCGCATTCTATCCCCTGAAGTCTTCTTTAGACCAGGGCCCAGAGCGGACCCCATGGAAAATGCGCCACCCCCCAACATCACCGCCACATCAGACAACGTGCAAGACTCGTTGGACCAGCAGGAAACAGCAGAATACCCATAACCATGGAGGTAGGTGGGTCTGGTTCCTACCAGCGTATAGAGAATAGGGGCTTAATACCAACAGGGGGGAGATTACACCTGTTTAAAGAAGCACGGGAGTCTATCACGAGTGATCAGTATATACTCAATGGCATTAGTGGATACAAATACAATTCATACTAGAAAAATTGCCACCAGTTCAACATTCATCCCAGAGGGTATTTTCCCCTCTCCGTTAAAGAAACGAGAGGGACAAGCTGAACTGGTGAGACTAATTACAAAGGGTATCATGGGAAAACATGAACCCTTGGAATTCGTATCAAAAATATTCACTAAACCCAAAAAAGATGGTGGATGTCGCATCATCATTGACTTAACTTCACTAAATATGTTTGTTAAGTATATACATTTCAAAATGGAAATGGTTGTTACTGCCAAACAACTAAATTCCAAAGGATACTCCATGGCAAGCATTGATCTTAAAGATGTTTACTATTTAGTACCATTCACAAGGATCATCGCAGATACCTGAAATTTACCTGGGTGGGGCAGCTGTGGCATTTTAAAGCGTTACCCAATGGGTTCACATCAGCCCAAGATTATTCACCAAGATACTAAAACCAGCTCTGGCAATATTCAGAAGACAAAAACATATTGTCATGGCATATCTTGATGATATCTTAAATAGTAGGCAAGACCATGGAATTGACTATGTTAGCTGTATCAGCTACCAAACAGTTATTCGAAACCCTGGGATTGTCTTACATCCAGATAAATCCAAGTTGAAGCCATCCACAATCATGGACTACTTGGGCTTCACAATTAATTCAGTCTACGTGACTGTAACATTGCCAAGAGACAAAACAGTTGAATTGGCACAATCATGCAACAATTTAATGGTCAACGAACTACCAACTATTCGACAAGTAACAGAGTAATTGGGAAAATGGTAGCAGCATTTCCGGCTACACAATTCGGACCTTTGCACTGTCAAACTTACAAAGAGCAAAGGTACAGGCACAAAAACGACATACAGGTCATTATGATCGTGTCATGAAGTTACCCACTGAAGCAATATCAGAACTACAGTGGTGGGCAAAAAACGTTTGGCATAGTTTTCAGCCCTATTATCATCACTAACCCTACGTTAGTTATCCAAACAGATGCCAGGGGTCAAGGCTGGGGAGCAACTAACTCTATATCCAGCACAGGTAGTAGATGGACTAACCCAGAGTCATCATTACCACTTACACTGGGCATTAATTATCTAGAGATGTTGGGTGACTTTTATGGTTTAAAAGCATATGCACAAATATGCATCACTTGCATGTACGGTTACAAATAAATAATACTACGGTGGTGGCCTACATTAACCATATGGGCGGCATAAAATCGGTATCATGCGACAAGTTGGTCAACACAATTTGGCAATGGTGTGTCCAAAGACATATTTGGCTATCAGCAACTTACCTGCCAGGTAAGCTAAATACAGTGGCAGACACCAGGTCACGTAAATTTAATGACAACATCGAATGGATGTTAAACCCCAAAAATTTGCAAAAGTTATCAAGCAATATGGCACGCCAGATATCGATTTATTTGCATCAAGGCTAAATCACCAGGTACCTATGTATGTCGCTTGGGAACCAGACCCTGAGGCAGCAGCGGTAGATGCGTTCGCGCTGGATTGGGGAAATTCTTCTTCTATGCATTTCCTCCCTTCTGCCTCATCAGTCGGGGACTACGCACAATACAAATGGACTCTGCTTCAGGTATTTTGATAGTACCCGACTGGCCTACGCAGCCATGGTTCCCAATACTCCATGACATGGTTGTTGAAACTCCGATGGTATTCCCCAGTGACCCAGAGTTATTAACACCCAGTATCGGGCACAAGCCACCCGTGCCATGAAAAAATCAAACTCCTGGGTTGCAGATTCTGCACAAACCACTTCTGGGACTGGGATTATCAGAACAAACCGTCGACACCATGTCAGCATCCCTCCGAACATCCACTAAAAAACAGCACTTGTCCAGCATCAAAAAATGGGAGAAGTACTGCTTGGATACAGGGACCACCTACTCAACCGCTACAGTTACCAACGTACTGGAATTCCTGGCGAACCTTCACCACGATGAAGGACTCAGCTACAGAGCCATCAACACAGCTAGAAGTGCCCTGTCTGTCTATTTAAAACCAGCTCCAGGACAACAGGCCATGGGGTCCCACCCGCTGGTGGTCAAACTAATGAAGGGTATTTACAACTCTAACCCCTAGACCAAGGTACACCCATACATGGGATGTCAGTGTGGTCCTGACATACCTCAGGGGATGGCCACCAGCCAGATCCCTCAACCTGGAACAATCTATGCTCAAAACACTCATGTTGATGGCACTTGTATCTGCACAGAGGGTCCAGTCACTACACCTATTGCGACTGGACAGCATGCTCACAGCTCCAGACCAAATCTCTGTCGTTATCCAGGGAATAATCAAACAGAGCAGACCAGGAACACCTAATCCAGTCGTGGAATTCCGGGCTTACCCGCCAGAACCACGGCTATGTGCCATGACCCACCTACTATCCTACATAGACACAACCAAAATATTCGAGAGAGATGAAAAGCCTTGTGGGTCAGTCATAAAAAACCTTATGGTCGGGTGACGAGCCAAACCATTTCGAGATGGCTCAAGCAGGTGCTAAAAGCTGCTGGGATAAACACTAACATATACAAATCTCACTCCACCAGGGCAGCATCCACGTCGACGGCTAAAAGAATGGACGTGCCTATAGACCACATCCTGGCTACAGCAGGATGGTCGGGGGGAAAGACCGTTCAGAAATTTTATAATAAGCCGTTGGCAAAACCTGCTTTATTTGCAAAAATTTTTTTTACAGACTGCAAATATTTAATTTAAGCCCAGGGGAGCAATTTAATTTCTTTGTTGTTATTGTTAAAAAATACCATTGTGTTTTTCTACAAACAGATTCATTGGTTGATTACGATAACACACTTCCTCCCTCAAGGACTTCGGCAGTGAGTGAAGTAATAACTGTTACACGGTTTGAAATCACAGAGCTTTGAAGTCTTCACGTAGTCACTCACGTGACTCCGAAGTAAGATTAAACGAGAACTTACCAGTTTGAAGTTTGATCTGTATTTTATGAGGAGTTACGATGAGGGATTACGTGCCCTCCGCTCCCACCCTCATTAATATGGGTCAAACTGATAAACTGGTGTCTCCTTTTCTTTACAATGTTTACTTCAATAACTGTGTCTATCTGTGATTCCACACCGCTGCTTTGAAGTATGCCGCGCATGCGTGCTGAGCGGGCTCTTCACGTAATCCCTCATCGTAAATCCTCATAAAATGCAGATCAAACTTCAAACTGGTAAGTTCTCGTTTAATCTTACTATTATGTTGGCTGCTTTCTGGAGGCAGTGTGAAATGTAGATGGAGTCAACAGTGGAGAATCTGATCTGTGCCTTTGGTTTCTCCAATGGAGAGGAGACCACCTTATGGGCAACAAGTATGAAACGGGATAATTACAATTTACAGAAGCTAATTAACCTACAAACCAGTACATCTTTGGAGTGTGAGAGAAAACCAGAGCAGCCGGAGAAAACCCACGTGGTCATTGGGAAAATGTACAAACTCTGTACATACAGCACCCTTAGTCAGGATCAAACCCGGGTCACTGACGCTAAAAGGCAACACCTCTGCTGCCGCATACTGTGCCTAGGGCATCGATAGGTACGAGCGACTGGGACGTTGTAGCCATAACTGAAACCTGGTTAAGGAAGGGGCAGGACTGGCAGCTCAATGTTCCGGGGTACAGGAGCTTCAGGAGAGACAGGGGTGAGGGAAAAGAGGAGGGGGGGTTGCATTGTTGGTTAAGGAGGATGTCACGGCTTTGATCAGAGTTGACATTACGGATGGTTCATCTAGTGAGGCTATAAGGGTGGAGCTGAGGAACAAGAAAGGGATGATCACCTTGTTGGGGATGTACTACGGACCCCCAAATAGTCAAGGGGAATTAGAAGAACAAATGTGCCGGGAGATTGCAGACAGCTGCAGATCAAATAAGGTTGTTGTAGTAGGGGATTTTAACTTTCCCAATATAGACTGGGAAAATCATAGCATGAAGGGTTTAGATGGGGTGCAATTCCTCAAAAGTGTTCAGGAGAGTTTTCTTAAGCAGTATATGGAGGCCCTCACATGTGAGAGGGCAACGCTGGATCTAGTATTGGGAAATTGGGAAGGGCAAGTTAATGAAGTGTGTGTGGAGGAGCTTTTTGGGACCAGTGACCATATTTCAATTAGGTTTAAGATAGTTATGGATAGGGACGGAGAGTGTCCAAGTGTTCAAATGCTCAACTGGAGTAAGGCCAACTTCGAGGATATGAGAGAAGGTCTCGTTCAAGTTGACTGGAGCAGGTAATTAGAGGGAAAAGGAACATCGACCAAGTGGGGTGTTTTTAAAAGTGTAGTGAAGAAAGCTCATGATGTGTACGTCCCTGTTAGAGTGAAGGGCAAAGCAGGCAAACGTAAGGAAGCTTGGCTGACGAGGGAAATTGAGGCGTTGGTCAAAGACAAGAAGTATGCATGGGACAGGTATAGGCAGCTGGGATCAAGTGCATTCATGGAGGAGTTTCGGGAGCTAAGGAGTAAACTGAAAAAGGAGATTAGAAGGGCAAAAAGGGGCCAAGATATAGCTCTGGCGGGTAGCATTAAGGACAATCCAAACATTTTTTTATAAATACATAAGGGGGAAAGGTAACTAGAGAGAGTGGGACCTCTCAGGAATCAAAGCTGTCAACTCTGTGTGGAGCCACAGGAGATGGGCAAGGTCCTAAATGAGTATTTCTCCTCTGTATTTACTGGGGAGAAAGACAGTAGGACGGAGGAAATTGGAGCAGTCACTGGAAGTGTCTTGAGAGCAGTCAGGGTTAATTGTCGAAAAAGCACTGAAGGTACTGTCGTGTATGAAGGGAGACAAATCTCCGGAGCCTGATCTGATATATCTGAAGACATTGTGGGAAACTAGAGAGGAAATTGCGGGAGCCCTGGTTGAAATTTATGAGTCGTCCTTAAATACAGGAGAGGTGCCGGAAGTCTGGAGGGTGGCAAATGTTGTACCCCTTTTCAAGAAGGGCTGCAGGGAAAATGCTGGGAATTATAGGCCCGGTGAGCTTAACATCTGTAGTTGGTAAGTTACTGGAGAGTAGTCTGAGGGATATGATATACAGGCATTTGGATGGGCAAGGGCTGATTAGGGATAGTCAGCATGGTTTTGTACGTGGGAGGTCGTGTCTCACAAATCTGATTGATTTTTTTGAAGATGTGACCAAAATGATTGATGAGGGCTGAGCTGTAGATGTTGTATACATGGACTTCAGTAAGGCATTCGACAAGTTTCCGCATGGTAGGCTGCTCTGGAAGGTTAGATCTCATGGGATCCAAGGAGAGATAGCTGAATGGATAGCAAATTGGCTCCATGGAAGGAAGCAGAGGGTGATGGTGGAAAGCAGCTTCTCAGATGTGAGGCCTGTGACTAGTGGTGTGCCTCAGGGTTCGGTGCTGGGCCCGTTACTGTTTGTCATCTACATCAATGATTTGGATGAGAACATACAGGGCAAGATAAGCAAGTTTGCTGATGATACAAAAGTTAGTGGTTTTGCAGATAGTGAAGATGGTTGTGAACGATTGCAGCAGGATCTGGATCAATAGGCCACGTGGGCGGAGGAAAGGTTGATGGAATTTAATACAGAGAAGTGTGAGGGGTTACATTTTGGGACTTCGAACAAGGGCAGGACCTACACAGTAAATGGTAGTCCTCCAGGTAGTGTTGTAGAGCAGAGAGATCTAGGAGTACAGGGGCATGGTTCCTTGAAGGTCGAGTTGCAGGTAGATAAGGTGGTCAAAAAGGCTTTTGCCACTTTGGCCTTCATCAGTCAGAGAGTATTGAGTATAGAAGTTGCGAGGTCATGTTGCAGTTGTATAAGACGTTGGTGAGACCGCATTTAGAATATTGTGTTCAGTTCTGGGCACCATGTTATAGGAAAGATATTGTCAAGCTTGAAAGGGTTCAGAAAAGATTTACGAGGATGTTGCCAGGACTAGAGGGTGTGAGGTACAGGGAGAGGTTGAGTAGGTTGGGTCTCTATTCCATGGAGTGCAGGAGGATGAGGGAAGATCTTATAGAGGTACACAAAATCATGAGAGGAATAGATCGGATAGATGCACTGAGACTTTTGCCCAGAGTAGGGGAATTGAGGACCAGAGGACATAGGTTCAAGGTGAAGAGGAAAAGATTTAATTGGAATCTGAGGGATAACTTTTTCACACAAAGGGTGGTGGGTGTATGGAACAAGCGGCCAGAGGAGGTAGTTGAGGTTGGGACTATCCCATCGTTTAAGAAACAGTTAGACAGGTAAATGGATAGGACAGGTTTGGAGGGATATGGACCAAGCAAGCGCAGGCAAGTGGGACTAGTATAGCTGGGACATTGTTGGCTGGTGTGTGCGAGTTGGGCCAAAGCGCCTGTTTCCACACTGTATCACTCTGTCAGACAAGTTTTATTGAATTTAAACTCATGCCTGTTAATCTAGTAACAGAGCTACTACCTTAGAGAACAAAGAGGGACAAATGACTCTAATGAGTACTTTTTGTAACTTTTTGTACTTTGTGCATTGTATGTAAAAAACAAAGAATTTCATTGTACCGAGGCACATGTGACAATAAAGTATCATCATCGTCATCATGTCACAAAATAAATAGAAAAGAATAACAAAGTGTGAAGGATAATATAGTAATGTTCTTTTATGGAATTCAGAAAAGTGTTGGAATAACTCAGAGGGTCAGGCAGCATCTCTGGACAACATAGGAGCAGGGAGGTTCTACTGCAGTTGTACAGGGTCTTGGTGAGACCACACCTGGAGTATTGCATACAGTTTTGGTCTCCTAATCTGAGGAAGGACCTTGCCATAGAGGGAGTACAGAGAAGGTTCACCAGACTGATTCCTGGGATGTCAGGACTTTCATATGAAGAAAGACTGGATAGACTCGGTTTGTACTCGCTAGAATTTAGAAGATTGAGGGGGGATCTTATAGAAACTTACAAAATTCTTAAGGGGTTGGGCAAGCTAGATGCAGGAAGATTGTTCCCGATGTTGGGGAAGTCCAGAACAAGGGGTCACAGTTTAAGGATAAGGGGGAAATCTTTTAGGACCGAGATGAGAAAAACATTTTTCACAGAGTGGTGAATCTCTGGAATTCTCTGCCACAGAATGTAGTTGAGGCCAGTTCATTGGCTATATTCAAGAGGGAGTTAGATGTGGCCCTTGTGGCTAAAGGCATCAGGGGGTATGGAGAGAAGGCAGGTACAGGATACTGAGTTGGATGATCAGCCATGATCATATTGAATGGCGGTACAGGCTCGAAGGGCCAAATGGCCTACTCCTGCACCTATTTTCTATGTTTCTATGTTTCTATAGCTAGGTGATGTTTAGGGTTCAGACCCTTCAGACAGATTGTAGTAGGGGGGGGGGGGGGGAAGCTGGAAGAGAGGTGGGGGGGGGCAGGGTAAAGCCTGATAAGTGATAGGTGGAATAAAAAGGACACTAAGTTCTGGAATAACTCAGCGGGACAGGCAGCATTTCTGGAAAACATGGACAGGCGACATTTTGGGTTGGGACCCTTCTTCAGACTGATGCTATACAAGGCACAAGTGCTGGAATAACACAGCGGTCAGGCAGCATCTCTGGAGAACATGGATAAGTGATGTTTTGATAGGTGAACCATTCTTCAGACTGACCCGCTAAGCCACTCCAGCACTTTTTGGAGTCTGAAGAAGGGTCCCTGCTGTTCGACCTGCTGAGTTGTGTGAACACCAGAACATTGTGTGTTTTTATTTGTAAACCAGCATCTGCAGTTCCTTGTATCCATATTAATGTGCATGCCTGATAATTCTGGCTTTTCAAAAAATATTTCCTATTGATGTGATCCTGGCACAGCCGACCTCGGTGTTTAAAGCTTGCTGGCTAATGTGTTTGCTCAAGGTTATTTTGTGTGTTGTTTTGGCAGCCTGTCGAGGAATTACATCCCCAGGTCATTGGCTTCAATCAAACAATGCTCAAAATATAGATCATAGCCAGAGCTGGTTGGCACCCACTCTTGCCTTGAAGTAGGTGCTGCTGACTGGAAGCAGGTCATTTTTAATTCATTTGATCTGCACGGTGGCGCAGCAGTAAAGTTGCTGCCTCACAGCGCCAGAGACCCAGGTTCGATCCTGTCCTTGGCCTGTACGGAGTTAAGATTAGCTTAGTTTAGTTTAGTTTATTGTTACGTGTACTGAGGTACAGTGAGAAACTTCTGTTGCGTGCTAACCAGCCAGCGCAAAGACAATACATGATTGCAATCAAGCCATCCAAGTGTACAGATAAATGATAATGGGAATAAGGGTGCTGCCTGTGCGGGGTTTAGTTTACAAATGTGTAGGAAGGAACTGCAGATGCAGGTTTAAACCGAAGAGAGACAAAGGGAATAATGTGAATAACGTTTAGTGCAAGATAAAATCCAGTAGTCTGATTAAAAATAGTCCGAGGGTTTCCATTGAGGTGGATAGTAGCTCTCTAGTTGTTGGCAAGATGGTTCAGTTGCCTGATAATGGAGTTTGTAAGTTCTCCCTGTGATAGCGTTTCCACCAATTTCTTCCCACATCCCCAAAACGAGTGGGCTTGTAGGTTAAGTGGTACTCCATAAATTGCCCCTAGGCTGCAGGAATGAATGTGAAGGTGGGATAACAAGGAACTAGTGTGATCAGGTGTTCGATGGTCAGCGTGGGCCAGAGGGCTTGTTCTCACGCTGTATCTCTAATCTGAACTACTCAAATCCTCAAATCCAACTTGTCTCCTCATGTGATACTGAGGGGAAATGCCACAACCTTCTTGTTTTATTTTCCAAATGCGATGCATTGCCCAGAGGTCAACTTATATTAAGACCAAGGTACACAAAAAAGCTGGAGAAACTCAGCGGGTGCAGCAGCATCTATGGAGCGAAGGAAAAAGGCAACGTTTCGGGCCGAAACCCTTCTTATATTAAGACCATATGGCCATAAGATATATGAGCAGAATTCGGCCATTCAGCCCATCGAGTCTGCTTTGCCATTCGATCATGGCTGATCTATTTTTCCCTCTCAACCCCATTTTCCTGCCTTCTTCCCGTAACCTTTGACTTCCTTACTAATCAAGAACCCATCAATCTCCGCTTTAAAAATATTCTTGTAAATGTGGAATTTGACGATTAGCCTACTGTGTTGAAACATTTAGATATTTAAACATTATTATATACTTTGCTATTCCATTCTATTTATTTTAAGTGACATGATGACGATGATGATAC
The DNA here is from genome assembly GCF_010909765.2 of Amblyraja radiata. Lineage (NCBI taxonomy): Eukaryota > Metazoa > Chordata > Chondrichthyes > Rajiformes > Rajidae > Amblyraja > Amblyraja radiata. The sequence continues at coordinate 20,111,113 of NC_045977.1, forward strand.
TTTATTGTCACATGTGCCTCGATACAGTGTCATTCTTTGTTTTTTGCATACAATGCGCAAAGTACAAAAAAGGGTCGCCACGTTTCTGGTGCCGACAAAGTTACAAAAAGCACTCAGTCATGTTTGTCCCTCGTTGTTCTCTAATGCAGTTGCTCTGTTACTCGATGAACAGGCATGAATTTGAATGGATAGGAAAGGTTTTTAAGGTTGTGGGCCAAATGCAGGCAGGTGGAGCTGGTGTAGATGAGGCATGTTGGTCGGCGTGGGCAAGATGGCCAAGGGGCCTGTTTTTACACTGTATGACTATGACCCAATGACTTGGCCTCCACCCCCATCTGTGGCAATGAATTCCACTGATTCACTAAACTCTGGTTAAAGAAATTCCTCCTCATTTTCGTTCTAAAGATACATCCTTTTATTCTGAGACTGTGCCCGCTGGCTAGAGACTCTACCGCTACTGGAAACATTCTCCCCACATCCACTCTATCTAAACCTTTCTAGCTGTCACTCAATCGTCACTTTGGAAATCTTGAATTCATAACAATATATAATATTACACAAGGAACTGCAGATGCTGGAATCCTGAGACAAACACAAAGTGCTGGAGAACAAGGAACTGCAGATGCTGGAATCCTGAGACAAACGCAAAGCGCTGGAGGAACTCAGCGGGTCAGGCGGCATCTATGGAGGGAATGGACAGACATTTTGGGACAGGATCCTTCTTCTGTCTGAGCTGAAACATCGCCCGTCCATTCCCTCCACATATGCTGCCTGACCCGCTGAGTTCCTCCAGCACTTGGTTTAGTTTATTTCAGTTTAGAGATACAGCACGGAAACAGGCCCCTCGGCCCACGAAATCCATGCCGACCAGCGATCACCCCGTACACTAGCAGCATCCTGCACACTAGGGACATGTAGCAATTTACAGAAGCCAAATAACCTACAAACGTGTACGTCTTTGGAGTGTGGGAGGAAACCAGAGCACCCGGGGAAAACCCACGCGGTCACGGGGAGAACGTACAAACTCCGTCCAGATCTCGCCCGCACACAGGATCGAGCCGGGGTCTCTGGCGCTGTCAGGCAGCAACTCTACCTCTTCACTACTGTGCCGTACATGGTGTTTGGCCATAAGTAATATGTACTTTTTTAAACTCCTAACCTGAGTTTTGATCTCTGTAAAACACATTTGTAATGGTGGTATTTAATGATTAACCTACTCTGTTCACTTGCAGGTGGCAAAAGTGGAATATGTAAGGCGCAAACCAAGATTAAAGGAGGTTATAGTGAGGTTAGAGGAGCACTTGGAGTGTACATGCACGGGTCTACAGTCCACATCAGAGCACAGAGAACATGAAGGTACTTTGCTGAGTTTAAAATGTTGTCCTATATTAATATGTCTAAAATATTTACTTTGACCAGAATATTAAATATTTGACCATTTTTGCTAAAATATCTGTATAAAATTAAATCATTTGTAGCTTCTTCAGCAGTTTCTGAGCTTTCAGATTAATTGGTAGGGTTGCCACCACTAGTGTTACATTTCAAGGGATGCGTGCAATGTCACCTGGTTGTAGAAAGTAATCTACAGCATTCAGTTGGTCGCATGAAAGGGCGGTGCAGTGGCGCAGCGGGTAGAGCTGCCACCTCACAGCGTCAGAGACCCGGGTTCGATCCTGACGTCGGATGCTGTCTGTACGGAGTTGTGTGAAGTGGCATTCCAACTTTCCCACGCCGCCCAACATGCTTCGTCGACATTAGCCCCACCTTCTTGCGCTTGGTCCATATCCCTCCAAACCTGTACTATACTTGTGCCAGTCCAAATGTGATTTAAATATTGTGAAAGTACCTGCCACAACTACTACCTCATTCCATACACCCACCACCCTTTGTGTAAAAGAGTTGCCCCTCAGGTTCCTATTAAATCTTTCCTCCTCACCTTAAAGCAGTGACTTCTGGTTTCCTGATTCCCCAACTCTGGGTAAAAGACTGTGCATTTACCCTATCAATTCCCCTCTGATCTTATACACTATAAGATCACCCCTCATCCTCCTGTACTCCAAGGAATAAAGTCCTAACCTGCTCAATACCTCCCTGTAGCTCAGCCCCTCGAGTCCTGGCAACAATCTCATAAACCTACTCTGCACCCTTTCCAACTTAAACGTGGGGGTTTATACTGTAGGTTATTTGGCCTCCGTATAAATTGCCCCTAACGTGTCGGGAGTGGATGTGAAAGTGGGATAACATAGAACTAGTGTGAACAGGTGGACGGCATGGACCATGTGGGTCGAAGGGCCTGTTTCCATGCTAAGTTTCTGCACAGTGTACTGCCGTTGACAGCAGGAGGCGGAACACGACATAAAGCCGCTATTAAACAGGGTGTTTAGCAGGAAGGAACTGCAAACGCTAGTTTCCACCAAAGATAGATACAAAATGTTGGATTAACTGAGCGGGTCAGGCAGCATCAACCCTCGAGTCCTGGCAACACTCCCCACACACTAGGGACGATTTGTATGATGGCCAATTAACCTACAAACCCGCATATGTGTCTGGACCCAAAACGTCACCCATTACTTTTCTCCAGAGAGTCAGAGGAAGGGTTCTGATCCGAAACGTCGCCTATTCCTTTTCTTCAGAGAGTCTGAGTAAAGGTTCGACCTGAAACGGCACCTTTTCTCCAGAGATGCTGCCTAACCTGTTGAGTTACTCAGCACTTTGTGTCTATCTTGGGCGTTTAGTACTTGTGACAGGTTGATTTATACCCACAACAGTCTATATTTCCTGGCTTTGATAAGCCTAGGGATAATGTAAAAGCTTTGGGTTTGAAGTTTGCCCTGTAATATGAAGAAAGGTAATCACCTCCTTGTATGTAAGCCCTTTGTCCTCTACCTAAATGAAGGGCAGGGTAAAGGAATGATAATTTTGTTGAAACAATCTGCAGTTTTGAACTTGTTAATGTTTGAAGCATTGGACTCCTTATCGTCCATGAAGCAGGTGTGTGAACAGGAGAAGGACATTTGGTGAAACTGGGAACTGCTGATGCTGGTTTACAAAAAAAGACACAAAGTGCTGGAGTAACTCAGCAGGTCAGGCAGCAAACCCCTCCCCATCACCTTCTCCCCACACCCCAACTCCCCCCTGTGCCCCACCTGGATGCGTACCCATTTCTCCTTCTCCTTCTACCCTTATTCTTTGCTCTGGCTTCACAATTTGTGCTCCTTTATCCTTATCTCACACCTTTTGCCCTCTATCTCTGGCTTTTTTGTCAGACCATCTGCCTATCAACCGCCCTCACCCCTTCAACTGTATTCATCTATCTAGTCTGAAGAAGGGCCCCGACCTGAAACGTCACCCATCCTTTTTCTCCAGAGATGCTGCCTAACCCGCTGAGTTACTCTAACACTTTGTGTCTATCCACCTATCACTCACCAGGCTTTGTCCAGCCCTTCCTATCTTCCAGTTTTCTCCCCTCCCCCACCCCGCCCCACAATCAGTCTGAAGAAGGGTCGCGACCTGATACTTCACCAATCCATGTTCTCCAGAGATGCTGCCTGAACCGCTGAGTTCCTACAGCACTGTGTCTTTTTTTTAAAGATTATATAGCTATTGGGGATCCATATTATTTAATCCTGTTTTCCTGCATTCTTATTCCTTTACTCCCATATGGGTTAATAAACTCCTGAGTTTCTAAATTTGTTCTTAATTCACATTTAAGTTCACATGTTAACACTACAGTCTGTTGTTAATTCTTATTTGAACTTTGAAAAGGAATGGGGCCATCCAATAAATTTACAAGCAAATTAAATGAAATAGAAATGGCTATCCAATAGACAACAGATAAATTCACAAGCAATACAGGTAAAACGGTGACAAAATGCTGTAATAACTCAGCGGGTCAGGCAACATTTCTGGAGACCATAGACAGGTCATGTTTGGGTTTGGAACTTTTCTTCAGCCTAAAGGGACCCAACCCGAAACGTCTCCCATTCTTTTCCTCCAGAGATGTGCCTGACCCACTGAGTTACTCCAGCACTTTGTGTCTATCTTTGGGATAAACCAGCATCTGCAGTTGTTTGTTTCCAAGTAAAACAGAAATGGCTATCCAATAAATTCAGAAACAATACTTGGGCAGCTTACAACCCAGCAGTATGAATATTGATTTCTCTAATTACAAGTAACCCTTGCATTCCCTCTCTCTCCGTCCCTCCCCTCTAGTCATCCTGCCACTTTCACTGTTCGCATCCATATAACCATTCGTTATCACCTCTTCCACAGCCAACAATGGTGCCAGTGTCGGATCTGATCTGTTCTGCACCTTTTCATACCTCTAGTTTCCCTCTCCCTTAACTCTCAGCCTGAAGAAGGGTCTCAGCCTGAAGAAGGTCTCAGCCTGAAACGTCACATATTCCTTTTCTCCAGAGATGCTGCCTGATCCGCAGATTGACTCCAGCATTTCGTGCCTATTTAAATAAAGCAAAAAAAAGGTTATCCAATGAATTCACAAGGAATATAAATGAGACAGAAGATAGACACAAAAACCTGGAGCAGCTCAGCGGGTCAGGCAGCATCTCTGGAGAAAAGGAATAGGTGACATTTCGGGTCTAGACCCTTGTTCAGACTCCAATAAATGCACGTGATGTAAATAAAATGGAAACGATAGAAAGCTGTACAAATATTGTGAACTTTAATGAAATGATAAGATTTACAATGAGGATTCCTTGTTCAGCTAACCCTTATTGTAGGGAGGAGTCACTCGAATTAGACTTTAGACTAGTGCACATATAGTGAGTTGGTGGTAACCCTGTGTTATTGGAAGTCTTATCGAGCTGCTGAATTAGTAAGACTGTGATCCATGTTTGGTTAGTGGCTGCTCTGGTTCTTGCCGAGGTCTTTTAAATTCCAACACAAGTGCATTTTCTTAGGCCCTAGCACCAACCCAAAGCGTTTAAAAGGAAGAAATAGTGAAAAAATTAAAAAACGGAAGCGTAAAAAGTTAATACTGTCACCTGACAAGGATGTGTTGCCAACATAACAGCTCAGCGACCTGTGCAGGTAGGACTTGTTGAGCTGACCATCTGATAGGGGCCAGCGAACATCACGAGAGAAATGAATGATCAGATGCTATAATTTAACACAATCACATTCCAAATCTTAGCACGTCTCAGCCTGAGAGTGGGAAGAAATTATTTTTTTGATTGGCTCGACTGATTGTGCCCTTTGGGTAGATTCCTCTCCTGGAAGTTGATCACTGCTTATGTTTTCTCTGCACTGATTTGTAAAGGCATGTGTCTGCACCATTCTAACCTGGCTTCATTTATCTGTACTTTTGCTGATTGTTGACTGCCTGATTTCTTATCCACGTTTCAAAATCTGTGCGCGCAAATTGATCTGTGTTTTGTGAGACGGCGCCCTGCAATTTTAACGATGTTTTTAAAAAAAATGTGTGTGTAAAATAATTTTATGCTCCATCAGGTAGATTGGAATAAATGTGTGGGGAGGAACTGCAGGTGCTGGTTTACACCGCAGATAGACACAAAATACTGGAGTAACTCAGCGGGTTAGGCAGCATCTCTGGAGAATAGGAATAGGTGACGTTTTGGATGTCGACCCGAAACGTCACCTATACCTTTTCTCCAGAGATGCTGCCCGACCCGCTGAGTTACTCCAGCAGTTTGTGTCTTTCTAGATCAGAATAAATATCTTGATTCAGTAGAGTCCAGGACAGCACAGTGCCATGACGGTAGATTGCTGCCTCACAGCACCAGAGACCCGGGTTCGATCGCGACTCCGGGTGCTGTTTGTGTGGAGTTTGCACGTTCTCCCATAGACAGCGTGAGTTTCCTCTGGATGCTCCATTTTACTACCACATCCCAAAGACATGTGCGTTTGTAGGTTAATTCGCCCTCTGTAAAATTGCCCCTAGTGTGCAGGGAGAGGATGGGAAAGTGGGATAACATGGAACTAGTGTGAACTGAGTCTCTGGCGTTGAGTTAGAAGCTCTACCTGCTGTGGCACTTTACCACCCTTATACCCGATGGTGAATAATCTGACACATCTGACGTCTATGCTATTAAACTGCACTTTTAGCATTTAGAGATGCAGCATGGAAAAAGGCCCTTCAGCCCACTGATTCCACGCTGACCCCCGATCATCCCGTACACTAGCGCTACCCTACATGCTTGCGACAATTTACAATTTGCAAAAGCCAATTATCTTACAAACGTGTACTTCTTTGGAGTGTGGGAGGAACCCAGAGAAAGCCCACGTGGTCACAGGGAGAACGTACAGACTCTGTGCGAACAGTTCCTGTAGTCAGGATTGAACCCGGGTCTCTGGTGCGGTAAGGCAGCAGCCCCACATGCTGCACCATCGTGCCGACCCGAGTTGAATTTTCCCATGACTTGAGTTACCCAGGGAGTGAATGGAGGTTGTTATAGCCCTTAGATGGACACAAAAAGCTGGAGTAACTCAGCAAGCCAGGCAGCATCTCTGGAGAAAAGGAATAGGTGATGTTTCAGGTTGAGACCCTTCTTCAGACTGAGACTCAGGTGAGAGGGAAACGAGAGGGAAATGATCGTGGAGAGGTGGAGCCCATAATGGTCCATTGTTGGTTGTGGGGATGGTGATACAAACAGAGAAGCTAACCAGGATGACAGTGAAACAATGTATGATGACTACGGTGGGGGAGGGACTAAGAGGGAGAGAGGATGCAAGGGAATGCTTGAAGCTAGAGAAATCAATATTCATACCGCTGGGTTGTGAGGTGCCCAAGCGAAATATGAGGTGCTGTTCCTCCAATTTGCGTTATAACCCTTCTTTGGCCCTCAGCAAGGGAGCGAAGAAATTAGGCAGGATTCCATCGCCCTAATCACTCTGCCAGGACTCCTAATTGAAAGCACTCTGGGTCACTGGGTGTGGATAATATTGGAGTGTGTTGAATAATGACTTCTTTGATGGGTTAACAAAGAGCAGCCAGTTTCTGTGGAAAAAACCCCATCATGAACTTCCCCTCTGGGAGAGCGTTTGGGGATCTATAATGACTAGACAATAGGTGCAGAAGTAGACCATTCGGCCAGCACCGCCATTCACTGTGATCATGGCTGATCATCCACAATCAGTACCCCCTTCCTGCCTTCTCCCCATACCCCTTGACTCCGCTATCTTTAAGAGCTCTATCTAACTCTCTCTTGAAAGCATCCAGAGAAATGGCCTCCACTGTCTTCTGAGGCAGAGAATTCCACAGATTCACAACTCCCTGGGTGAAAAAGTTTTTCCTCATCTCCGTTCTAAATGGCCTACCGCTTATTCTTAAAATAAATCTCTCTTTCGTTACACAGTGGCATTGGTTGAATATCTAACTGCAATGAGCTTTATTGCAGTGTGAAGCAGCTTGCAAGGTATATATCATTTAAGCCAGCGTTTGACACTCATGTTTGGTCTGTTATTAACACAATGTTATGTCTGGTGTTGCTTGACCACAAAGCATACACACGTGGGCTTGGGTGAGCGAGATGGAGACTGAATCAGCGTTACAGACACACATCACGATCACGCCTCTTTTGCTTGCGATATGCCACAATGCATGCTAATTTGGGGGCTTGTTAGTTAACAGAACGGGTGTTGGATTCCCCATTAATTCCTGATATCTCCTCTCTTGCAGATGTAAGGTGAAAATAAGCTATACAGTAATGGAAGGCACGGACAAATACCCTTTCGTTACATTCCAAAGCCTGTACCTCAAAGGTGCTTTTATTTTGACTCGTTTCCCTTTTGCCCTCAACAAAACCTCTTTCCCCCAAAAAACGGACAATTGAAAAAAAAAGAAGTGGACTTAGCTGTGCGGCAACAAAGAGGATGAGTGTGGCACGATGGACTGATACAACACTGCATCTTCTTTTTTATATATATATATGTATATATATATATAAAAAACACGTGAAAAGAATCAAACAAACAAGGCATTCACGAGAGTGCAAGGAATATCGGAAAATGCTGCTGACAGGATGTGGTTTCGAGTGAACGGAGGATTATATAATGAAGAACCTATAATGGTGCTGTTAATTGGAAGGCTGCGTCTCTCTTTCTCTCTGGCTTCAGAGTGACAGACATATGAGAGGCAGAGCTCAGGCAAAAAGCCGTCAACCGCGACCTACCCGACCAGAACTATCCACGAGACTATGGAGCGACCTTGCACAGTGTTCGAGTTTCTGAACGACACAGTTTCTTGTGTGGGAGGGATGGACAGCGTTGAGAAGGGATGTCTTTGACCGCACCATTAGGTGTATATTAAGCTTGCTTCTACTGGATTATTTTTAGTGTTTTATATTCAGTGGACTACTTGATATTTTATTGCATTTAGGAGACTGCACAGGTACAACTTTGCAGCACATTGTTGATTTGTTTTACTGGAGGAATATGATCTTTAACCCAAGATGTTCAGAAAATTGCAAAAAAAAAAAAAAAAAAAAAAATACAGGAAACTCTTTTCGGTTCAATATTTTCTTTCATCTCCCCTTCTTCCTACTTTCTAATTTAAATCATTTCAAGTAAAATTATTTTGCATTAATAAATGGTACAAACAAGCAGCTATCCCTGCACAGTGCAAAATGTTATATTTGTTTTATTTTGACATTCATTAACAATGCATTTTATAATTTCTCATTTTCTTAAAAGGAAAAGTATTTTCTAACATTTATTTCACTTGTGTGAAATAGTCAAAGAGTATCTGTTGAATTGAACATTATAACAATATGAACAGCAAGGACTACAAGAAGCTTGACTTTTTTTTTTTTAATATGTGGCCACGACATTAATTAAATATACCCAAGAAAGTGATGTCTATGGATTGGTGATGTGACTTTAAAAATACCATTCTCATTGGATTTTAGACTTTAGAGATACGGTGTGGAAACACTGAGTCCACACTGACCAGCGATCACCCTTACACTGGCACTATCCAACACCCCAAGAGACAATTTACTATTTTTTTTTACCAAAGCCAATTAACCTACAAAACTGTATGTCTTAAAGTGTGGGGGGGAAATCGGAGCACCCAGAAAAACCCCACGCGGTCACAGGGCGAACGTACAAACTCCGTACTGACAGCACCCGAGGTCAGGATCGAAGCTGGGTCCCTGGCACTGTAAGACAGTGTCTCTACCCTTGCACCACCATGCCGCCCCATTTTTGGGACTTGGATTAGTTTTAAACTAGGTTTAGTTTTATTTAGTTTAGCTTCAAGATACAGCATGGAGACAGGACCTTCGGCCTACCATGTCAAACATCAATCACCCGTTCACACTTGTTCGATGCTATTCCATTTTCTCATCCACTCCCTGCAAGTCAGGAGCTATTTTACAGAGGCCAATTAACCAACACCCTTGTGCAAATTAATTGAATCCAACATACACTCGGATATAACAAGTCAATATACATGTCGCAGGGCTATCTTTTATTCATTATCATCGCACCATTATGTCTTTACTGCGTTATATATCCATCATGATTCTTCATCAAGTCTCTGACATGATTTGGCATGGAATCGACCAGAGTCTGAGAGTTTCTGAGGATCTGTTCATCTTGATGCCACAGCTGAATAATGTCCTTGATGACCTTCTGTCTCCTGGTGCAGACTTTTCCTGTCAATCTCGATGGTTCAATGGTGCTTTATTGTCACATGTGCACTGCACAGTGCAATTCTCTTTGCATAGATCACACATGCACGAGTCACCGTATTTTGGCGCCATTTACAAAAAGTCCAAAGTCCACTCCACGCATAGGATTTACTGGAGCAGGTAAGCCCCAGGCTGCTGCAAGGTCTCCTCCATCGCCCTCGACCGGCTCGGCCCGCGAACCCGCATCCCTATCCTCGCCCGGCCATCCCGGGATCACACAGGCAAAGTCCCAGGAAATATCGGAAAAATGTTCCCGATGTTAGGGGAGTCCAGCACCAGGGGTCACAGTTTAAGAATAAGGGGTAGGCCATTTAGGACTGAGATGAGGAAAAACCTTTTCACCCAGAGAGTTGTCAATCTGTGGAATTCTCTGCCACAGAAGGCAGTGGAGGCCAATTCACTGGATGTTTTCACGAGAGAGTTAGATTTAGCTCTGAGGGCTAAGGGAATCAAGGGATATGGGGAGATAGCAGGACCAGGGTGCTGATTTTGGATGATCAGCCATGATCATATTGAATGGCGGTGCTGGCCCGAAGGGCCGAATGGCACCTATTTTCTATGTTTCTTCTATAACCGTCCACTCCTCGTGTCTGTCGTCGCCAGCAGCTCCCTCCTCCTCAGCTCTCCGTCTGGTCTTCAGGGTGAGCTCGGCGGTTTCCAACCCCCCCCCCCCCTACAGGCCACGGCCCGCTGAGTCTTCGTTTGACCAGTCACAGTGTCCACTGTGCGGAACCCAGCACTGCGGCGCACCCCAGTAGCCTCTCCTTGATAATTGACCACAAATTTTCAATCGCATTCAGATCAGATGAATTACAGTAACACATCAGTCCATCGTCTTAGATGTGTGACATGATGCAAGGACTTGCTGGAATGTCCCACATCAATTTGGAAATGTCTTTGCCACTTCCGACATCACCCTACTTTTAGTTTAAGCTTTCGTTCGTCTTGGAGATACAGCGTGGAAACAGGCCCTTCGGCCCACCGAGTCCGCGCCGACCAAAGATCACCCATACTCTAGTTCTATCCTACACACTAGTGAGAATTTGCAGAAGCCAATTAACCTACAAACCTGCACGTCTTTGCAGTGTGGGAGGAAACCGGAGCACCTGGAGAAAACCCACGCGGTCACAGGGAGAACGTACAAATTCCGTACAGACAGCACCCGGAGTAATGATCGAACTCGGGTCTCTGGCGCTGTGACACATCAACTCTACCGCTGCTCCACTGAGACTGGGATGTGAGCACACAATTATATATTACCATTTTATTGCTTCAGAGGTCCAGAGGATGCGAGTTCCAGTGCCTCAATGGGATGTTGAAAGTTCAAATCCAGTTTACAAAATAGAAACAAGGAATTGCAGATGCTGGTTTACAAAGAAAAAAGACTCCGAGTTCTGGAGTAGCTCAGTGGGTCAGCCAGCATCTCCGAGGAACATGGATAGGTGACGTGATGGGTCATCACACCTTCCCTAGCCAACAATGGACCTACCAGGCAACGGCCTGCCTGAGGTCATTTATGGCCGGCCCTAATTTGTCCTCCAGCTCTTCACCTCCCCACCCCCCTCCTCCTACTTTAAGTCTGAAGAAGGGTCTCGACCTGAAACTTCACCCATCCTTTTTCTCCAGAGATGCTGCCTGACTAGCTATGTTATTAGCACTTTGTGCTGGAGTAATTTAGTGCTGGTGCTGGAGTTACTCCTGACTAGCTAAGTTACTCCAGCACTCCAGCACTTGATCCACCTATCACTCCAGACTGTTGATATTGGTTTATTAATGCCACCTATTTTAGGAACCTAAGGAGCAACTCTTTGTGGAACCTGAGGGGCAACTTTTTCACACAAGGGGTGGTGGGTTCATGGAACGAGCTGCCGTAGGCAATAGTTGAGGCAGGTACTATCACATGATTTAAGAAGCTTTTAGATGTGTACATGGACAGGACATGTTTAGGGGAATTTGGATCAAACGCAGCCTTGTGGAAGAATGGGGCATGTTGGTCGGCATGGGCAAGTTGGGCCGAAGGGCCAGTTTCCACACTGTATGACTCTATATTAGTTTCCCAGCACACTGCCTTCAATGCCTTGTGGCTAATAGTTTACTACATATCTCATCACTTCCTCTTGAGCATTGAACTGTGTTTGATTCGGCCATTTGCAAGATCAAATATCAATTTCTATTTGTGAAATGTGATTCTCGTCATGTCTGCAATATCAGGAAAGATGCAGGTTAAGGGCGAGCTTTGTCAGTTCATCGTATCTGGGGCTGGCTGAGTGAATTGGTCTTGGCATCACATCAGCACAGATGTTGTGGGCCAAAGGGCCTGTTCTTGTGCTGTACTGCTCTTTCACATGCATGTTCTCCCCTGGGTTATAGTTCAGGGGCAGGAATTTGTACAGGTGCTCATTGACTGCATTTCAGTGCACGCACAACTCTGCGAGTCTGAGACATCGCATTTGTTCAGTAGACAGCCGCACCCTTTGTGGTACGCTGCTCAATGTGGTGCAATATTCACACAGCAGGAAGATTGATGGTTATATTTCAGACCGGATTTTTGTTGGGACATTGACTTCAATCCAGTTCCAGCATTGTGAACAATTTGATGAAAGTTTGGGAGAGGTTGATAGACACAAAGTGTTGGAGTAACTCAGTGGGTCAGGCAGCATCTCTGGAGAAAAGGGATGGGTGATGCTTCGGGTCGAGACCCTTCTTCAGACTAGGACTTTATTCCTTAGGGCAACAGGAGGCTAAGGAGTTGTATAAAATGGTGAGGGGAATGAGGGGGTGTATGCACAGAGTCTTTTACCCAGTGTAGAGATATCAAGATCCAGAGGACATAGATTTGAGGGGCAAGATTTAACAGGAACCTGAGGGGCACTTTTTTCCACACAGAGGGCGGTGGGTATATGGAATGAGGTGATATATGGAATGAGCTGCCAGAGGAGGTAGTTGCAATAACAACATTTAAAAGACACTTGGACCGGTGCATGGGTAGGAGAGGTTTAGAGGGATGTGGGCTATCTGCGGGCAGGTGGAGCTAGTGTAGATGGGGCATCTTGGCCGGCATGGGCAAGTTGGGCCAAAGGGCCCGTTTCCGTGCCGTTGGACTCCAAAGCACCGTAGAGGTCTATTATGAGACAGAAAGTGGCATATTTAGCATTTAACTGGGCTGTGGGTTATTAGGGTGGAAGTGTCAAAGACTAGAGGCCATAGCTTTAAGGTCGGAAAGGGAAAGTATAAAGGAGATGTGTGAGGCACAATTTTACACAGAGTGGTGAGGGATTGGATCACAACGCGAGGGATGACGGTGGAGGCAGGTACAATAGTGGCGTTCGAGAGGCTTACAGATAGGCACATGGATATGAGTCACGTGTAGGCAGAGGAGAGTGGTTTAACGTGGCATCTTGTTCCACATCTGTAGACATTGCAGCACAAGAGCCTGTTCCTGTGCTGTACTGTTCCGTGTCCTAAGGTGGGATTGAGGCAAGGGATCTTGCAGCTGCACAAGGTTTCATGGTTTGGAAGTTCTCCACCTCAACCCCTTTCCCCTCCCCCTCTCCCCTCCCCCCCCCCCTCTGCCCCCACCCCCCCCCCCTCCCAAATGTGCATATCAGAATATCACATCAAACATCAATGTGCTCACGACCCCTCTGTGAAGTGCAACGCTGGTTGAGTATGTCATCATGCGAGCGAGCCAACTTTACCCCTGTTATTCACAACCACAAAGCAGCAGCAACTTCAATGAAATGTGATATTTATACACTTTGGAGCTAATCCTTGTACTATTTCTGTTAACTGCTTCTTTGGACTAAATCTGCTCTTGGTTATGCTAGAAAATGATTCATCTCCAGGACAGTTGTACGCTGACACTTTCAATTCCTTTGTCTTTCATGGGATGTGGTCCAAATATATTTTCAAAAAACTGCCTGAAGTTCTCTGTGTTTATTTCTGCTCTGCCTCTCCTCTGATGCAAGTGATAGTTCGGAGCTGAGGTGTGATCCGTTTGCACTTTGGGTGTCTTGCTAAGATACCCTTCTCAGGTAAACATTTCATGTAACTCCCCAAACCCCCCCACCCACCCCTTCATCCTGTGCTCTCTTCCAACCCCAGTGAGCACACAATTTGTCCACTATCTGCCCTTGCCCATCTCCTTTCCCTCTTTCTTGTATTGTATTGTATTGTATTCAAATTTATTGTCATTGTCTCAATTAGAGACAACGAAATGAATTTTCCTTACAGGCAGTATCATAAAAATAAATAAATAATAAATAATAAAACATATTAAAAATAAAATTGAATTAAAAAAAGAAAAGCACAAACACAGAAAGTCCACGACACAACATAACACAGTGGCACCAAGGTGAGGAAGGCACCATAGTCCAGCCAGCCTCCCCTCCGATCTTCCCAGATGTTCATCCGTGGTCTGGGCCTTCCGAGCACCCGCAGTCACCGCACCGGGCGGCCCGATGTTCAGGCCATTCATACACTCATCTCCCATCCCCGAGTCCCTCGTTTCTCTTTTATTCCCCTCTTTCTCCCCCCGCCCCCTATATCCCTCCCTCCAGCTTTACATTTCACTCCTCCTCTTCTCTCCTCATCTGACACCCTTTTGCCTCCTCTTCCCCTCCAGCTTTTGTCATCTACTCCACCCATCTGGCAATCAAACTCTTCCCCTCCCCACCCCACCCCCTCCCACCTGTATCCATCTATCGCTTGTGTAGGAAGGAACTGCAGATGCTTGTTTATACTGAAAATGGACGCAGATTGCTGGAATAACTCAGTGGGTCAGGCAGCATCTCTGGAGAGAAGGAATAGGTGATGTTTCGAGTCTGAAGAAGGGTCTCGACCCGAACAGTCACCTATTCCTTTTCTCCAGTGATGGTGCCTGACCCGCTGAGTTATTCCCAAGATTTTGTGTATTTCCACCTATCACTTGCCAGACTTTATCCTGATCCCACTTCACTTTTCCAGCTTTCACAACCCCTCCCACTCCAATCAGTCTTGACCCGAAACGTCTGTCCATTCTCCTCCACATTCGCTGCCTGAGCTGCAGCACCTCATATTTTGCTTGGGCAGCTTACAACCTAGTGGTAGGTGTGTTAATTTCTCTCATTTCTAATAACCCCTACATTCCCTCTCTCCCCCCTCCACCACTGTAATAATCCTAATAGTCCCACTGTTTGCATCGCTTTGTAATCACCTCTTACCCAGCTAACAAGGGGCCATTATGGGCCAGATTTGTTCTGGCCCAATCCTAACTCTAGTTCCCTCTCCCCCCTCTACCTTCAGTCTGACGAAGGGTCCCGACCCGAAATGTCACCCATCCTTTATCTCCAGGGATGCTGCCTGACCCGCGGAGTTACTCCAGCACTTTGTGCCTATTTGCTGAGTACCTCCAGCACTGTGTGTTTTGCTCAGGATTCCATAGTTTGCAGTATGATGGAATCCCCGGGATGGTGGGACTGTCATATGTAGATAGAATGGAGCGGCTGGGCTTGTATACTCTGGAATTTAGAAGGATGAGAGGCAATCTTATTGAAACATATAAGATTATTAAGGGATTGGACACGCTAGAGGCAGGAAAAATGTTCCCGATGTTGGGGGAGTCCAGAACCAGGGGCCCAAGTTTAAGAATAAGGGGTGGGCCATTTAGGAAAAACCTTTTCACCCAGAGAGTTGTGAATCTGTGGAATTCACTGCCTCAGAAGGCAGTGGAGGCCAATTCTCTGGATACTTTCAAGAGAGAGTTAGATAGAGCTCTCAAAGATAGCGGAGTCTGGGGATATGGTGAGAGGCAGGAATGTGGATGATCATGGAATGTGAATGGCGGTGCTGGCTCGAAGGGCCAAATGGCCTCCTCCTGCACCTATTGTCTATTGCCTATTGTCTATTGTAACCTGCGTCTCCAGGACATTTCGGGTTGGAACCCTTCTTCGGTTTGAAATTCCAAACATTTACTGTGTCACTGAATGGTAATAGGACACAATTTCATGCAATGCAGAGTTAAAATCAGTTAAATGAACATGGACAGGGAATTGGATCGCAGCCTGTACAGACTGCAAGATGCTGCCAGTCCTTGGGTTGGGTCCCAGGGATATCACAAGGTTTCCTTTGAAGTTTGGTCTTAATTTTCCATAACAATGAAAGAAACAAAAGCTTGCACATTTCTGAAGCACCTTTCACTACACTCGGACATCCCAAGATGGATCAATTGCACCTCTTGACCTTCAGCATCTGCGTCTCGTCATGGTACGATTGCTTTGAGTAATTATACTATGATAAGTCTGCACCTCATTTTGTTAGCGGTTGGCTCCACTTTATATTCCTGTCTGCTTAAACACGGAGGAGTTATGCCCTTCAATTTTTGCAGGAACTCTCAATGTACGCTCCCTACGATGTTCCGTGTCTTCTGAAGTGAATGAATTTCTTTCCGTTCCTCGATAAGGCACAGCACACCGATTACTAACCGTGGGAGAGTTTAAATCCCATCGCTGAGCCAGTATATTGGCCAGCATCATGGATTCTCATCAAATTATTTGGCTAAAACCAAAATGATGGTTGGATTCAGGTCACAGTAGGGTTTAAGTTTAGGTTTAGATTTATTATTGTCACCCGTACATGTACAGTGAAAAGCTTTATTTTACATGCTTTCCGAATAGATCAAATAGTAGATAAATACAATATGCTGGAGTAACTCACAGCATCTCTGGAGAAAAATAATAGGTGCCATTTCAGGTTGGAACCCTTCTGCAGACTGGTAGATCAAATGGTAGAGTTGCTGCCTTTTGCTGCCAGGACACAAGGCCCTGACCTGTCGCTGGGGATTAGTTTAGTCTAATTTAGTTTAGATTAGTTAGTTTAGTTAGGTTTATTGTCACGTGTACTAAGGTATAGTGAAAGCTTATTTACGTGCTAGCCAGTCAGTGGAAAGACCATACATGATTACAATCAAGCCATCCACAGTGTACAGATACATGATAAAGGGAATAATGTTTAGTGCAAGGTGAAGTGCGGTAGAGTCCAAATAGACAAACTAAGACTTTATTCCTTGGAGCACAGGAAGCTGAGGGGTGATTTTATAGAGATGTATATAGTCATGAAGGGAATTGATAAGGTGAATGCAGTCTTTCACCCATGGTAGGGGGGAATCAAGAACCAGAGGGCATAGGTTTAAGGTGAGAAGGGAAGATTTAATGGGTCGAGTGGGCTGAAGGGCCTGTTTCCGCACTGTGTGACTATTACATATGGCCAATCTTTCGTTTTTTCAGTTTTAGTTCTAGAGATAGTGTGGAAACAGGCCCTTCGGCCCACCGAGTCCATGCCAACCGGTGATCGCCATACACTAGCACCATCCTACACGCTAGGGACAATTCACAATTTTGACTGAAGCCAATGAACCTACAAACCTGTACGTCTTTGGAATGTGGGAGAAAACCGGAGCACCCGGGGAAAATCCACACGTTCACATGGAGAACGTGCAACTCGATACAGACATCACCCGTAGTCAAGATCGAACCCGGGTCTCTGGCGCTGTGAGGCAGCAACTCTACTGCTGCACCACTGTTCCACCCCACACTTGTAAAACCTGGTTTAATTTGTGCAAGGCATTTTTGGATGAAGACTGTCTTTCTGTTGAAGACCTATCACTTCTGCCTATTACAGGTTCACCGAGGCTTAGTCTAACATGCAAGGACATGCCTGGCCTGATAGCTGTGCAGCTCTGAAGTGCAAACAGCTGCTACAGTTTATTCCAAACCAAATTCTTGGCTCCCTTGTTGTTGGTTATATAATCCTCCCACTTCTAACGCATGGCAAATCTACACTGCGACAGATTGCATTCCTGAGAGCTCAGTTGCGTTGCAGCAGTTAAATTAGTGGACTAGTAATCCAGAGGCCTGGACGAACGACTCAGAGTGGTGAGTTCAAATCCCACCATGGCAGTTGTGGAATGTAGTGAAATTCACTGAATAATATGAAACAGAAGGATGGGATGGCGCAGCGGTAGAGTTGCTGCTTTACAGCGCCAGAGACCCGGGTTCGATCCCGACCACAGGTGCAGTCTGTGCGGAGTTTGTACGTTTTCCCCGTGACCGCGTGGGTTTTCTCTGGGTGCACCGGTTTCCTCCCACACTCTAAAGACTTACAGTTTTGTAGGTTAATTGGCTTCTGTAAATTGTCCCTAGTGTGTAGGGACAGAAACTGGGATAAGATAGAATTAGTGTAAAGATGATCATTCGGAATGGGCTCAATGGGCCAACGAGCCTGTTTCCATGCTGTATCCAAACTAAACTAAATTAGGCCTTAGTAATAATGAACAACAAACTATAGAATTGTTATGAAAAAAAGAGACAAAGTGCTGGAGTAACTAAGCGGCTCAGGCAGCATCTCTGGAAAAGGTGACATTTTGAGTCAGGACCATTCTTCAAACTGATTGTGAGAGGGGGGAGAGATCTGGGGGGAGGACACAACTTGTCAAGTTTTGAGATACAGCAAGGAAACAGGCCCTTCAGCCCAGCAAGTCCATGCTGATCATCGATCACCCATTCACACCAGTTCCATGTTATCCCACTTTCTCATCCACTCCCCACATTCTAGGAGTATTTTTTACAGAGGTCAATTAACGTACAAGGGGGGTGGAAACTGGAGCACCGGAAGAAAACCCAAAGGTCACAGGGAGAACGTGCAAACTCCACACAGACAACACTGGAGGACAGGATCGAACCCTGGTCTCTGGTGCTGTGAGGCAGCAGCTCTAGCAGCTGTGCCACTGTGCTGCCTGTGCTGCCTTAAGGCGACAACAATCAATATGAAGAAGGATCCCAACACAAAACGTTACCTATCCATGTTCTCCAGAGATGTTGCCTGACCCACTAAGATGCACCAGCACTTTTTACAGGAAGATTAATTTATTTATTGTCACGTGGATCGAGGTACAGTGAAAAGCCATTGTGTTGCGTGCTATCCAGTTAGCAAAAAGTCTATAAATGATTACAATCGAGCCGCCCACAGTGTACAGATACGATATAAAATGAATAACGTTTAGTGCAAGATAAAGTCTGGTAACGTCTGATTAAAGAAAGTCTGAGGGTCTCCAATGCGGTAAATGGTAGGTCAGGACCACTCTCTAATTGGTAAAAGGATGGTTCAGTTGCCTGATAACTGCTGTGAAGAAACTGTCCCTGAATCTGGAGGTGTGCATTTTCACACTTCTGTACCTCTTGCCTGATTGGAGAGGGGAGAAGAGGCAGTGACTGGGGTGAGACTGGTCCTTGATTATACTGGTGGCCTTGCCGAGGCAGCTTGAAGTGTAGATGGACTCAATGGAATGGAGGTTGGTTCATGTGATTGTCTAGGCTGCCGTTCACAATTCTCTGCAATATCTTGTGGCCTTGGATGGAGCTGGCCCTAAACCATTGCAGTGATGCATCCCAATAAAATGCCAAACGTCCTAAGCCTTCAATGGAAGAGGTCTATGATTGTGTAGTTCAATTGTCCCTGAATCTCGAGGTGTGCGTTGGTACTATTATGTTGTTCTTGCCTGATGGGAGAGGGGAGAAGAGAGAGTAACCAGAGTGGGACTCATGCTGGTGGCTTTGTGCCTTTTTTAGTAATCCAGCATCTGCACTGCCTTGCATCTGAATAGTTGTGAAAGCCTAGCTTGTTCTTCAATGACCTGGACTTGCTCTGTCTGGGTCAGGTATGATACCAGGCCATTGCAGTGTGATTGCACTGAGTACTCAGGTCTGTAACACAGCTATCAAGTCAAGTCAAGTCAAGTCAAGTCACATTTATTTATATAGCACATTTAAAAAACAATACTCGTTGGCCAAAGTGCTTTACATTTGTTATAAGAATAGCACAACAAAACAGACTACATACATATATACTATGACCTACAATGTGTAGGAAGGAACTGCAGATACTGGTTTACACCAAGGATAGACACAAAATGGGGTCAGGAAGCATCTGTGGAGAAAAGGAATAGGTGACGTTTCGGGTCGAGACCCTTCTTCAGACTGAGAGTCAGGGAAGGGAGAAACTAGAGGTATGAACAAATCAGAGCCGGCACCGATGACTCAGGAGTGGTGGAGCCCACAATGGTCCATTGTTGGCTGGTGAAGAGGTGATAACGAAAGGACATGAACAGTGAAACTAGCAGGAAGACTATGGTGGGGGAGGGATAGAGAAAGAGGGAATGCAAGGGCTACTTGAAATTAGACAGACCAATATTCATAATGCTGGGTTGTAAGCTGTCCAAGCGAAATATGAGGTGTAGTTCCTCCAATGTACGTGTGGCCCCACTCTGACAGTGGAGGGGAGGCCAAGGATACAAAGGTCAATATGGGGATGGGAAGGGGAGTTAAAATGTTTGGCCACTAGGACATCGGCAGACTGAGTGTAGTTCAGCGAAACGATCGCCCAGTCTGCGCTTGGTCTCGTCGATATATAGGAGTCCACACCTACAATGGTTGTAAAAAGATAATGCAGCAACGCTTTCTCAAGAGCAATTACAAACAGGCGATCAATACTGCCCTTGCCAGTGAAGCCCAGATCCCAAACACCCAATAAATTAAACAATACTTTCTCTTCAAAAGAAACTATAATAGTTCACAGATTCGTAGAGTCACAGAGCATGGAATCAGGCCAACTAATCCGTACTAATCACTGCTCCTATCTGACGGTGATTCAAGTGGCGGTACAGCGGTGCAGCGGTAGAGTTGCTGCCTCACAGCGGCAGAGACCCGGGCTCGATCCTGACTATGGCTGCTGTCTGTACGGAGTTTGTATGTTCTCCCTGTGACCTGCGTAGGTTTTATCCAGGATCTCCGGTTTCCTCCCGCACTCCAAAGACGTACAGGTTTGTAGGTTTATTGGCTTGGTATAGTATATTGTCCCTAGTGTGTGTAGGATAGTGTTAGTGTGCGGGGATCGGCGCTGACTCGGTGGGACGAGGGGCCTGTTTCCGCACTGTATCTCTAAACTAAAGTAAACCAAAATAAAGTGCTCATTCAGCTACGTCTTGTATAGTATGGATGGTTGCTTGAAGGTCAGCATGGACATGGTGGACTGAAGGGCCTGTTACTGTGCTACTTGCTCTGTCACTGCAAGTCTATGTGTCATGAAAGTATCTGCCTCCATTACCTTCTCATGCAGTGCTGTTTCCATAAGACCCTACGGCCACGAGACATAGGAGCAGTGTTAGGCCATTCGGCCCATCGACTCTTCTCCGCCATTTGATCATGCAACAATGTTTGGAATATTCTCAAATGGTTTGTAGCTATTGAGCATTTCTGAACGCAGTCACCTCTGAAATGTTCAAAACACTGCAGCTCAGAGAATAACGTGATAGCAGACCAGATGACACAGGAACTGGTTTACAAAAGGGCCTCTCTCCCTGGTGTCTCTCTAGACTAAACTACGAGATGCTGGAATAAAAAGACACACAGTGCTGGAGTAACAGCGGGCCAGGCAGCGTCTCTGGAGAACTTGGATGGGTGCCGTTTTCCGTGCTGAAGTCTAAAGAGAGCAGCTTGACCTGGGATTGTGCTTCAGTCCAAGAGTCAGCAGCAGAGATCAGAAGGCAGGAAAGAATGGCATCTATATTCAAACAAACAAAGACTGGAAGTGCGGCGATCACCAAAGGTCAAACACCAAGGAAGGGCGAAGGGCGACGTGGGATTAGCCGTCAAACAAAGCCTGTGACCTCCTGGCCTGACTTTGCTACTTGGAGGAATGAGGAATGATGAATGTCTCAGCCGCACAAAGGGAGCGGGTTGTGAGGGGGCGCGGGAGCCGTGTGGGAAGTAAACAGGGGAAGAGAGAAACATCCAGAAGAAACGAGGTCGCGTTTCCTCATCTTGCTTGGACCTCAGTGAGGGGAAGGTTTGTTCAAAGAGCACACAATAGCCCAGGTCTGAATGTTGACGCATCGGCCGGCAAACATCAAGTCAAAAGAGGCCGTGAGGCATGACTTATCACGGGAGCTGGCTGCTTAATCTTCACCCAATGTCCGTCTGAGTATCACTCAGCCAACAGCCAGAGGAGTCCAGTCGGATAATGTAAACAGCCCCGTGCCAAACAGTAGGCACTTCTTCACAAGCTGACAAGATGTCCCCTTTGTACTTCCATTTTGTTTCACTGATTTGTAGCAGTTTTG
Source organism: Amblyraja radiata (assembly GCF_010909765.2). Taxonomy (NCBI): domain Eukaryota; kingdom Metazoa; phylum Chordata; class Chondrichthyes; order Rajiformes; family Rajidae; genus Amblyraja; species Amblyraja radiata. The sequence continues at coordinate 20,132,935 of NC_045977.1, forward strand.
TGACAGAATTCTTTGACGGCAGCTCAAATCTGTTCCAGTTAAACAGTGCCCTCCATAATGTTTGGGACAAAGACCCATCATTTATTTATTTGCCTCTGTACTCCATACTTTGAGATTTGTAATAGAAAAAAAATCACATGTGGTTAAAGTGCACATTGTCAGATTTTATTAAAGGGTATTTTTATACATTTAGGTTTCACCTTTTAAAAATTACAGCTGTGTTTACACACAGTCCCCCCCATTTCAGGGCACCATAATGTTTGGGACACATGGCTTCACAGGTGTTTGTAATTGCTCATGTGTGTTTAATTACCTCCTTAATGCAGGTATAAGAGAGCTCTCAGCACCTAGTCTTTCCTCCAGTCTTTCCATCAACTTTGGAAACTTTTATTGCTGTTTATCAACATGAGGACCATGTTGTGATAATGAAAGTCAAAGAAGCCATTATCAGACTGAGAAACAAGAATAAAACTGTTAGCGACATCAGCCAAACCTTAGGCTTACCAAAATCAACTGTTTGGAACATCATTAAAAAGAGATAGAGCACTGATGAGTTTACTAATCTCAAAGGGACTGGCAGGCCAAGGAAGACCCTCCACAGCTGATGACAGAAGGATTCTCTCTATAATAAAGAAAAATCCCCAAACACCTGTCCGGCAGATCAGAAACACTCTTCAGGAGTCAGGTGTGGATTTGTCAATGACTACTGTCCGCAGAAGACTTCATGAACAGAAATACAGAGGCTACACTGCAAGATGCAAACCACTGGTTAGCTGCAAAAATAGGATGGCCAGGTTACAGTTTGCCAAGAAGTACTTAAAAGAGCAACCACAGTTCTGGAAAAAGGTCTTGTGGACAGATGAGACGAAGATTAACTTATATCAGAGTGATGGCAAGAACAAAGAATGGAGGAGAGAAGGAACTGCCCAAGATCCAAAGCATACCACCTCATCTGTGAAACACGGTGGTGGGGGGGTTATGGCCTGGGCATGTATGGCTGCTGAAGGTACTGGCTCACTTATCTTCATTGATGATACAACTGCTGATGGTGGTAGCATAATGAATTCTGAAGTGTATAGATACATCCTATCTGCTCAAGTTCAAATGCCTCAAAACTCATTGGCCAGCGGTTCATTCTACAGCAAGGCAATGATCCCAAACATACTGCTAAAGCAACAAAGGAGTTTTTCAAAGCTAAAAAATTGTAAATTCTTGAGTGGCCATCAATCACCCGATCTGAACCCAATTAAGCATGCCTTTTATATGCTGAAGAGAAAACTGAAGGGGACTAGCCCCCAAAACAAGCATAATCTAAAGATGGCTGCAATACAAGCCTGGCAGAGCATCACCAAAGAAGACAACCCAGCAACTGGTGATGTCCATGAATCGCAACAAAGTACTAAACATGACTACTTTCATTATGGTGCCCTGAAATGGGGGGCACTATGTATAAACACTGCTCTACATGGTGAAACCAAAATGTATAAAAATGGCCTTTATTAAAATCTAACAATGTGCACTTTAACCACATGTGATTTTTTCTATTACAAATCTTAAATTGTGGAGTATAGAGGCAAGTAAATAAATGATGGTTTTTTGTCCCAAACATTATGGAGGGCACTGTAGACTCATAGAGTCATACAGCGTGGAAACAGGCCCTTTGGACAACTTGCCTGTGCTGACCAACATGTCCCATCTACACTAGTCCCACCTGCCCTGCATTTGGCCCATATCCCTCTAAATCGGTCCTATACATGTACCTGTCTAATTGCTTCTTAAACATTACGATAGTCCCTGCCTCAACTACCTCCTCTGGCAGCTCGTTCCCTACACCCACCACTCATTGTATGAAAAAGTGATCCCTTAGATTCCTATAAAATCTTTCCCCCTTCATCTTAAACCTATGCCATCTGGTTCTTGATTTCCCCCCCTCTCATGATTTTTTTACACCTCTATAAGATCACCCCTCATCCTCCTCCACTCCAGTGAATAGAGTCAACATAATCTCACTGCTAGTCACAACGTCTATTTATAGAGACACAAGTTTAATCGATGGTTAGGGCAGATTTTGATGCCTGTTTTGATGCCCTCAACTTGTCAGACTGATGGAAATCCCAGCATTATGGTCATCCATACTCCACCTAGCTCACCTGTCAGCAGTTATTATCATTCTGGCTGGTCCCACTGACTCACCGATTATCCCTCAAACAATAATTCCATTAAAGCCAGCGAGACAAGCAGAAATGTGTTTAATACACACTAGGAGGGCTTCTGTAGATCTGGCATTAAATTACCTCCTGATTACACCGGGTTATTACAGCGGATCAGAAGAGATAGTTCAGGCATGGTAGCCAAGCCATAATACTGTAGATCCCTCTACCTTGCCAAGAGAGCATACCGCTACAACGCTTTCCGTTAGTGTCACCCGCCATCGACTCACTGATTAAAGCCATCGGAACACCCTTCTTAAAACAGGATGCAGGTGGGTCAGGCAGCGTCTCTGGAGAACAATGATAGGTGACCTTTGTCAGGACTCTCCTTCAGACACTGTATTCATGGTCAAGTGTGTATTTGTTTAATTGCGCCATTGCTGAGAATCGTTTACAGACTGCCAGCATGTGTGCAATGACATCTTCATACGAGGTAGCCTCGAAATGAGTCCGATTTACATGTTGACTCTATCCCGATCCTTCAAAATGTGCGAGAAAGAACTGCAGATGCTGGTTTAAATCAAAGATAGACACAAAATGTATGGGGTAACTCAGCAGGACAGGCAGCATTCCTTCTCTCCAGAGATACTCCAGCCTTCTCTCCACTGAGTTACTCCAGCATTTTGTGTCTGTCCCGATCCTTCAACCTACCTCCTTGTGGAACTTGCACATTTTTTAATGTGCACTTTCTCTGTAGTTGTAACACTTCATTCTGCACTCTGTTTCCTTTCTCATTTGCGTAACCTGTTGTACTCGTGTATGGAATGATCTTGCCTGATCGTATAGGTTTGTAGGTTAATTGGCTTAACATTGGCCCACCGAGTCCGCGCTGAGCAGTGATCACTATAGTTTACACTAGCACTATCCTATGCACTAGGGACAATTTACAATGTTTTTACCTAAGCCAATTAACCTGCAAACCTGTGGGAAAGAACTGCTGATGCTGGTTTAAATCGAAGGTAGACACAAAATGCTGGAGTAACTCAGCGGGACAGGCAGCATCTATTCCTTCTCTCCAGAGATGCTGCCTGTCCCGCTGAGTTACTCCAGCGTTTTGTGTCAACCTACAAACCTGTACGTTTTTGGACTGTGGGAGGAAACGGGAGCACCCGGAGAAAACCCACGCAGTCACAGGGAGAACGTACAAGCTCCATACAGGCAGCATCTGGAGTCATGATTGAACCTGGGTCTCTGGTGCTGTGTGGCAGCAGCTCGACCAGCTGCGCAACTATGCCCCACACATTTCTTGTATTAATTCTCCAGTCTGAATGCCCATTCCATGATCATAGATTAGCCTTCATCAGCTGCTGCCAAGAACTTCCTTCTGCCCACTCTAGTTTAGTTTAGTTTATTATTGTCACTTGGACCGAGGTACAATGAAAAGCTGTTTGTCGCGTGCTATCCAGTCAATCGAAAGACTATACATGATTACAATGATGCCGTCCACAGTGTACAGATACAGGATAAAGGGAATAATGTGACCAGGGTCCTTGATTATGCCGGTGGCCTTGCTGAGGCAGTATGGTGTAGATGGAGTTAATGGAAGGGTGGTTGGTTTGTGTGATGGTCTGGGCTGTGTCCACAACTCTGTAATTCCTTGCAGTTTTGGATTGAGCTGTTCCCAAACCATGCTGTGATGCATCCCGATTAGATGCCTTCCATCTGAGAGGTGATAGGGCTTTGGTTAAATGTTTCATTGGAAGGTATGACAAGTTGCACATTGGACAAATGATTGGTGCCCGAGGCCTTGGAGTGAAGCTTGAACCCAGATCCTTTCGACTTAATGCAATATCTACCTGAACCACACCTTCGAAAGATTGTAGGTATCAATAATATATTCAAATACATAGACCTTTAAACCATGGGCGGATTCAATCCGTCCATGAGATAACACTGATCCCAAAATAAATTTTACAACTCTAATTCCATTCCTTAAATGGACTACAGAAGAAGTATTTTCTTTCTCCTGAAGAAAATACTATCTGAAGTTGCAAACATTGCCAAGGCAACCACAACAACAGGGACAAAGCCAATCTTGTACATTGTTTTGTGACGATGTCCTCTCTATGATATCACTACTTCATACAACCATGAACCTCATCTCATTTTTTTGGGTCTGACTTTTGAGGGAGTACAAAATAGGGAGTGATAGGGAGAGGTTGAGCAGGCAAAGACTTTATTCCTTGGATCGCAGGGGGATGAGTGGCAATTTTATAGAGGTGTATAAAATCATGAGAGGAATAGATGGGGCAAGACGCACAGAGTCTCTTGCCCAGAGTTAGGGGAATCGAGAACCAGAGGACATGGGTTTAAGATGAAGGGGGAAAGATTTAATAGGAACCTGAGGGGTAACCTTTTTACACAAAGGGTGGTGGGTGTATGGAACGAAGGAGGTAGTTGAGGCAGGGACTATCGCAACGTTTAAGGAACATTTGGACAGCTACATAAATAGGACAGGTTTAGAGGGATATGGGCCAAATGCAGGCATGTGAGACTAGTATAGATGTGGCATGTCGGTCGGTGTTGGGCCAAAGGACCAGTTTCCAGGCTGTATGACTATGATTTATGTACGTACCCACCATGCCAGCTATTACACATGGTCTTCTCCTTCCACTGGGTCCTTTTCCCTTGTTTGACTGATGTTACCCTTTTATTGTGAGGCATTAGTTATTAGTCCTACACTCCTCCCTCACATCCATCTAGACTAGAGTCACCCCAGCAGCCCGAAGGCTCAGCTGACCGAACACTCGGCAGACAGTGGTACCGGGAGGGAGCTGCTGGAGATGTCACACACGAGGGGCGAGGGCCGGTGAGAACGTGAACTGGGGTGATGCCTCCAGCGCCTTCAAGGTCGGCTGCAGGAGGCACGCCCGGGACAGAAAGATGTCCGGGCGAGGATAGGGGCGTCGGTTCGTGGGCCGAGCCGGTCGAGGGCGATGGAGGTCGGCCCACCAGGAGCCTGGGGCTTACCTGGATTGGGAACCGCTCCAGTACAGCGAGCGTGTGGGCAGACTGGACTTTGGACTTTGGAAATGGCGCCAAAACATGGCGGCGCCCGCATGTGTAAACGTGCAGAAAGAATTTCACTGGCAGTTAAACATGTGACAAATGAAACTCCATGAATCCATTGAACCTCCTCTAACCTCATCGAGTGCATTCAATGCTTCTGGTGTGGCCTCCTGACCAGGATGCTGTCAGGATCAGAGGCACCGCTGGAGGACATGGATTTTAGACTTCAGAAGGGCCCCAAACCGAGACGTCACCCATCCATGTTCTCCAGAGATGCTGCCTGACCTGCTGAGTTACTCCAGCACTTTGTGTCTTTTTCCTATGAAGCCACATCATGTCACTTCCTGACTCTTATACACAATGCCCTGACCGATGAAAGCAAACATACCATATGGCTTCTTTACCAATTTATCTACTTGTCTTGCTACTTTCAGGGAGTAGTTAGTGGTAGAGAAGGCATATGATATGACATATACACATACCTACTGAAGCACACACCTACCTACACACAGCCTTGAAAACACGTGTACACATGAACACATACTGGCATGCACACACCCACACACAGAAGCATGTACACATATCAGCAGAAACACTATACATCCCTAAAATACACACAACACATATACACAGACACAAACATATGCACAACATATACACATATAAACACAAAACACACACATACACACAGACACACAACGACATACACACACAATATACAGTCATTCACCATTTAAATACAGTATACAAACAGATACACACACACATGAACACACATGGACACACACACATACAAACGCAAACACACCAACATATGCAAACAGATAAGCAAACACACAACAGGCACTCACACATATACAGACACACACACACACACACACACACAGATACCCACACACACACACACAGATACCCACACACACACATATACAGAAACACACACACACGCAAACACACAACAGGCACACACACACACACACACACACACACACACACACACACACACACACACACACACACACACACACACACACACACACACACACACACACACACACACACACACACACGCAAGCAAACGGACAACAGGCACACACACACACACACACACACACACACACACACACACACACACACACACACTCCCCTTTCCATCTACGAGCAACTTCTCGAGAGCTTTCTCTAGGTGCAATCCAGTCAGTGGCTATCAGATAGTAAGAGTCAGCCATATCATCTTGCAGACTCCTAAACAAACTTCAAAGAAGGTAGGAGATAGAGTGGGGGTATTAGAGGGAAATGTGCTGGGAAGAGGAGGAGGTGGTGTGGACGATATGTCATCAGCTTCTACAGTGACATGGGAGAGAATGTTAAATGTGCACTGGTCACACTGAACCACAACTCACCTATGAGTGATGTTTCACATTCTTCTCAAAATGAAAGGAAAAGAAAGAAACAAAGTCCTCTGTCTGCTGTAGAAAATGTTGGGGCGATCTGTAGTTTAGTTCAGTGTAGTTTAGTTAGAGGTATAGCGTAGAAACAGGCCCTTCAGCCCATCAAGTCCGTGCCGACCAGTGATCACCTGTTCAAACGGGTTCAATCCTACGACACTGGGGACTATTTGCAGAAGCCAATTAACCTGCTAACCTGTACGTCTTTGGAGTGTGGGAGGAAACCGGAGCACCTGGAGAAAACCCACGAGGACACAGGGGGAACGTACAAGCTCCGTACAGGCAACACCCGTGGTCAGCATCGAACCCGGTTCTCTGGTGCCGTGAAGGGGAAGCAGCGCTTTTAAAAAAAAAATGTTAAATGTTAAAGTTACGTTTTTATGAATGGGTTGGGTACAGGATTGGGATATTTGTTTCCCTGGACAGTTATCTGTCAAGACAGGGCCTGGAACAGCATTGACTCTAACAGCCCTGGATTCACATCCTCACATAATTGCACAGAAAATCCCTGATGGAGAACGTAAAAACACATGAAACCTTTGTGGTCAAAGGTGATGTTATTCCAGGAAGAACCTTCTTTGTCCTATGATCACCCACATATATACATCTAAAGAAATCGATGGTTAAAATGTTACAGAACACTCTGGAGAAATTGGAAGATTTGCTCCATTAATTCCCTGCACATTCCGTCAGAAGAATTTCCCCTGTTAAGTAAATAAGAGATTTTGCATCAATCTTGCGAGCTCGGAGCAAAACTGGGAGATTATTGCCTTTGATGTCGTAAAGTTCACGAGAGCTTTGCAGAAATCTTAAAGAGAAGAAATCTGAAATCTGAAAAGGGGAGAAAGTTAAACGAGTGGTCAAACCTTAAAATTTAAATAAAGAGTCGAAAACAAATGGTTATTTCAGATACGAGATTCATTCACCTGGTAGAGGAACAAACACTAAATGTATGATCCTATTTTTTTGGGGGGTCTTTTGCAAGAGGCACCTAAAGTCTTAGCAGAAGCTTTTACAAAGACAAACAGCTCCGTCATCGAGTGTTCTCGCGTTTGCTGAACAGACCAGGGGAACACACACGTCGAAATTGGGAAGATCACCTTACGGTCGAGGCAACAGCAACACTTTCACACACAAGCAGACAGGGATCAAACGCATCTTCAAGCCCTTTGCAATCCAATATTTATTGCTGATTTCACTTAATGTGTCAGGAGGATATGTTTGAGTGCAGTTGGAAAAGGTTCAGTGCCACTGCTTACCAAGAGAGCAATGTTCTACGCACAATACTACATAAAATCAACATAGGGACTTTTCCGCGATTCCTTCAGAGAGCCCATGTCATGTTATAGCCATGGTTTAATTCCTTTCACCATTTGCAAACCACCTTTAACGTAGCAAAGTACGAACCTGCTCCATATGCCTCCATCTTTGTTGGACTTTATCTTGCACTAAAAGTTATTCCCTTTATCCTGCCTAGGTGTTAGATTTTACCTCCAGATTCATGGACAGTTTCTTCCCAGCTGTTACCAGGCAACTGCACCATCCTATCACCAACGGGAGAGTGGTCCTGACCTACCATCTACCTTCTTGGAAACCTTCCGACTATCTTTAATCGGCCTTTACTGGACTTTACCTTGCACCAAACGTTATTCCCTTTATCCCACATCTGTACACTGTGGACTGCTTGATTGTAATCATGTATTGGCTTTTCACTGACTGGATAGCACACAACACAAAAGCTTTTTACTGCATCTTGGTACAGGTGACAATAATAAACTAAACTAAACTTTCCATGCATATCCATGTGCCGACCTAAAAGCCTCTTAAACACCTCCACCACCACCACCCCTGACACTGCGTTCCAAGCACCCACCACCATCTGTGTAAAAACGTCCCGCAATCTCCTTTAACCACCTCCCTCTCACCTTAAAGCAACGCCCTCTGGTCATTGACATTTCCACTTTGTTACAAAGATCATGACTATCTTGAAATAAGGAACTGCAGCTGCTGGTTTACAAAAGAAGACACAAAGTGCTGGAGTAACTCAGCAGGTAAGGTGCATCTCTGGAGAAGATGGATCGGTGCTGTTTCAGGTTGGGACCTTTCTTCAGTCCTGTCCCAAAATGTCACCTGTCCACGTTCTCCTGGATGTTGCCTGACCCGCTGAGGTACTCCAGCACTTTGTGTCCTTTTGTATTTTAACCAGCACCTGCAGTTCTTTGTTCTTGCAAGATATAAAACTTGCCCCGCACACCTCCTTAAAACCTTGCCCTTCTCACCTCCAACCTGTGACTATCTTCTGACTATCTATCTTCTTGTGACTGTCTACCCTAACTATGCCTCTAATAGTTTTCTATACTTCTATCCGGTCTTCCCTCAAACTCTGACGATCCAGAGAAAAGAATCCCCAAAACTCTGGTTTGTCCAAATTCAGGCATCATTCTGATAAACCTCTGCTGTACTCTCTCCAAAGAAAGTGACACAAACAGCACGAAACATCTTCATCGTCATAAATGGCGGCACTGTGGTGCAGCGGTAGAGTTGCTTCCTCACAGCGCCAGAGATCTGGGTTTCCACGCTGTATCTCTAAAGTCTAACGGTTAAAGTCCTTACTTGCAGCTGGACAAATATGTAAACAGAGTAAACACCATAATAAACAACGCAAAAAATAAATTTGGTATTTAAAAAAAAAATAATAATAAAAATGCAAAGAAAAATGTAATATCCCCTGACTGCACGGAGTTGGAGCTTAGATTAGATTTGTTTATTGTCATTGTGAGGGTTTACAATAATATAAGTATTGTATTAATAGGAATAGTATAAAATAAGGGGGAACAAAACAGCTAATTACTCACAAGTGTGAACGGGAACGTTTCAGCTCAAGAGTCAAATGCATTTCACTTCTAAGGAGAAAATTGTCTGTCACCACTCGTGGCATTAAGGTGAAGGGGAGGTTGAGAGCTGATTGACATACAAAAGGAGAAAAGACTATCCTTGTTTTTCTTGAAGGCAGTGGTAGAAATTCCTTTCAGACTGGTTCATTAGCCTTTCGTCTACAGCTTAACAAAGATTTCATTGCATTCCAGCTTCACAAAACGTCCCGATGATAAAGCCCTTTTGGAGGAAGTCATTTCAAGGTTAGACATTTCTGAGCCTCTGGCGCGCAGCGCCGGCCTGCAGGCCCGTGTCCCTCAATGCACAGCGGAAATAACACAGTGGTCGCTAGTCTTGCTGCGCTTCAACTGAATCTGCAAAGAGCAGAAGACAACGGTTTAATGTTTAGTTTAGAGATACAGTGTGGAAACAGGACCTTCGTCCCACTGGGTCCACACTGACCATCGATCGCCTGTACTCATTGGTTCTATCTTATCCTACTTTTCCATCCTACACACTAGAGGCAATTTACAGAAGCCAATTAATCTACAAACCTGCAGGTCTTTGGGATGTGGGAGGAAACCAGAGCACCCAGAGGAAACCCACACACAGACAGCACCCGAGGTCAGGATCGAACCCGGGTTCTGGCGCTGTCAGATGGGTTTTAATTACAGCAAATTTGCATGCGGACAGTGGAGCAGCGGTAGTGTTGTAGCCGTCCAGCGCCAGAGACTCGGGTTCCATCCTGACTATGGCTGCTGTCTGTACAGAGTTTGTATGTTTTCCCCATGATGGCGTGGGTTTTCTCAGGGTGCTCCGGTTTCCTCCCACACTCCAAAGAAGTGCAGGTCTGTAGATTAATTAGCTAAGATAAAAATTGTAAATGACCCCTGGTGTGCAGGATGGTGCTCGTGTATGGGGTGATGGTTGGTCGGTGCGGACTCAGTGGGCTGTTTCAACAATGTATCTCTAAAGTGTAATGTGTAAAAGCCTAAACCAACAGAAGTCAACAGCTTGGTATTTCAGGGGCAGCCCATCATTACTGGTAGACCCGTGAAGATGGGACCTGAAAACCAGCACCCCCTTGACACACCCAGCACATCCTTAGCCGGACGACAGTTGATGTGATTCCTAATGGCGATGGTATCGATAATTTGGAATCTGAGGTAAAAATATTTTTCTCGCTAAATGTAAAGAAAATGGAGAAAGTATGGCTGGATAGATCAGGGTTCATAAGTTCATAAGGTATAGGAGCCAAATTAAGCCATTCGGCCCATCTAGTCTACCGCCATTCATTCATGGCTGGCCTATCAACCCTATTCTCCTGCCTTCTCTCCATGACCCGTACTAATCTAGAATCTATCAATCTCCGCCTTGAAAATATCTAATGACGAACCCGTCTGTGGCAATGAATTCCACGGGTTCACCACCCTCCGACTAAAGAAATTCCTCCTCACCTCCTTTCTAAAGGTACGTCCTTTTATTCTGAGGCTGTGCCCTCTGGTCCGCAATTCTCCCACGAGTGGAAACATGCTCTCCACATCCACTCTATCCAGGCCTTTCACCATTCGTGGAGTTCCAATGAGGTTTGAAGGTTCTCTGCCTTTATCCATAATTCCGTGCCTTTATCCATGGAGTAAAGCTGCTCGCTGATACTGTGGGGAAAATACACAGCAAAAATGTCCGTATCTTTGCTAATAGTTTGGAATCCTTTGCTCATCCTTAATCCTTTCAAACTCTGTAGCTCCCTGCTTATTGCACGCAGTTCTGGTCACCCTCAAAAAGGACATAAAATGCTGGAGTAATTCAGTAGGTCAGGCAGCATCCCTAAAGAACATGGATTAGTGACGTTTCGGGTCGAGGCCCTTCTTCAGACTGAGTCAGGGGAAAAGAAAACAAGAGATATAGACGTTAAATAGAACAAATGAATGAAAGATATGGAAAAAGCAACGATGCGCAAGGAAAGGTGGAGCCCACAATGGTCCATTGTTGGCTGTGGACTAGGTGATAATGAGTTATACAGACAATGAAACTCAACAGGACGACAGTGAAACTAGTACGATGATGTGTGCGAAGGGGCAGAGCGAGAGGGGATGCAAGGGTTACTTGAAGTTAGAGAAATCAATATTCATACAGCTGGGGTGTAAGTTGCTCAAGCGCAATATGAGGCGCTGTTCCTTCAAATTGCGCTGGGCCTCACCCTGACAGTGGAGGAGGCCCAGGACAGAAAGGTCAGTGTTGGAATGGGAAGGGGAGTTAGTGTTTGGTACACATTATTTTTTTTCCACCAGTTTGTTTGTTTCTGTAATCACTGCTAGAAACAAAATATATTCTTCCCAGCAACTGCAGCCAGCTGAGCGTTATAGTCTGCGAGGAAAATTGGTGCAAATAGTTTCCACACATTGTAATGAGGGAGGATAGCACAACATAGATCCCACGGATTAAGTCTCTGTGATCCATTTAATGCTTTAATTAGCAATTTACAGAGGGATAATCAGGCAATTAAGCTTATTTAGGAAAGGGTTCGGAACTGAATTGTCAGCCCAAAACAATCTCAGATCCAAGTATAGAAGTTGGGAGGGCATGTTGCAGTTATATTAGATGTTGGTAAGGCCATATTGTGTTCAGTTCCGGGCACCAAGTTATAGGAAAGATATATGCCAAGCTGGAAAGGGTGTATGGATGTTTTACATGGATGTTGCCAGGACTTGAGGGTCTGAGCTCTAGGGAGAGGTTGAGCAGGCCAGGACTCAATTCCCTGGAGAGCAGGAGGATGAGGAGTGACCTTACAGATGTATATAGAATCATGAGAGGAATAGATCAGGTGGACGCACAGTCTCTTGCTCAGATTAGGGGAATCGAGGACCAGAGGGGATTTAAGGTAGTTTAAGGTGAAGGGGAACAGGTCAGGTTCAGAGGGATATGGACCAATACAATACAATACAATACCATTTATTGTCATTTGAGCCTCAGTGAGGCTCAAACGAAATTCCGTTTCCACAGCCATACAAACAAAGACAATTTCCTACAGACATACACACAATTTAATTCACACAAACATCCATCACAGTGAACCCACTGTGATGGAAGGCAAACGCAGGCAAGTGGGACTAACGTAGATGGGACATGTTGGTCGGTGTGGGCAAGTTGGGCCGAAGGGCCTGTTTGTATGAAGTATGACTCTATGAGTCTATGTGCCTTTGCCTTGGTTGCAACATGGCTACAGGGAAAGATATGTTTGTGATAAGCTTTTGTTTCTAGGGTGACTGGCTTGTTTTATTTAGGGAGTTTGCTACTGCCTGCACTCTTAACAGAGAACAAAGTTTGTGTCTGCTTCATCAAACATGTTATTGGAAGTGATTTGGCTTACGAACAAACAAAAAGCTCCTTTTATATTTACCTTGCGCACGGACGTGTTGATTTGAGCAGATGTTCACTTTGAGTAACATAACATATGATGAGTGTTTGCCGCCACTGTGACTATATTCGCTGGAGTTTAGAAGAATGAAACATACAGAATAGTGAAAGGCTCGGATAGAGTGGATGTGGAGAGGATGTTTCTACTAGTGGGAGAGTCTCAGAATTAAAGGAAGTTTTTTTAGGAAAGAGGTGAGGAGGAATTTATTTAGTCAGAGGGTGGTGAATCTGTGGAATTCTTTGCCCCAGAAGGCTGTGGAGGCAAAGTCAGTGGATATCTTTGAGGCAGAGGTAGTTAGATTCCGGGTTTGATCCTGACTATGGGTGCTGTCTGTATGGAGTTTGTACGTTCTCCCTGTGACCGTGTGGGTTTTCTCTGGGTGCTCCGGTTTCCAAAAATGTGCAACTTTGGAGGTTATTTGGCTTCAGTAAAATCGTAAAAAATTGAACCTAGTGTGTGGGATATTGCTAGTGTATGGGTTGATCGCTGGCCGGCACGTACTCGATGGGCCGAAGGGCTTGCTTCTGTGTTGTATCTCTCAAGTAAATGCTGAAGGGAGTGACCGGGGTGAGACACGTCCTTGATTATGCTGGGGGCCTCGCCGAGGCAGCGTGAAGTGTAGATGGTGACAATTTGAAGGGAGGTTGGTTTGTGTGATGGTCTGGGCTACATCCACAACTCTCTGCAATTTTTGCAGTCTTGGACGGAGGACAATCATACTGGACTTTGAGCGATCGCCAATGATGAAGATCTTGGCCAGGACACCACGAGGAATCCTCTGACTCTTCCTCCAGTTGTTTCAAAGGACCTTTTGTCCCCAAGGCAAGAGGGCCTTGTCTTTGCATCTCACTGAAACGCTGGTCCTCTGACTGTGCAACACTCCCTCCGGTGTTTCGAGGAGAGGAACGGTGCTCTATAAACGTAGAAAATAAGGACAAATGAGAGTTTATTCCTCAGGCACATGGTTGGCCAAACTAAATACAAAAACAAGGTAAAAGGAAGTTCAGAAACTGGTCGGCAGTGAAAATAGAAGCTGAGGTTTGGAGTACAGGGAATAGTAAATGAAAAAAATACAACAACTTGCTTTGATAACGTTTCTTTAACGTGGAAAATAATGACTCAACGGTGCGATCATAACACGGGTGCCAGGCCACGAGAGGAAATATTAAGAGGAGTGTCCAAACAGTTGGTCAAGAGGAGGTTGGAGGAGGGTGGGAGAAGGAAGAATGGGAGGAAAAGGGTGTGAGGGTAAGGAGTGGGGGGAAGAGAGGGAGGGAGAAAGAGTGGGTGGAAGAAAAATGAGGATGAAAAGACTTTTGGACAGGTACATGGATAGGAAAGGTTCATAAATTCATAAGACATAGGAGCAAAATTAGGCTATTCAGCCCATCGAGTCTACTCTGCCATTCAATCATGGCCACTCTATCTCTCCCTCTCAACCATATTCTTCTGCCTTCTCCCCCCAACCTTTGACACCCTTACTAATCAAGAAGCAGTCTATCTCCGCTTTAAAAATGTTTTGGAGGGATATGGGCCAAACATGGGCAGGTGGGACTAATGTACATAGGGTGTCTGGCTCTACAGGGACAAGTTGGGCTGAACGACCTGTTTCCATGCTGTATGGTTCTATGGTTCTATGAATCTATGAAAAGTGAGGAGCTGTGAGGAAACTGGAGAGAGAGAGGAGGTGGATAAAATCATCAGGGGGATAGACAGGGTGAACGCACAAAGTCCTTTACTCAGAGTAGGGGAAGCAGAGGACATGGATTTAAGGCGAGAGGGCGAAGATTTAATAGGAACCTGAGGGGCAACAATTTCACTCAGAGAGTGGTGAGCATATGACTCGCTGCCAGAAGTGGTAGTTGAGGAAGGTATTATAACAGCATTTAAAAGACATTTGGACAGGTACATGGATAGGCAATGTTTAGAGGGAGAGGGGCAAAATGTGGGCAGGCGGGACTGCCGTAGATGGGCATCTTGATCAATATGGGCAAGTTATGCCGAAGGGCTTGTTTCCGTGCTTTATGGCTTATTGATTGTGAGAGTGGAAGGGTGAGAGAGGGAGAGACGGAGAGAGAGAGTGTGAGAAAGAGAGAGAGAGAGGATGATGTCTGGGTGTGACTTTGTTTTGCGAGGGGGCACAAGTGTATAGACAACATCCATAGAGTCATACAGCACAGAAACAGGAATGTCACATCTAAGCAAATCTATTTTGCCTATATTTGGCCCGTATCTAAACCTTTACTATTCATGTACCCGTCCAAGTGTCTTTTAAATGCTGTTATAGTACCTGCCTCAACTACCTCCTCTGGCAGCTTGTTCCATATGCCCACCACCCTCTGAGTGAAATAGTTGCCCCTCAGGTTCCTATTAAATCTTGCCCCTCTCACCTTAAGCCTACGTCCTCTGTGTTTTGATCCCCCTACTCTGGGTAAAAGACTCTCGTGCATTCACCCTACCTATTCCCCTGGTGATTTTATACACCGCTGTCCTGGCTTTCCTGAGCTGCTCCGATGCAAGAGAAGGTTTTCTTCCGCCTGTGAAGCTAGTTCTTCATTCAATAGCATGTTCGCAAATGACAAAATGTTTGGAAATCTGACGACAGCCTCGAGTCTTATGACCTTGGGGCACCCTGTCCCCAGGGGAGAAGTAGAGGGGGGGGGGGGGGAGTCCAGCTGGAGTACTGATGATGTATCACCGCCAAGCATATTTCTGTCGCTGGCTATCGATGCAATTAATCCCGCTCCTTCTTGTTAGCAAGGAGAAATCTGCTTCCCGTGTTGAAAGCGAGACTTCCCTGCTGTTGACGGGAACTTGTCCTCAGAGTGTGGAAGGGAATTCCGTGGGTGAAATAGCTTGTGTTTTAGTCGGGGGGGGGGGAAGGGGGTGGTGGGAGGGGAGGGGTGGGAAGTATGAATGGGATACGGTGAGAGTAAGCTGAGTTGCCTAGAAAGGCCACAGATCAAATTATATTGCGTTAACCTTGGTTTTGTGGTTCCCACAGTCTATGTGGTCCTGGCGACTAAATAGACCTCTCCCTGATTTAACATGCTGGTGCCTCTTAATTCCATGGGAGCACTTGGACCCCTACGCTATTCCCCGAGCGGCCACATTGTGCTTCAGTCACACCTCGTTAATTGGTGATATTGTGGAGGGGTCTGTAAGAGTAGGAAGGAACTGCAGATGCTGGCTTACACCAAAGGTAGACACAGAAAGCTGGAGTCACTCAGCGGGTCAGGCAGTATCTCTGGAGAAAAGGAATAGGTGACGTTTCGGGTCGAGAGCCCCTCTTCAGACTGGGGGAGTCAGGGGGAGATGGAACCGAGCGATATGAAAAGGTACATAGAACAAATTAACGAAAGATATGCAAAATAGAACAGTTAGAACATGGTCGCCAAGGCAGAGAGCAGGAGGAGTCACAGAGGGAGGGCAGTGAGAGAGGGTGTTGCAGAACTCTTGTTGGAGAGAGGAGGAGAACTTCCACAAAGGCGGCATACCTTGAGGAGATTTTGCAGTGGAGCAGACAAAATGTGTAGGAAGGAATTGCAAATGTTGGTTTACACCGTCTGTAAGCATTTCTTACTGGTCAACATTGAGGATAATGTTACAAATGATGGGCACTGGGCCTGTACTCGCTGGAGTTTAGAAGGGGGGGACCTCATTGAAACTTACTGAATAGTGAAAGGTCTGGATACAGAGGGTGTGGAGGGGATGTTTCCACTAGTGGGAGAGTCTAGGACCAGAGGGCACAGCCTCGGATTAAAAGGACGTTCCTTTAGAAAGCAACATTGGTGTCAACAACATTGGTGTCAAAAGGGTGTAAGGCATAGGTCAGGCCGCATGTGGACCATTGTGAGCGGTTTTGGTCCCCATATCTGCGGAAGGATGTGCTGGCGTTGGAGAAGGTCCAGAGGAGGATCACGAGAATGATCCTAGTGATGAGTGAAACACATGATGAGTGTTTGACGGCACTGGGCCTGTGCTCACTGGGGTTTGGGAGGAAATCTCATTCAAACGTACTGAATAGTGAAAGCCCTGGATAGAGTGGATGTGGAGAGGATGTTTCCACTAGCGGCAGAGTTTAAGACCAGAGGGCACAGCCTCAGAATAAAAGGACGTACCTTTAGAAAGGAGGTTGGTGAATTTGTGGAATTCATTGCCACAGACGGCGGTGGAGGCCAAGTCTTTGTGTACTTTTAAAGCGGAGATTGACAGGTTCTTGATTAGTGAGGGTGTCAATGGTTACATGGAGAAGGCTGGAGAATGGGGTTGAGAGGGGATGTTAGATTAGGCGTGATTGAATGGCAGAGTAGACTCAATGGGTCGAATGGCCTAATTCTGCTCTATGACCTGATGGGGCAGAGCAGGTACCGAGGTGGAACAGTTAGACGCTCTTTTGCTTCAGGAAGGCAACCAATATAATCAAGGACCTTACCCATGCTGATCATTCCTTCATCTCCCAGGTCCTGTCAGGTAGAAGGTATGGAAGCATGAAAGAGCGTTTTGTCTTTCTTCCTACCAAAATAGATGCCCCTATCTATTATTACCCGGTCAGGCAAGGGGTTGGTAGTGAACTCAGGAGTAATGTTAGGACATCTTAATACTTCATAGGCGATGTTTGGAGTCAGGACCCTTTTTCGACTGAAGAAGGGTCCTGACCCGAAACGTCACCTGTCCGTTGCCACCATTGACTGCATTACATTTCATGCTGCCACAGAAAAGCAGCCAACATCCTCAAAGATCTTTCACCCCAGTCTTTCCTTCTTTTCCCGACTCCCGGTGGGCAGAAGGTACAGAAGCTTGAAAGCGCGCACCACCAGACTCGGGAACAGCTTCTTCCCCTTTGTTATCAGGCTTCTGAACCGCCGTTCCATAAGCTTGGATACTGTCCGATTCACCTCTCCCCATTGTAGACATTGGACTTTGTCTCTGCTGTGCTACAGTGTCATAGAGTCATACAGCATGGAAACAGGGCCTTCTCTGTA
The DNA here is from genome assembly GCF_010909765.2 of Amblyraja radiata. NCBI lineage: Eukaryota > Metazoa > Chordata > Chondrichthyes > Rajiformes > Rajidae > Amblyraja > Amblyraja radiata. The sequence continues at coordinate 20,150,879 of NC_045977.1, forward strand.
CCAATAGACAATAGACAATCGAAAATAGACAATAAACCCTTTCCATCTTGACAACATCTTTCCTGTAACTTGGTGCCCGGAACTAAACATAATATTCTAAATGCAGCCTCAGTCTTATACAACCGCAACATGACCTCCCAATAATGCTGAGAACTGTGTTCTGCACTCTGTATCTTTCTATAATCGCTGTACTGTTCAATGGAGACAGTGTGTTGGGATGTCCCCAGGTCTAAAAAAGTGCAAGACTTTCTTTTCAATCTTTCTTTTCAATCTTTCAATCCACCTGCCTCACAAACCCACCCCTCCCTCTCTCGTGTCACGATCGCAGGCTGCCACGCATTGCCCGACCATGATACGGAGTAACACTCAGCACAGACTGGGAATAGACGCGGGGGATTTCTGGTCTGGTCTCGCCGTTATCCTCTAAATCCCTGGGAAGACCCAGCCAAGCTTCTGAAGCATCTCCTTGGGGAAAGGCGAGTGGCTGCACACAGCTCCGTTGCTATGCAAGTCGGGAATCACAATTACAAAGTTATTTTTTTTCCAGGCAGAGATATTTGACTTTTGCTGCCAGGAATTCCTGATGGGCTGGCACACTGACTTGGAAATGACTGGGGGTGTTTGCTCAAGTTGAGAGAAACTATCTGTGAAGGGATCTCGGAGCCCAGCACCGGAGCTTGGCTGGAGTGTGTAAAGAAAGCAAGATTGTTGAGAGGGTAGGGAGCTTGTTTAGTGACCATAGACTATAGAGATACAGCGCAGAAACAGGCACTTCGGCCCACCGAGTCCACGTACACTAAACACTATCCTACACACTGGGGACAACATCATTTTACCAAAGCCAATTTACCTACAAACCTGCATGTCTTTGGAGTGTGGGTGGAAACCCACGATGTCACGGGGAGAATGTGTAAACTCCGTACAGACAGCACCCGTAGTCAGGATCGAACCCGGGTCTCTGGCGCTATGAGGCAGCAACTCTACCGCTGCGCCTTTGTGTCACCCCTAATGATGATAAGTAGAGGTCGGAGGGAGAGACGCTAGAAATACAGATAGGGATGGAGAAAAGGGGAGAGGGGGGGTGTGGATTTTCAGAATTCTGGAAATCCTAACAGGGCCTAGAAGGCGGCACGGCACAGTGGGTAAAGCTACTGACTCAGAGAGCCAAATACCCGGGTTCGATCCTAACCTTGGGTGCTGTCTGTGTGGAGTGTGTACGTTCTCCCTGTGACCACGTGGGTTTTCTCCTGGTGCTCCGGTTTCCTCCCGCATCCCCAAAGATTTGTAGGTTAATCGTTAATCTGTAAATTGCCCCTAGTGTGTAGCGAGTGGATTCTAAAGTGGGATAGCATAGAACTAGTGGGAACGGGTGATTGATGGTCGGCACGAACTCGGTGGGCCGAAGGGTCTATTTCAATGCTGTATCTCTAAACAAAACTAAACTAAATGTCTAATGATCGCTGCAATAATTCATGTATCAGACTCCCTTCAAATTCCCCCGACACCAAAGACGTGCAGGTTTGTAGGTTAATTGGCTTCTGCAAATTGACCCTGGTGTGTAGGATAAAACTAGTGTGTATGGGTGATCGCTGGTTGGCACAGACTCGGTGGGCCGAAGGGACTGTTTCCACACTGTATCACTAAATTAAACTAAACCCCCCCCCCACTCTCAACATGTGCTTGAGATTCGTTGTCATTTTTTCCGCCTAGATTCAAGTGAAAAAAAGTTTCTCCACCCTCTCCTTCCACCCCCCCCCCCCCCCCCCTTTCAAGGGACCAGGGATTAATACAAAATATGATGGATTCCTGAAATTTAGTGGTTCTTTGTTCCACAGAAGCAGCTGATGAAATATGAGTTGGTGAAACCAAGCACGGGATCAGCTTTCTCTCCTTTACCCTCTTGGCAGCTGGATGCATTTTAGCTGAAACATCTGCCTTGTTCATTTCTGAAACACCAGGTTGCCCCTTGGCTGGGAAACATCAACAATTGCTCTGCCGACCCACCCCCACCCCCACTGTCTCTGCTGAACGCTTGTTTTCCACGTTGCGCTTTGCGGCGTAATGTTTCAGCGTTTGGGGATTTTAACCGAATAGTCTTACGCAAAGGTGGAGTTAGTTGGTGTTGACAGTGAGTTTCTGTATCGCAGTGTTGGCCGTCCAGAGCCAATTCAAAGATACTTTATTGTCGAGTGTATTTAGGTGCGGTGAAATGCTTTGTTTTTCAGACAAACTTGGATAGAGTGGACGGGGAGAGGACGTTTCCACTAGTGGGAGAGTCTAGGACCAGAGGCCACAGCCTCAGAATAAAATGACGTACCTTTAGAAAGGAGATGAGGAGGAATTTCTTTAGTCAGAAGGTGGAAAATTTGTGGAATTCATTACCACAGACGGCGGTGGAGGCCAAGTCATTGGATATTTTTACGGTAGAGATTGATTAGAATGGGTGTCAGGGGTTATGGGGAGAAGGCAGGAGAATGGGGTTGGAAGGTGAAGATAGATCAGCCATGATTGAATGGTGGAGTAGATATGATGGGCCGAATGGCCTAATTCTGTTCCTACAATTTATGAATTTATGAATTATGAACGGGGTAAAATGATACGGCAGACCTCGCCAAGGCACGACACAAGCGTCTGGCGCCACTTTCCTGGCACCGACAAAGTTACAAAAGGTTCATCGAAGTTTTATCTACTGCTCCTGGTGGTGAACGAGGTCTACCGTCGTCATGGCAGCAGGCGGCCCCCCCAGCGGGGTCCCTCTTTACCTCAGTGGCCCCCCCTCCGACTCCCCCCCCCCCCCTCCCCTTTGTTTTCAGTGACCACAGGTGAAGGGCTGTGGAGATGGGATTTACATAAGGAGGTGGAGTGGCACAGTGGAGCAGCCCTAGAGTTGCCGCCTCACAGCGCCAGACACCCGGGTACGATCCTGGCTACGGGTGCTGTCTGTACGGAGTTTGCCCGTTCTCCCTGTGACCGCGTGGGTTTTCCCCGGTTTCCTCCCACACGTCAAAGACATCAAAGCAGGTTTTGTAGGTTGGATTGCAATTGGTTTCTGTAAATAGTCACTAATGCGTAGGAATGAACCAATGTACTGTGCGGCGCGGACTCAGTGGGTCGAAGGGTCCGTTTCCACACTGTATCTGTAAACTATAACGGTACTGAAAGGAGGCGGGAAGGGGGGTTGTGGGGGAATGTGAGGCGGGTTAGGCTGAGAATTTCAGGGCTTAGGAAGTGAACAGCTGAACGCGGGGGCAACGAGCTTGGGACGATGAAAAGGAGGGAGGGTGAAGAGGCCACGATGCGTTTGATAACTTTGCTCCTGTTGCAGGTGGGCCGAGGCCTGCCAGGTGGTGGGATAGAGCTGACGTCTATTCCATTCCAGGGGCAACATCTTGGTTGAACATTACAGTCACATTTATTCACATTCTGGGCAGATTCTGCATGCATTCCATTCCTCTCTGCAAATCTCCTCTTGTTTCTTTTATATCCCCCCACTGAGAAAAAAGTTCTCAAAGTGCAGCTGCTCAAAGCGTGGGCCCCGCTTTACACAAAGTGCTGGAGGAGCTCAGCGGGTCGGGCAGCATGGGCGGGGTGGAAAGGACAGGCGAGGTTTGGGATCGGGGCCCTTCGTCACGCTGTGAAGAAGCGTCCTGACCTGAAATGTCATCTGCCCATCAGATCTCAACTGAAACAAGGTAGACTGGCTGCCTCACAGCGCCAGAGACTCTGTAAGGTTCGATGCTGACTATGGGTACTGTCTGTACGGAGTTTGCACGTTCTCCCTGTGACTGCATGGGTTGTCACCTGGTGCTCCGGATTCCTCCCACACTCCAATGACGTGCAGTTTTGTAGGTTAATTGGCTTCTGTAAATTGCAAATTGCCCTCAGGATGGTGCTAATGCATGGGGTGATCGCTGGTCAACACAAACTCAGTGGGCCGAAGGGCCTGTTTCCACGCAATATCTCTGAAGTCTAAAATCTAAAATCTAAGTTTCATGTTGGGACCCTTCTTCATACTCAAGAAACTTCCCAACCCGAAACGTCGCCTGTCCATCGATCTGAAAAAGGGTTCCAACTGAGACATCATCTGCCTGCACATAATCCATATTCCTCCATTCTCAGCGTATCCATGTGGCTATCTGAAAGACTATCTTTCTCTCCCTCCCAACCCTATTACCCTGCCTTCTTCCCAGAATGCCTGATACCCGTACTAATCAAGAATATATCTATCTCTGCCTTTACAATATCCATTGACTTGGCCTCCGCAGCTTTCTGTGGCAATGAATTCCACAGATTCACCATCCTTTGGGGATCGCTGGTCAGCGATGGGACTCAGTGGGCCGAAGGGCCTGTTTCTACTCTGTATCTCTAAACTGAACCTAACTAAACTAAACTTGCAAATGTCAATATCATATCTGCCTCCATCGCTGCACCCAACAGCACATTCAAGGCACCCACCACCCTCAGGTTAAAAAAACTTGCCCCTGCACAACTCCTTTCAATTTTGTCCCTCTTGCCTTAAAGCTCTGCCCTCTAGTATTGCTAGGCTTTGTCCCACCCCCACCTCTCTTTGCCAGCACAGTTACTAACTGTGTGGGTATCCTCCAATCAATTTGAGGAAGATATTCTGTGGTAAATGATGAAAAACAGATGATTCCAAGTATTTTAATTTAAAAATATACTTTGGATAATTTGGTGAGGCCACATTTAGAGTAATTGTACAAAACATTGGGGAGGCCACATTTGGAGTATTGTGTTCAGCTTTGGTCACCCAGCTATGGGAAAGACATCGATAAGCTGGAAAGAGTGCAGGTAAGATTTACAAGGATATTGCCAGGACTCGAGGGCCTGAGCAAAATGGAGATGTTGAGCAGGCTAGGACTTTATTCCTTAGAGCACAGGGGAATGAGGGGGGTCTTATAGTGTATAAGATCATGAGGGGAATAGATAGGGTAAATGCCCAGTCGTTAACCCAGAGTAGAGGAATCGAGAACCAGAGGACATAGGTTCAATGTGAGGGGGAAAGATTTAATTGGAACCTGAGGAGCAACTTTTTTACACAAAGGGTGGCAGGTGTATGGAACGAGTTGCCGGAGGAGGTAGTCGAGGCAGGGACTATCACAACGTTCAAAAAACATTTAGACTGGTGCATGGATAGGACAGGTTTAAAGGGATAGGGGCCAAATGCTGACAGGTGGGAGTAGTGTAAATGGGGCATGTTGGTTGGCGTGGCAAGTGGGCTGAAGGACCTGTTTCCACACTACAAGACTATAACTCCAATTTAGTGAGGTTGGGTTGTTTGATCTATAGTTGAAATTACAGGCTACCCACTTTAAATGATCTGATCTGGGTGAGTTATAATGAAACAAATGTATTCTAAGGCTGGTTCATGACAATTAGCTTGATCACACTATACTGAAGCAGTAAATCATAATAATATCTCTATTTCCACAAGGCCTATGCCTGAATGTTGCCTGGATCAGAGGGCATTAGCTACAAGGAGGAACTGCAGATGCTGGTTTAAACCGAAGATTGACACAAAATTGCTAGAGTAACTCAGCGGGACAGGCAGCATCTCTGGAGAGAAGGAATGGGAAGGAACGTCACCCATTCCTTCTATCTAGAGATGCTGCCTGTCCCGTTGAGTTCCTCCATCATTTTTGTGTCTAGATACAGGGAGAGGTTGGATAAACTTGATTGTATTCTCTGAAATGTCGAAGATTGAGAAGAGACCTGACAGGAGTATATAGAATTATGTGAGGCCTGGACAGGCTAGACAGTCAGAATTAGGGCTAAAATAGGGTGGAAATGTCAAAGACTAGAGGGTATAGCTTTAAAGTGAGAAAGGGGCAAAATTTACAGGACAGGTGCATGGCAGGTCTCTATATCAGAGGGTGGAACGCTCTTCCAAGGGAGGCGGTGGACGCAGCTACGATAGTGGCCTCTAGAGAGGCACATGGATATGCAGGGAATGGACGGAGATGAATCATGTAAAGGCACTGGAGATTAACTCGGCATTAAGTTTGGCACCCTCTTTATGGCCTGTAGCACAGTCCCTGTGCTGTGCTGTCGATTTCATGAAATAAAGATGAAATTCAAAATAGCAAGTGCAGGTAAATCTGATTAAAGCCCAGACACAAGAGACTGCAGATGTAGGAATCTTGAGCTAAAAAACAAACTACTGGATGAAAAAAGACACAAAGTGCTGGAGTAACTCAGTGGATCAGGCAACATCTCTGGGGCGTATGGATAGGTGATGTTTCGGGTTGGGATCCTTCTTCAGATTCTGACACTATAACAGCATTTAAAATTGGACAGGTGCATGGGTAGGAAAGATTAAGAGGGATATGGGCCATATGGGGGCAAATGGGACAAGCTTCGGTGGGGCATCTTTGTTGGCATAGACGAGTTGGGCCGAAGGGCTTGTTTCTGTGCCGATTGACTCTGTGATTTCCCCGACTCTATGGTGGCAGAATGGGAGTTAGACTCTAGGGATCCATCGCAGAAGCAGGCCCGCAGCCCTCAGTCCGCGCTGACCAGCGATCATCCCCGTACGCTAGCACTGTCCTGCACACTAGGGACCATTTACAATTTTTACCAAAGCCAATTAACCTACAAACCTGTACGTCTTTGGAGTTTGGGAGGAAACCGGAGCACCCGGAGAAAACCCACGCAGGTTACAGGGAGAACGTGCAAACTCCGTGCAGACAGTACCCGTAGTCAGGATCGAACCCAGGTCTTTGGCACTGTGGGGCAGCTACTCTACTGCTGCTCCACCGTGCCACCCCTACGTTTAATTATATTGGAATTAACTTAATTATGGACCTCATAATTACACCATTAATAACGGGTTTTTAAAGGGAATCTTGTGAAGTGGGAGCTGTCTGCTCTTGTAGATCCTGTAATTAAATTGTGATTATGTCAAAATTAATGGGTATTATTAGTTTCAAAATTAATACCAAGAAAATCATCAGTATTAGAAGTACAAATTGGGCAAGAAAGAACAAGAGTTCGCCTTGTCTTTGTTGCGATCTGATTGCACTCTTTAAATGCCGACCATCCTTGCCCAGGCATTGTGTTCTGTTGGAGGAGAAGACTGTTGGCCAAACAAATGCATTGAGATCAAAATGTCAGCCAGCGAGTTGGAGGTGTTGAACAAAAGGAACTGCAGATACTGGAACCTTGGGCAAAGCACAAAGTGCTGGAGGAACTCAGCGGGTCAGGCAGCGTCTGTGGAGATGTTTCGGGTTGGGAATCTTCTTCAGACTGATTGTAGTAGAGGAGTGAGAAAGCTGGAAAATAGAGGTGGGGGCTGGACAAAGCCCGGCAATACTAGAGGGTGCAGCTTTAAGATATGAGGACAGTCAAAAGGAGATGTGCGGGGCAAGTGTTTGACACAGAGGGTGGTGTGTGCCTGGAATTTGTGAGGCTTTTGGATAGGCCCAGGATATATGCAGGGAATGGAAGGATGTTGATGATGTGCAGGCAGATAAGTTTGTCTCGGCATCATGTTCGGCACAGACGTTGTGGGCCGAAGGGCCTGCTCCTGCGCCGTATTGTCCCATGCTCTGAGTAATAGGTGGATGCAGGTGAGGGGGAGTTTAAGTGGCAGATGGGTGAAGTAAGTGTCAAAGGGTGGAGATGAAAAGGAAACAAATGGGCGTCAGATAAGGAGAGGAGGAGTGAAATATAAAGCCGGAAGGAAGGATGTGGGTGAAAGGGGAGGGGGTTGGGGGTGGAAGAGGGATGGGATTGTGGGAGAAATGACTGTGTGTTGAGGTGAGGGGGCAGAGGAATGGGAGAGGGGATTGGGGAGTATAATAATGGGATTTATTTTAATATTGGAGGATTCAATGTTCATACCGTTGGGCTATAAGCTACCTCTGGAATATGAGATGCTGCTCCTCCCTTTTGTGTGTGGCCTCACTCAGGAAATATAATAATATTACTGCTTGAGGGTGTTTGATGGTGATTAAATTTTTGGCTTTGTATCAGATGCTATAATAATGACTACACTTCACAAGTTATTTTATTGGCTGGAAAATACTGAAGGCATCCTACTTGTTTTTGGATGTTAAATCTAGACATTAGACATTAGAGATACAGCTCGGAAGCAGGCCCTTCAGCCCACCGAATCCAGCCCGACAAGCGATCACCCCACCCTCTACACTACCGGCGTTATCCTACACACTAGGAGTGATTTACAATTTTACCTACGCTGAAGACAGCCTACTTGCCTTTGCAGTTAAGTCTAGAAACATAGAAACATAGAAAATAGGTGCAGGAGTAGGCCATTCGGCCCATCGAGCCTGCACCGTCATTCAATATGATCATGGCTGATCATCCAACTCAGTATCCTGTACCTGCCTTCTCTCCACACCCCATGATCCCCTTAGCCACAAGGGCCACATCTAACTCCCTCTTAAATATAGCCAATGAACTGGCCTCAGCTACCTTCTATGGCAGAGAATTCCAGAGATTCACCACTCTCTGTGTGAAAAATGTTTTTCTCATCTCGGTCCTAAAAGACTTCCCCCTTATCCTTAAACTGTGACCCCCTTGTTCTGGACTTCCCCAACATCGGGAACAATCTTCCTGCATCTAGCCTGTCCAACCCCTTAACTGCACGCCCTTAAGAATCTTGTAAGTTTCTATAAGATCCCCCCTCAATCTTCTAAATTCTAGCAAGTACAAGCCGAGTCTATCCAGTCTTTCTTCATATGAAAGTCCTGACATCCCAGGAATCAGTCTGGTGAACCTTCTCTGTACTCCTAAGTCTAGGTTGGATGTAAGTCTAGGTCCACATACGGAAATGGTTTATTTCTTCAAAGGTGATCATCCCTCAACCTGACGAGCATAGAATTTCCTCCAAGAAAATAATAACCACATAACACGATCCCATCAAAGTTTAGTGTGATTATTCAAGATGAATGGGAACCATCTCCCATTTATCCCCGCCATTCAACATTGTGTTCTGGCTGAGGAAATGAGGGTAAAGCTGAACAAGTGTTCTTCATTCAGTTCCACTTGTTTCAAGTTACGATCAGTAATCAAAGGAGGTTGAGGAGGTTACAACCTCGCCTGGTCATTCAAGTGAATGATAGAGGTTTCCGCAGAGAGTATTTTAACCCACATTATTTAGCAGCACTGTCGTAAAATTAGTCAGATTAATGCGATATCCGCTCACACTTGCCTGTTACAGCTTATCCCTCAGTCTTGGATTAGATCTGAGGTTTGTTTCAATCACCATTGAAGTGACTGTTGCGTTAATTCCTGGACAATATTGGCATTGCGGGAGAGATGTTCCTGAGCTGAATGTTTAATTAACCTCAGATTCAGGGATTTTTGGAACGAGGGGCTTTGCTTCGTGCATGTCATCAAAGCAAATGTTCAGGGGCATTTAGTTGGAGCGAGATGGTTTTACCCCTGTCATTTTCTCCTCACGATTTGTACGCAATCATTTTAGTCTTCTCTCCTTCAAACGGTTTCCTTAACAATGGCAGAACCAGGAAGGACAATCAGAAGTCATGTTACCATTTATGGCATGAGCAGACAGGTGAATATTAATTCTCCCAGCTCCCTTTGATGTGAGATATATTAATTACATTCAGTTCCTGCTCAAAGCAGGTGATGGGCTGAATTGACGACTTCTTAAATTCTCTTCAAAATAGAGGATCGATGACAGACATGGAATTACTGCCTTTTACAAATAGCGACTTCTGTTAACTCTTTCCATACTGAAGATATGTTTAGTTTAGTCTAGAGATACAGCATGGAAACAGACCCTTTGGTCCAACGAATCTGCGCCGACCAGCGATCACCCGTACACTAGTTCTATCTTACACACTAGGGACAGTTTATAGAGGCCAGTTAACCTACAAAGCTACACGTTTTTGTAACTTGGGGCGAAACTAAAGCACCTGGAGAAAACCCACGTGGTCACAGGGAGAACGTGTAAACTCCTTACAGACAGATCGAACCCGGTTCTTTAGCGCTATAAGGCATCCCTCTCAACCCCATCCTACTGCCTTCTCTCCATAACCCTTGACACCCATACAAATCAAGAACCTGTTAAAAATATGCAATGTCGGCCTCCATTGCCAGCCATCTGTGGCAATGAATTCCACAAATTCACCTCACTCTGACTAAAGAATTCCTCCTCATCTCTTTTCTAAAGGGACGTCCTTTTATTCTGAGGCTGTGCCCTCTGGTCCCAGACTCTCCCACTAGTGGAAACATCCTCTCCACATCCACTCCACCCATCTGTGGTCCCCGCTCCCCAGCCCTGGTACATGGTGATTTATACATCTCCAGCTCTGGCAGCTGTGCTGTCAGCTGCCCTGGATTGAAGAGCTGGAATTCCCTCCCTAAACCTTCCTTGCATTAATCCAGGGACAAAATTATATATGTACATCTTTAAAATATATATCTAAAGCAATAGTATTAGGGGCATTCATTTATCGATTTTGTTGTGTTATATTAACACACACACACTCACACAGACAGAGACACTCACTCACACACACACACACAGACACACACAGACATACACACACACTCACATATATGCACACAGGCAAATGAACACACAATCACTCACACCCATAAAGCAATGGTAATGGGGTTATTAATTTATTGAACTTTTTCGTTGAGTATTACATTTACAAGCCTGTTATGGTCTCTTGTTGGAAAGTATCAAGCGGTCTTGTCTCTTAGATAGACACAAAATGCTGGAGTATTGCAGCGGGTCAAGCAGCATCTCTAGAGATGCTGGGGATCACCTCTCCTCCTCCTCCTGTGCTCCGTGGAATGTAGCCCTCGCCTACCCAACCTCTCGCTATTGCTCCAACCCTCGAGTCCTGGCAACTGTGCTCTCTACCCGCAATATAAGCTCACTGACTGCGGTGTAAAGGCACTCCCAGCCAGGCCTGTGGTTCATTGTCACAGGGTGTTATAGGATAGCACTGACACATTTGCCTTTTTCTCACTCGCTCCCACTTCACTGACAGCTGAGGTGTTCTGCGGTTAGTGCTGCTTCTCTCCAACTCCACCCTTGGCTTTGAGCCTAGCTCTTGTTTCTGGGATGAAAATAAATGTTTCTATTGGAGTCGATGAAAAACCAGGTTGGGACTGGACTGACCCATCACCATTGCTCAAACCTTCACTTCTAGCTTAACCCTACCCCTGAACTGACAGAAGCGATCGGGGCGGGTGGCTTGGTGGCGCAGCGGTAGAGTTGCTGCCTCACGGTGCCAGAGAACAGGGTTCAATCCTGACTACGGGTCCTGTCTGTACTGAGTTTGTATGTTCTCTCTGTGACTGTGTAGGTTTACCCCGGGTGCACCAGTTACCTCCCACACTCTCAAGATGTAAAGCTTGGTAGGTTAACTGGCTTTGGTTAAAAAAGTTGTAAATTGTACCTAGTTTAGTTTGGTTTGGAGACACAGAGTGGAAACAGGCCCCTCGGCTCACCGAGTCCACACCAAACAGCGATCCCTGCACATTAACACTATCCTACACACACTAGGGATAATTTACAATTTACCAAGCCAATCAACCCACAAACCTGTATGTCTTTGGAGTGTGGGAGGAAACCAGAGCACCTGGAGGAAACCCACGCAGGTCATGGGGAGAACGTACAAACTCCGTACAGACAGCCACCCGGGATTGAACCCGGACCTCTGGCACAGGAAGGCAGCAGCTCTATTTCTGCACCACCATGCTGCCCTAATTCCAAATGGATAAGCCTGCATCAGAAGAGGCCTGAAGATAGACACAAAATGCTGGAGTAACTCAGTGGAACAGGCAGCATCTCTGGATAGAAGGAAGGAGTGACGTTTCAGGTCAAGTAGCCTTCGTCAGACTCTGAAGAACGGTCTCGACCCGAAACGTCACCCATTCCTATCCAGAGTTGCTACCTGTCCTGCTGAGTTACTCCAGCATTTTGTGTCTATCTTTGGTGTAAATCAGCATCCGCAGTTCCTTCCTACACACTCAAAAGAGGCCGGTACTGTACAAACAAGATAAGTGAGTTATGATAAATGGGAGAATTTGATATGGTCCCGGGGGTTGTAACATGCCCAGACGGAAGGTGAGGTGTTGTGCCTCAAGCTCATGTTTCCAACATATTTAAGTGATTGCACACAACTCTATCCCAGCTGCAGATGGAGCATGGGCTCCCAGCAGAGAGAGATGTCCATCAGGGAATGTTGCCGACTGGCTTGCTCCAGACTACAGGAGTACGTGCTGAGGGATGCACTGAAGCTCGGTGCAACCAACGCCACGGCTCTGTGGGGGAGGACCACAGTCTAGGGTCCTTCCGCTGCTGCACATTTGGGGGGGGGGGGGCAGTGTGTGGGGGAGACGCCCCTCAAACGAGGGAAGAAATGTTACCGCAGAGGGCCACATGAGTGGCAAGGGTGCTTGATATAAGGATAGTTTGTGAACACCACCAAATAGAACACTAATTCATGTATGTACGCTGACAATGTTGGAAGATTTTTTACACTATGCTTGTTTTTTATATGGTATTTTATTCTAAATAATGTTTGCTTTTGTGAAACAAAATGGTGATACAACCCAGTACTTACAATGCAACTGCACATTAGAGTCGTAGAGTCATGGAGTTCGGTTGGCACAGCGGTAGAGCTGCTACCTCACAGCGCCAGAGACCCGGTTTGATCCTGACCACGGTTCCTATCTGTGTGGAGTTTGCACGTTTTGACCACATGAACGCCTGTTTTTTCTCCGGGTGTTCAGGATCCCTCCCACATCCCAAAGACGTGCAGGTTTGTAGGTTAATTGGCCCTCTGTAAATTGCCTCTATGAGCAAGGAGGGGAGGAGAAAGCTGGATAACATAGAACTAGTGTGAGCGGGCGATCGATGGTCGGCGTGGACTCGGTGGGCTGAAGGGCTAGCTTCCATAAAGGATCTCTAAAATCTATACTATTACTAAAACTATCATCTTGTTAAAACTAAAACTAAAGTCAGAACTGCAGGTGCTGGTTTATACCAAAGATAGGCACAAAATGCTGGAGTAACTCAACGGGTCAGGCAGCATCTGTGGAGGAAAAGGAATAGGTGATGTTTTGGGGTGGAACCCTTCCTGTTTGAGGAAGACAGTGAAGACAGAGGAAAGGATATTGGGGGAATGGAACTGGGGGAGGTGGGGTGGGGGGGTGGAAGAGTGGAAGAAATGGGAACACATCCATTTCATTAGGGTGGCACAGTGGCACAGTGGTGGTGTACTAGCACCCGGGTACCATCCTGTGCTGTCTACAGGTGCTGTCTTTGTATACATACATTCATTAGCATTGTATTTGGTCGTGCTCACAGAACTATCATTATACCCGGTGCCTTTGCCTCTCATGTGGCCCCCTGGGGTGATACGTACTCCTGCAGTCTGGAGCGGGCCAGTCGGCAACATTCCCTGGTGGACATCTCGCTCTGCTGGGAGGTCAGTATATCCTCTCTGTATGTGGGTTATTCAGAGCAGAACTACATAAGAGCAAGTCTCCAAGTCTTAAGCCCTAGGAGTTCCTCAGCACACTGTGACTTCCCAGCCCACTTTTGCAATTGTGAATAAAATGTCCCAGAGGCTTTTAGTAATAAATCACACTCTGTAATGACAAATATCGCTAAACATTTGCCTGTGAATTTATTGCTGTGGGTAGATGTTAGCAACCCTCAGCTGCATGTTAATTAAAACGCAACAATTTGTGAGTGTCTTACAATAGGAAGTTTCAGATACAATGAACATTTGAAACTCCTGCTCCAAACATTGCTGGCGGGAAGGAGGGTCTCACAGCACGCCATGGCCAGTTAGATCTTTGTCCTTGATTAAGTATAAGCTGATAATATAGTCAGTCCAGGACCTGGAGAATGAGAGGACCCACCTTTAACTAACATGAATCAACATGATGCTGCTAGAAGCACAAGAATAACAGAGAATGTTGTAAAAATTAGATACAGGAAGAAAGAAGGGAAAGAATAGGGCGGCACAGTGGCGCAGCGGTAGAGTTGCTGCCTTGCAGTGCTAGAGAACCAGGTTTGATCCTGATCATGGGTACTGCCTATACGGAGTTTGCACGTTTTCCCTGTGACTGCGTGGGTTTTCTCTGGGTGTTCCGGTTTCCTCCCACACTCCAAAGACGTACAGGTTTGTAGATTAATTGGCTTCAGTAAAAAAAAGTGTAAATTGGCCCTAGTGTGTAGGATAATGCTAGTGTATGGAGTGATCGCTGGTTGGCATGGACTTGTAGGGCCGAAGAGCCTGTCTAAAGAATTATTTTACCAGAATGATGCCGATATTATGGGGATATTAGCCCCAGGGAGAGAAGGAACAGACTTGGATTGGTTTCTTAAAAATGCCAGTTGGGGGGAGGTCTGATAGAAGATGATGAGAGGTGTAGATAGGGTAGACAGTCAGAACCTTTTTCCTAGGATGGAAATATGAAATATAGAAGGTATAGCTTTTAGGTGAGAGGGGGAAAGTTTAGAGGAGATGTGCAGGACAAGTTTGTTACACAGAGGGTGGTAGATGCCTGGGGTGGTGGTGGAGGCAGATACCATAGTGGGTGAACACATCGATGTGCAAGGAATGGTAGGAGTGGGATTATGTGCAGGCAGAGAAGGGTTGGTCATAGCATCATGTTCCGCACAGACTTTGTGGGCCGAAGGGTATGCTCCTCTGCTGCGTTGTTCTACGTTCTACGCTCTATTAAGTGACAGAAAGTACATTAGGACAACGTGTACAAACTGCATTAACTCACCTAGGTTACTCCGACAGCACCTCCAAACTCATCGAGAAGGACAAGGCGTATGGGGACACCAATCCATGAAAGTCGGGACTCTTCTTCAGACTGATTGAAGTAGGGTGGGGAAAGCTGCAGGAGAGCTCTTCACCTCTTTAGGTCTCTGAAGAAAAATCTCGACCCAAAACGTCGCCTGTCCATGTTCTCAAGAGATGCGGCCTGACACGCTGGGTTACTCCAGCACTTTGTGTCTTTTTTTTAAACACAAAGTTGAGATTGTTCTTGCGTGCACAGGTACAAGACAGGGGGAGGGGGAGAAATGGTTGTGAATCCAGGTGGGACATGGGGAAGAGAAGGGCGGGAGGAAAAGAGAGGAGGATAGGGGATGAGATGGGGAGGTGGTGTATGTAGGAAAGTTACCTAAAATTGGGGAATTCAATATTCATACCGTTATACCATACCATTTTGCTTCATTAGCGAAACATCAGCTATCCATGTTCTACAGGGCTGCTGCCTGACTCACTGAGTTACTCCAGCACTTTGTGTCTTTTTTGTTGTTGTCAACCAGCACCTGCAGTTCCTGTGTCAACATTTAATGGAAAGTTGATAAGATTGGGAGCAGTATGGTGGCACAGCGGTAGAATTGCTGCCTTTCAGCGCCGGAGACCCGGGTTCAATCCTGACTACAGGTGCTATCTGTACGGAATTTGTACCATTTGTACCCTGTGACCATGTGGGTTTTCTCCGGGTGCCCCAGTTTCCTCCCACACTCCAAAGACGTGCGGGTTTGTCGGTTAATCGGCTTTGGTAAAATTGTAAATTGTCCCTGGTGTGTAGGATAGTGCTAGTGTACGGGGCGAACACTGGATGGCGCAGATTCGGTGGCCCGAAGGGCTTGTTTATGTGCTGTATCTCTAAAGATGCAGCATACACTTGAAACTTATGTGCCTGATGTTGAGTTACCTTTTCACGAGGTTAAACCTGATTAAACAAAGTTCAAGTCTTTGTTCCTATCTACCACTTACTGAAATGAGATGTTTCCTGAGCGGCTGTTTTCATGGCTGGCGGCCAAAGTGATTAAATATCTTTGAAATGGGGGAGAGCAGATCAAAGGTTCCACATCGTTTCGTCAATAAAAGTTTGCCGATTACTTTTTAGCAGGCATTTGGTGAGTGATCATATCATCTGGTATTCCCTTGAGATATGTGTTTATCCCACATTATGCTTTTTAAATACATTTACAGGAACATTATTTTGAAAATAAACACATGGTGAATTGGTCACAGTGAATGGCAGAGCTCAGGGGAGTGTTGTAGAGCCAGAGGATCCAGGGACATTCTTCCTTGAAAGAGGTGTCACAGGTAGATAGGGTCATCAAGTTGGCTTTGGGCACATTGGCCTTCATCAGTCAGAGTACTTAGTTGTCTGAAGAAGGGTCCCGACCCGAAACGTCACCCATTCATTTTCTCCAGAGATGCTGCCTGACACTCAGAGTTTATCCAGCTTTTTGTGTCTATCTTCGGTGTAAACCAGCATCTGCAGTTCCTTCCTACATACTTAGTATAGAAGTTGGGAGGTCATGTTCTTAAGGGGTTGGACAGGCTAGATGCAGGAAGATTGTTCCCGATGTTGGGGGAAGTCCAGAACAAGGGGTCACAGTTTAAGGATAAAGGGGAAATCTTTTTGGACCGAGATGAGAAAAACATTTTTCACACAGAGAGTGGTGAATCTCTGGAATTCTCTGCCACAGAAGGTAGTTGAGGCCAGTTCATTGGCTATATTTAAGAGGGAGTTAGATGTGGCCCTTGTGGCTAAAGGTATCAGGGGGTATGGAGAGAAGGCAGGTACAGGATACTGAGTTGGATGATCAGCCATGATCATACTGAATGGCGGTGCAGGCTCGAAGGGCCGAATGGCCTACTCCTGCACCTATTTTCTATGTTTCTTTGTTTCTATGTTACAGTTGTACAAGGCGTTGGTGAGGCCACATTTAAAGGACTGCCTTCTGTTTTGGTCACCATGTTATCGGAAAGATGTTATCAAGCTGAAAAAGTTGCAGAGGAGATTTACGAGGATGTTTACAGGTCTCAAAGGCCTGAACTATAGGGGGTGCTTGAGCAGTAGGGCTTTATTCCTTGGAGCGCAGAAGGATGATTAGTAATCTTATAGAGGTGTGTAAAATCATGAGAGGAATAGATTGGGTAAATGCACAGTCTTTTACCCAAAGTAGGGGAATCAAGAACCAGAGGACAGTTTAAGGTGAGGGGGGGGGGAGATTTAATAGGACCCTCTTTTCCAGATTTCTCCCTCCTTACTACAATCAGTCTGAAGAAGTGTCCTGACTCAAATTGTCATCTGACCCGTTAAGTTACTCCATCACCCCTGTGTCTTTTTTTGTAGATCAGCATCTGCAGGTTTAGTTAAAGATACAGCGTAGGAACAGGCTCTTCGGCCCATCGAGTCCTTGCCGACCAGCAACCCGTGTGCTAATATACACACACTAGGAACAATTTTACAATTTACAGAAGCCTGCAAACCAGCATGCCTTTGGAATGTGGGAGGAAACCGGAGCGGCCAGAGAAAACCCCGCGCGGTCACGGGGAGAACGTACAAACTCCGTACAGACAGCACCCGTGGTTAGGATCGAACTCGGGTCTCGGGCGCTGGTAAGGCAGCAGCTCTACTGCTGATCCACTGCGCCGCCCCTTGTGTCTTCTTTAAAGCCAGCTTATATGATCATACATCTGGATGCCTGCCCCTAACTAACATCCCCGTGTGGGGTTAAAGTCAACCTGATAACATTCCCGTGAAATAACTTGTCATTTTATTACGTTAAAGGTGCAGTTAAATACAACTTGGTATCCTTGAACTGCCTAACTCTTGGCTGTGATTTCAATGTTGCTTGCTTTATTCACATCAACGCACCTGGAATCCGTTTGATGAAAACACCAGCAATTTTACTTAACTTTGTGCAGCGCTTTATGTCAATCGGGAGTGGATCAATCAGGTCACTTTAATCTGAAATCCATTCATAAAAGAGATTGTTTCATTTGATGAGGGGTATCCAATGCTTGAAGTTATTTCTTTTTGTTTTTCGCTGAAGATCTGATTGATGCAAGGACCATGTAACTAAAGAGTAATGTTACAAATAGAGAGGTGAGGGTGCACAAGAATCATTCTTTCTTCTACTCTCCCCCCCCCCTCCCCCACACACCCTCCCCACCCCATTCCGATTCTTATATCTCCTGCCAAAGTTTCTTTCTATCCCTTTGTTTAATCGTTCTCCATTAAATAAACCTAACCTCAAGTTGACGTTTTATTGGCAGTGGGAACAGCTTCTGTGGACAATTATGTGGTACGAAGGTTCCCAATGCATCCCAGAGGCAGCCCTGTGCTTTCCCTGCACTCTCTAAGTGCACCATAGCCCCTGGGGTGACAAGAGTTCGCTGGTGTTGATTTATGTAACTT
This sequence comes from Amblyraja radiata, assembly GCF_010909765.2. NCBI lineage: Eukaryota > Metazoa > Chordata > Chondrichthyes > Rajiformes > Rajidae > Amblyraja > Amblyraja radiata. The sequence goes on from NC_045977.1 coordinate 20,169,098, forward strand.
TTGCAACAAGAAAAAAGGCTTTCGTTCGAAGTTCGAATTACACTTGGATCGCGACATCCTTCCCACTTATCCTCCCATTCCCATGGTGACCTTAGATGGACACAAAAAAGCTAGAGTAACTCAGCGGGTCAGGCAGCATCTCTGGAGAAAAGGACTAGGTGACATTTCGGGGCAATAGACAGTAGACAATAGGTGCAGGAGTAGGCCATTCGGCCCTTTGAGCCAGCACCGCCATTCAATGTGATCATGGCTGATCATCCCCAATCAGTACCCCGTTCCTGCTTTCTCCCCATATCTCATGACTCTGCTATTTTTAAGAGCCCTATCTAGCTCTCTTGAAAGCATCCAGAGAACCTACCTCCACTGCCCTCTGAGGCAGACCCTCCTTCAGACTGAGAGTCAGGGGAAAGGAAAACGAGAGATATAGACTGCGCATGGAACAAATGAATGAAATATATGCACAAATCAACGATGATCAAGGAAAGGTGGAGCCCACAATGGTCCATTGTTGGCTGTGGGGTAGATGATAACAAGTTACACCGACAGCGAAACTCAACAGGACGACAGTGAAACTAGTACGATGACTAGTGTGTGGGAGGAACGAAGAGAGAGGGGAGGCAAGGATTACTTGAAGTTAGAGAAATCATCTGGGTGGTAAGCTGTCCAAGCAAAATATGAGGTGCTGTTCCTCCATTTTGCGTTTGGCCTCACCCTGACTGTGGAGGAGGCCCAGGGCAGAAAGGTTAGAGTGAGAATGGTAAGAGGAGTTAAAGTGTTTGGCAATCGGGAGATCACTTAGGCCAAGGCGGACTGAGCAAAGCTATTCAGCGAAACGATGGTCTAGTCCATGGTTGGAACCCTCGGTGACCTTTTTGTCCTGGGCCTCCTCCAGTGCCAGAGGGAAGCCACACACAAACTGGAGGAACAGCACCTCATATTCTGTTTGGCTAGCTTACATCAAGTCTGAACACTGAATACTTAAATTTGAGGTAACTAAACTAGAAACATCCCCCGCCTCCCCCCTCTTCCCTGTGCCTCATTTGGATGCACATTCATTTCACCCTTCCCACCACACCTCCTCCCCCTTCCTGTTCCTTCCTCTGGCTTCACAATTCGTCACTCTTCTCTTCTTATCACTTTACCTTACACTTTTTTGGCTTGGATCTTTGGCTTTTGTCCAATCACCTGTCCATGAAAATCACCCCTCTCACCTGTAATTGGATGACACAGGGGCACAGCAGTAGCACTGCTGCCTCATAGCGCCAGAGACCCGTGTTTGATCCTGACTACGGGTGCTGCCTGGGTGGAGTTTGTACGTTCTCCCCATCACCGTGTGGGTTTCCTCCGGGTGCTCCGGTTTCCTCCCACATCCCAAAGATGTGCAGGTTTGTAGGTTAATTGGCTTCTGTAAATTGTCCCAAGTGTGTAGGATGGAGCTAGTGAAAGGGTGGTGGTGATGGAACGATAGTGACATGTGAGAAGCTTTTAAATAGGCACATGGATATGCAAGGACTGGGGATATATGGATCATGTGCAGGTAGGTGTGATTAGTTGGCATCATGTTCAGCACAGACATTGTGGGCTATACGTGTTCCTGTGCTGGATGATTGACAGTTGGCGTGGACTTGGTGGGCCTCTATCCGTGCTGTATCTCTAAACTCAACTAAACTATATCCACCTATCACCTTTTAGGCTTTGCCCCGCCTCCACCTGTCTTCCAGCATGAAGAAGGGTGCCGACCTAAGACATCGCCTATCCATGTACTCCACGGATGCTGCCTGGCCCGCTGAGTTACTCCAGCACTCCGGTGATGGGATTGTCATGGAGCAGAGTCTGGGGGACACTTTGTCCCTCTGTGCGCACACGTTGATAACTTTTTTGTTTCCTCCCATACTCCAAAGACGTGTATGTTTGTAGGTTAATGGCCTCTGTAAATTGCCTCCATTGTGTAGGGACTGGATGAGAAAGTGGGATAACATACGGGTGATTGTCGGTGTGGACTCGGTGGGCAGAAGGGCCTGTTTCCATACTGCATCTCTGAAATGAACTAGTCTGAAGAAGGGTCCCGACCCGAAGCTTTGTGTCTATCATCATGAACTGACCAAAGTCAATGCAATGATACTACCCTTGGGCCCTCAAGGGGAGATGATGTGGGATATACCACTTTTGAAGTTGAATTTGGAGTTTAGTTTATTGTCACGTTTACCAAAGTGCAGTGAAAAGATCTTCACTGTACCTCGGTTCACGTGACAATAAACTAAACTCAAACGCAAGCTTTTGTTGCGTGCTAGCTAGTCAGCGAAAAGACAATACATGATTACAATCGAACCATCCACAGTGCATGGGGTACATGACAAAGGGTATAACTTTTAGCGCAAGATAAAGTCCAGTAAGGCCGGATTAAAGATACTAGCATTTACTTGCTTGCATAATTACTCAAGGAAAAACACTTAGTGTATCAAATAGCCACTTCTCCCTATCCCTACAGCACTACAGGAATTCAAAAGTCACAGTTCATTAATTGGTCCCTCATTAAACCAAGCGTTGACAGAAATTTATTCTGAACAAGAGGGGAAAACTGTTTTCACAAACTCACTAAGCCAATAACCTTGGGTCTCAACTCTGGCAGAGAAATTATTAAACAAATGTGCAATTTCCTATTAAATCTCTCCTGATGATCTGGCAAGCAGCCAAGTCATTAATCCTTAAGCAGAAAATCCGGTCACACCTCTGCCATTTAGCACAGCTTGGTGCATCAGGCTAAGAAACCGGGAACTGCAGATGCCGTTGTACAAAAAAAAACCCACAAAGGACTGGAGTAACTCAGCGGGTCAGGCAACATGTTAAGGTATTCCTAAGTGTTTACAAACTGCACTCCGGTGCCTTTTAAAACATGAAGTGCATTATAGCCAATAGATATTTCTATTAAAGTATTCTGAATGCATCTGAATTGTTGTGGCTCTGGAGAATGTGGGATTTATTGCCACAGACGGCTGTGGAGGTCAAGTCAATGGATAATTATAAGGCAGAGATAGATACATTCTTGATTAGTATGGGTGTCAGGGGTTATGGGAAAAAGTCAGGAGGTTTATGGGGTTAGGAGGGAGAGATAGATCAACCGTGATTGAATGGCGGAGTAGACTTGATGGGCTGAATGGCCTAATTCTGCTCCTATACCGTATGAACTTATGAACATCCCTAGAGAACATGGATAGGCGACGTTTCAGGTCAATCCCTTCTTCAGACCGATTGCAGACACATGATAGAAAGATGCTGGAACTTTGAGTAAAGCACAAAGTGCTGGAGTAACTCAGCGGGTCAGGCAGCATCCCTGGAGTACATGGACAGTTGACCTTTCGGGTCGGGACCCTTCTTCAACTCAAGAGAGTTTTATGGTCATACGTAGCAAAACAGGACAATGAAATTCTTGCATGGAGCAGCTGCACAACAGAGTTGTAGCACGATACTCGGTAGATAATATAATAGACAGACATTAAAAAATGTTCAATAAATATCGAAAAACCCAATTTGTTGTGTAAAAAACAAAACCAAGCTTGAAGTGCCAAGAGCAACCAAGCCAGTTCATTGTTTGGAGTTGAGTTTAGTTCATTGTCACGTGCAGGGAAAAGCTTTCAGTGCATGGTAACCAGTCAGCGGAAAGATTATACATGATTCATTTGGTGTTCGTAGTGTCAATAGCCTGATAGTTACATAGAAACATAGAAATTAGGTGCAGGAGTAGGCCATTCAGCCCTTCGAGCCTGCACCGCCATTCAATATGATCATGGCTGATCATCCAACTCAGTATCCTGTACCTGCCTTCTCTCATAGTTGTTGGGAAGAAGCTGTTCCTGAACCTGGACGTTACAGTTTTCAGACCGATTCAAGAGATAGAAGTGTCATAGGAGGCCGTGGTGGCAGACGCCTCTCAGGAGGCCTCAGAGATGCCGGGCGGTGAAGCCTTGCTGGGATGATGGAGTCTCGCGGCAGCAGTGGTGCCTTGCGGCGGTGGTGGAGGCTAGCGCCGGTGGTGGAGGCTAGCGGCGGTGGTGGAGGCTAGCGGCGGTGGTGGAGGCTAGCGGCGGTGGTGGAGGCTAGCGGCGGTGGTGGAGGCTAGCAGCGGTGGTGGAGGCTAGCGGCGGTGGTGGAGGCTAGCGGCCGACAGAACCTGGTGGGTCGACCCGCGGTCGGTGGTTTGGCTGTCGATGAGGAACAGCTGTGAGTGGGGAGGGGGAAGAACAAAGGAGGACCCGGTGTGAGGGGGGAGGGGGGGGGGAGAGATCAAAGAAGAACCACGGTGCACTGATATAGATAAAGGGAATAATGTTTAGTGCAAAATAAAGTCCAGTAAAGTCCGAATAAAGATTACAGAAGGCAATTAACCTACAAACCTGCACTTCTTTGGAATGTGGGAGGAAACTGGAGCACCTAGAAAAAATACACGCGGTCACAGGGAGAACGCACATGCTCCATACAGACAGCACCCGTAGTCAGGATCGAACCAGAGTCTCCGGTGCTGTGAAGCAGCAACTCTATCGCTGCTCCACCATGCTGCTCTTCAGTCTCAGCCCAGAGTCTGAAGAAGGATCCCGACCTGAAACATCAACTATCCATGTATCTTGGAAGAAGGGTTTCGGCCCGAAACGTCGCCTATTTCCTTCGCTCCATAGATGCTGCTGCACCCGCTGAGTTTCCCCAGCAATTTTGTGTACCTTCAACTATCCAATGTTCTCCAGAGATGCCGCTGAGTTACTCCAGCACCTTGCGTCTTTTTTCAGCCCAGGGTGTTGGGACAAAGTACAGAGGTTGTTCACAAGAGACAGGGAAACAATACAGGACAATAGGAGCTATTTCTTTCAAAGGTGTTCTTAAGTGTTTACAAACTGTGCACTCCAGTGCCATTTAAAAGCTTTAAGTGCATTATAGCCAATAGCTCTTTCTATTAAGGTATTCTGAGTGCATCTTAATTGTGGTGTAAAGGCCCTGGGGAGTGTGACACAACAATGCACATCATTACCATGATAGTGGATCATTTACTGAGACAGCAATTAATTCCTGAAGTATTCTGCAGTGTTTATTCAGCGAGAATGATTGGATTAAGGGAATGTTTTTGTTACACTCTCTGTCTGCAAGGTTACAGTGCATTAATTCCCCTGAACGGTTCACATCTTAATTACAGGCCATGTTTCATGGTGAGGTCAGCGTTCTCTGCTTTGTTTATGCAAGGAGCAGGTAACAACAGTGGTATCATCGTCCAAAGGTTCGATCATTAGATATAATACAGAGCCTTGAGCTAATAATCTGGTTATGAATCTCACCATGGCAGTGGGAAAATTTTAAATTCAGTTTAGTTTATTGTCACGTGTACCGAGGTACGGTGAAAAGCTTTTGTTGCGTGCTACCCAGTCAGCGCAAAGACTAAACATGATTACAATCGAGTCGTCCACAGTGTCTATTGGGAAGATAAAGACCAGTAAAGTCCAATTAAAGATAGTCCAAATATCTCCAATGAGGTAGATAGTAGCTTCGGACTGCTCTCTAGTTGTTGGTAGGAAGATTCATGTTGTCTGGTAACAGCTGGGAAGAAACTATTCTTGAATCTGGAGGTGTGCATTTTCACACTTCAGTAGTCTTGCCTGATGGGAGAGGGGAGTGGCTGGGATGTGACTCGTCCTTGATTATGTTGCTGACCTTGCCGAGGCAGCGTGAGGTGTAAATGGAGTTAATGGAAGGGAGGTTAGTTTGTGTGAAGATGGACGCAAAATGCTGGAGTAACTCAGCGGGACAGGCAGTCAAGACCTGAAACGTCACCCATTCATTTTATTCAGAGATGCTGCCTGTCCCGCTGAGACACTCCAGCAATTTGTGTCTATCTTCAGTGTAAACCAGCATCTGCAGTTCCTTCCTACACAGGTTAGTTTGTGTGATGCAAAGCCGCATCTGCTGTTGCGTGTGTATCCAAAATAGCCCATCTTGTTTTAAAGGTTAATATCTGGAATAATGACGATGAAAGTTCTTTGTGTAGGAACGAACTTCAGATGCTGGTTTACACTGAAGATAGATTCAAAGGACAAAGGACAAAAAGGACAAAGGACATTTATTATCACTTACACCAATTGGTGTAGTGAAATTCGACTTGCCAGATTGTGATAGATACAATTGTGGGCAGTGGCCGGTGCTATAGACCTGCACGGGAAGGTAGACGCTCCCACCCCCATGAGTCTCGGGCAGATGGGGCTCGTCAGCCTGGGAAGGCAGTCCATCTAGGAGAGGGAAAACTCTGATTTAAAACCTCCACTGCCTTGTGGCCATATCCAGTCTTGGAAAAGGCTCTTGGAGTAAACCTCATGAAAATCCAGAGTCGGAGCCCCTAAGGCAGTTCGTCGTTGTCTACAACCTCGTTCTGGCAGCTCCTGCGACAGTGCTGGTGCCAAACTGTAACAGCCCTGCTGTTCCTGTGGATCGATCAGCGACGTGGAGAGGGGGGACGTGCTGCATGGGCAACAGCCTGTCCTCCATATGACATCACCCAGGCTTGAATCCCGCTTGGAGTGCATACTGTCGTTGTGTCCTTGGGCAAGACACTTCACCCACCTTTGCCTGTGTGTGAATGTGTGTGAGTGATTGGTGGTGGTCGGAGGGGCCGTAGGCGCAGATTGGCAGCCACGCTTCCGTCAGTCTGCCCCAGGGCAGCTGTGGCTACAGAAGTAGCTTACCACCACCGAGTGTGACTGAGGAGTGAATGAATAATGCGATGTAAAGCGCCTTGAGTATTAGAAAGGCGCTATATAAATCCCATCCATTATTATTATTATTATTGAATCCGACCACACATCACCTGCAAACGTGGATGCATCACCCATGGTCAGTCATGACCGAGGGAGGGGCCTACTACTAGATACAGAATGCTGGAGTAACAGCGGGTCAGGCAGCATCTCTGGAGAAAAGGAATAGGTCACGTTTCGGATCGAGACCCTTCTTCAGACTGAGAGTCATGGAAGAGGGAAACTAGAGGTATGCAAACGTACAAAGAACAAATTAATGAAAGGTATGAAAAGGACAAATCAAAGCCAACAACGATGATCGAGGAATGGTGGAGCCCACAATGGTCCATTGTTGGCTGTGGAGAAGGTGATAACGAGTGGATACAAACAATGAAACTCAGCAGGACGACAATGAAGCTCGTACAACAACTAGGGTGGGAGAAGGACGGAGAGAGAGGAGATGCTAGGGTTACTTGAAGTTAGAGAAATCAATATTCATTGATTTATAAGTTGCCAAAGCGAAATATGAAGTGCTGTTCCTCCCATTTGCATTTGGTCTCACTCTGACAGTGGAGGAGGCCCAGGACAGAAAGGTCAGTATGGGAGTGGGAAGGGGAGTTAAAGTGTTTGGCAACAGGGAGATCGCATAGGCCAAGGCAGACTGAGCAAAGGTGGTCAGCGAGTCGAGAGCCCAGCCTGCTCTTGGCCATGCCTATATGTAGGATTCTAGACCTAGAACAGCGGATACAATAGATGAGGTTGGAGGAGGTGCAAGTGAACCTCTGCCTCAACTGACAGGACTGTCAGGGTCCCTGGACAGAGGAGAGGGAGGAGGTATAAGGACAGGTGGTGCATCTCCTGCGATTGCAGGGGAAAGTACCTGTGGAGGATACACAAAATTGCTGGGGAAACTCAGCGGGTGCAGCAGCATCTATGGAGCGAAGGAAATAGGCGACGTTTAGGGCCGAAACCCCATCTTCAGGTCATCAAGGTATACCTGTGGAGGAGGTGGTTTGGGTGGGAAGGGATAAGTTAACCAGGGGGTTGCAGAGGGAATTATTGTAAAATCACTTCCAAACGATTAGGTGGTCTTTAGGAGACATCTTTACTTGGTATATGTGACTCCAGGCATATAATGCAGAGTATGGGTCCTGACTCGAAACATCACCTATCCATGATCTCCAGAGACTCTTCCTGACAAGCTGAATTATTCCAGCAGTTACTGTCTTTTATTCCAGAGTAATGTGAATGAGTCTGAAAAAAGATCCTGACCCAAAACATTGCCTATCCATTCCCTCCATAGATGCTGCCTGCCCCACTTAGTTACTCCAGCACTGTTTTTCTTACTGGTTCAAATGGGAACTGTTTGTAAACCATAGCTTTCATATGTAAATTGACCATATTCGCTCTTATTTTCCAAGATGGCAGTGGCAGTGGATGGAGGAGGGGATCGGTGCTGGAGAGCAGGCCGGGGTCTCACCTCCCAGTTGCTAGGTGGCGCTCTGTGGCACGAGGCTGAGCGGTGACCGTGTGAGGTGAGGGGATGGTGCGTTCACGGGTCGGTCTGACCAGGTCGAGGTGTTGGTGAAGCGGGCCGCTGGAGGCCCTGCAGAAGCCTGGAGCTCGATTAGATCAGGTGCTGCTCCAAGAGGCAGAGTAAGCAGAACAGACCAGGCCTGCAGCAGCACAGAGCAGCAGAGCAGTAGTGGAGGACAACATCAACGCCTGCAACTTCCATCCAGGACAACGGGCCTTCATGGCCATGTTACCACATTTTTCACGACTTTTACCTTGCAGGGTACAAGTAGGCACCAGAAACGTGGCGACTCTTTTGTACTGTCTCAATGAAATGCACCATCTTACAGTTTAGTCAGATTTTAACGGAACTATAAGTAAAATAGGAATTTCACTGTACCTAGGTGCATGTGACATTAGAATTCTCGTGAACTATTGACTAATACCTGGAAAATAAATATTTGTAGTGCTGTGGGATAGGATCAGAGTTATGGCTTCTTCTATAACAACGTTCAAGTAACATTTAGGTAGGTACATGGATAGGATAGGTTTAGAGGGATATGGGCCAAACGCAAGCATGTGGGCCTAGTTTAGATGGGGCATGTTGGTCGGCATGGGCAGGTTGGGCCAAAGGGTTTGAATCCATGCTGTGTGACTATGACTCTTGAGAGAGTTGACACAAGATGGTGGTTGAGTGGTCTCCTGGGATGTAACGTATATCCCCATGAATCCGTGACAGGATGTCTCTCCTGAATTATGGAGACTGAGGAAATTCAGCATGTCTCTCATACTGGCATCATGTTCAGCACAGACATTGTGGGCAGAAGGGCATGTTCTTCTGCTGTGCTGTTCTATGCTCTATGTCCTTTGCTCGATGTTCTATATACAGTGGTTTGCTACTTTACTAAAGACCTGGGAATATTTCTCGTGTAAGTTGGAATGCTTGGGGTATTTGGATTAAAACATTCTTACGGACAGAAACAAGATATACTGACGGAGAACGGTGAACTATCGGCAATTGGATATGGATGTGTGAAATTCTACACCTACCTCAACGAAAGGAAATTTGGAGTGGAAATTGATCACTCGCCCTTAAAGCAGATCTTAAAAATCCCTAAGTTCCAAGCGCCAGTAAGACGGCAGAGATTGCTCTTGGGAATCGAGAGTTATGACTTTGCCCTGAAATACAAACTAGGATAAGAGGTGTTTCCTGCAGATGCACTGTTTTGTCTACCACCACAAGGGAAGTCTGAGTGAAGGTGGTGGCAAAAGAGCTGAATAAAATCAGGCAGAGATGAATGGGGCTTTACTGCTCAGACTGTTCTTAAGAGGTGTTTTACTGAAGGTGCAGATGAGATGATGCATTATTTAGGGGTACACAGTGGCGCAGCGGTAGAGTTGCTGCCTCGCAGTGCCAGAGTCCTGGGTTCGATCCTGACCACGGGTGCTGTCTGTGCTGAGTTTCTATGTTCTCCCCGTGACTGTGTAGGTTTTCTCCGGGTGCTCCGGACTCCTCCCACATTCCAAAGATGTGTGGGTTTGTAGGTTAATTGGCTTCTGTAAATTGTGCCAAGTGTGTTGGATAGAACTAATAATGTACAGGATGATCGCTGGTCGGCATGGACTCGGAGGGCCGGAAGGCCCATTTCCCATGCTGTAAAACTAACATTCAAACTAAAACTACAGTTGCAAGGCACAAGTCAGGAGGATGGTGGATTTCTCTCCACTTGTGTGACAGAGAGTATCTCCCAACAACTGGATAGGAAAGATTTGAGGGATATGGGCCAAAACGGTGGAACACGCCCGAAGGCTCGTCGGACAACGGTACCGGGAGGAAGCCGCTGGAGATGTCAGACACGAGGAGCAAGGGCCAGTAGGAGTGCGGTACCTCTTACTCTGGGTAACAGACTGTGCATTTACACTATCTATTCCTCTCATGGTCTTGTACACCTAAGTATGTAGGAATGATGAGTTTGAGAAGACTCAGTATGACAAGCAATACTCTATTGAACTTCTACAGGCTTATTAACCAGTTGTATCATGGCATGGTTTGGCAACTTGAACACCCAGGAATGAAGGAGATTACAGAGAATGGTAGACACTGCCCGGTCCATCACGTGTACTCATCTCCCCACCATCGAACTATACAATAGGAGGCGCAGTATTGAAAAGGCAGTCAGTATCACCAGAGACCCACACCACTCTGGCCACGCTCGCATTTCACTCCTACCATCGGGAAGAAGGTGTAGAAGCCTAAACACCGTGACCACCAGGTTCAAGAAAAGCTTCTTAGAAAACATCAGGCTCTTGAATAATAACCTCAACTATGAAGAAACATAGAAACAAAGAACTGCAGATGCTGGTTTATACCAAAGATAGATACAAAGTGCTGGAGTAACTTAGCAGGTCAGGCAACATCTCCAGAGAAAAGGGATGGGTGACATTCCTGCTTGGGAAAGTCTGAAGAAGGCTCAAGACCTGAAACACCACCCATCCTTTTTCTCCAGTTTTAGTTTAGTTTAGTTTAGTTTTAGGACACAGCATGGAAACAGACCCTTCGGCCCGTCGAGTCCGTGCCGACCAGTAACCCCCATACACTAGCACTATCCTACACACTAGGGACAATTTACAATTTTTACCAATGCCAATTAATCTGTAACCCTTTACGTCTTTGGAGTGTGGGAGGAAACAGGAACACCCGGGGAAAACCCACGCGGTCACGGGGAGAACGTACAAAATCCGTACAAACGGCCCCCACAGTCAGGATTGCAATTGGGTCCGTAGCGCTGTAAGGCACCAACTCTACCACTGCGCCACAGTGCCGCCCAAAACAAAAATAGAAGTCCAAACAAGAAGATGTTGCCTGACTCGTTGAGTTACCTCAACTATGAACGTATGGATTATTTTGGTTGCACTCGATAACTACAAAACCCTCAACTGTGGACGGGGGGGGGGGGGAAACTGGAATGAACAATATTTTGATAACACAGTCAAGTAATTCCCACTGCCTGGAATTTGCCCGGAATTTCTGATATCCTTGCAATTTCTCACGACGCTTTGTCCTGTTTTGTTTCACTGGAGAAGGGGGATGAGAATTTGTGCTCAGCTGCACGTATTCATGTATCAACTTCCTCCTGCTCTGGACTGAATGGAGAGGAGTGTAGGTGTTGACAAGAGTGAGTTTGGAGGTGGGCGACAGAAAGACCAAAGGCTCAATGGTTCAATGATTTCATTACTATCACGTGTACCATGGTACAGTGAGCTTCTATTTTTGCTATATGCAGTCTGAAGAAGGGTCCTGATCCAAAACGTCATGCATCCTTTTTCTCCAGAGCTGCTGCCTGACCTGCTGATTTACTCCAGCATTTTGTGTCTATCTTCTTTTCTTGCATACAGATCAGTGAGGTTATTGCCATATACAAGTACAATCTGTACATGTTAAGTACACAACGTATAGGAGCAGCCCACTATATGCAAGAGTCACCAAGTTTTGCCGCCGTTTCACAGTCCCGACTGCAGTTGGCATTAAAGGCAGCGTTGCAGCCATCGCCTCCAACCATCGTCCCTCTTCTCGCCCGGCCACCATCAACCATCATGCCCCGTGGGTGCCTCCCACTGCCGGCCTTGAGGGTGCAGATGGTAAATCCCCCACTGTTCTTCCCACTGGCCCTTGGTCCAGATTCCGCTGCCACCGCCCCCTCCCTCCACCTCCCCGACCGTTCCCTGTCTTCAGGGGCGAGCAGGAGCCGGGCTCGGTGGCTTCCCTCTCCTGCTTCCACAGCGGGCGAGACAGGTACCTTCAGACCGCAAATCAAGAGTATGTTCTCAGGAAATGTGTTGTTAGTGAAGCTGCGAAGTTTCGGACGATGGGGGCACAATACTATAGTGAATATAGTTTTCTGGTCATCTCTACTGGCTATTTTTAGTTTAGTTCCATATTCTTAAGCATCTGATAACCCTGGGCCTGTACTCGCTGGAGATTAGAAAGGATGAGGGGTGGGGGGGGAGAATCTCATTGAAACTTGCTGAACCTACCAGAGGACACAGGTTTAAGGTGAGGGTGGAAACATTTAATGGGAACCTGAGGTTTTAGACAAAGGGTGGTGGGTGTATGGAACAAGCTGCCAGATGAGGTAGTTGAGGCAGGTACTATCGCAACGTTTAAGAAACATTTAGACAGGTACATGGATAGGGTAGGTTCAGGGGAATATGGGCCAAAAGCAGGTAGGTGGGACTAGTGTAGATGGGACATGTTGGTTGTTGTGGGTAAGTTGGGCTGAACGGTGTGTTTCCATGCTGTATGACCATGAATAGTGAAAGCCTGGATATGGTGGATATGGCGAGGCTGTTTAAAGGAGTGGGAGTATCTAGGACCAGAGGGCACAACCTCAGAATAAAAGGCTTTACCTTTAGAAAGGAGATGAGGTGAAGGGTTGTGAGTGTGTGGAATCTATTGCCACAGACAGCGGTGGTGGGTAATTTTAAAGCAGAGATTGATAGGTTCTTGATTAGTAAGGGCTTCAAAGGTTACGGGAAGGACATTTTTTGAGAGGGGAAAAAAATCAACCATGATCGATTCACAGAGTAGATGGGCCGAATGGCTTAATTTTGTTCCAATGTCTTATGAGCTTATGATCTTAACAGACTTAAACTTAGGTTCAGAACACAAAGTGCTGGAGATACTCAGCATTCAGACTGAAGAAGTGCCCAGACTCGAAATGTTATCTGTCCATTCCCTCCACAGATACGCCTGACCCACTGAGTAACTCCAGCACCTTGTGTTCGTCTCAAGATTCCAGCAGCTGTAGTTCCATGTCTCCATTTAACTCAGGTTTCCGTGTTAATAGCTCTTAGAGTTAGGGTTACAGTGTGGAAAAAGGCCCTTCGACCCACCAAGTTGGTGCCGACCATCGATCACCCGTATACTAGTTCTATCCTGGGACGTCAGATGGCACAATGGGCTAACTGTTCGGCTGGCAACCGGAAGGTAGCCGGTTCGAATCCCGCTTGGAGTGCATACTGTCGTTGTGTCCTTGGGCAAGACACTTCACCCACCTTTGCCTGTGTGTGAATGTGTGTGAGTGATTGGTGGTGGTCGGAGGGGCCGTAGGCGCAGATTGGCAGCCACGCTTCCGTCAGTCTGCCCCAGGGCAGCTGTGGCTACAGAAGTAACTCACCACCACCGAGTGTGACTGAGGACTGTATGAATAATGCGATGTAAAGCGCCTTGAGTATTCTAGAAAGGCGCTATATAAATCCCATCCATTATTATTATTATTATCCTACACACTAGGGACAATTTACAGAATCCAATTAACCTACAAACCTGCGCGTCTTTGGAGTGTGGGAGGAAACTGAAGCACCCGGAGAAAACCCATGCGGTCACGGGGAGCACGTACAAACTACGTACAGACAGCACCCAGAGTCAGGATTGAACCAGGGTCTCTGACGCTCTAAGGCAGCAACTCTACCACTGCACCAGCCTGCTGCCCTCTGTAACCTAATCGGCAACCAAGGGCAATAAATTGAGTCCTTGCCAGAAATGCCATATCTCACAACAGTGCTTGCTTGCTTACTGAGATTTAGTTAACTTCTAAACACACTTCAGAAACAGAACAAACCATTAATCCTCACCTTTAGGGAAACAAGCCTAGATTTTGTGGTTGCCCTTTAAAAATATCACCGCTGTTACACTGATGACAAGGTGTTAACTTGACTTGAATGCTTAAGCTGAAATGCTGCTGCGTCCAAAAAAACAGGCCTTGCAGCTTCCAAACAGACACATAAGGGTGGTGGGTGTATGGAACAAGCTGCCAGAGGAAGTAGTTGAGGTTGGGGCTATCCCAATGTTTAAGAAACAGTTGGACAGGTACATGTTTGGAGGGATATGGACCAAGCGCAGGCAGGTGGGACTAGTGTAACTGGGACATGTTGGCCGGTGTGGGCAAGTTGGGCTGAAGGGCCTGTTTCTACACTGTATGACTGTATAACTATCTAAATATCAGTTCAAAATAAAAATTGAAATCTAATGTGAATTATAAAGATGTTGCTTCATGGTAAGCAAATTATTGTTTTAAATAATTACAGAAAATGTAAGGAATGTTCAGCTGGTCAGACGGCGTCTGTGGGGAGAGAACAGATAACCTGTCATCTAATTTTTTTTGACAGATTTCACATCCAGTTCAGATTGGTAGCTACTAGAGATTTTCCCTTGTATTTTCACATCATATTTTGCTTGGGCAGCGGTATGATAATTGATTTCACTAATTTCAAGTAACCTTTGCATTCCCTCTCTCTCTCTGCCCCTCCCCCACACTAATCGTCCTGCTAGTTTTACTGTTCATATCCCCTCATTATCACTTCCTCCATAACCAACATTGGACCATTGTGGGCTCTTTGGCCGTCGGTTCCGGCTCTGATCTGTTCTGTATCTTTACATACCTCTAGCTTCCCTCTCCCCTGAATCTCAGACTGAAGAAGGGTCTCGACCCAAGACGTCACCGATTCCTTTCCTCCAGAGATGCTGCCTGACCAGCTGAGATACCCCAGCATTTTGTGCCTATCTTCAGTGTAAATCTGCAGTTCCTTCCTACACGGGACAGTTTGCACTTTCTCCCCTTGACCGCGTGGGTTTCCTCTGGGCGCTACGGTTTCCGGTTTCCTCACGCGTCCTAAAGGCCCGTGGGTTTAGACCGGAGCGCCTGGAAGAAATCCACCTGGGTAAAATCCACAGGTTGAACGTGCAAACTCCACACAGACAGCAGCCGAGGTCGGGATCGAACCCGGGACTCTGGCGTCACGAGGCAGCGGCTCTACCAGCTGCGCCACTGCTGGTGGATTGGAAAGCAAGGATGAAAAATCAAGGTGATGCTTGTGTGGGAGCGAGAGTCGATGAAAAGCATTGCTTTGGGTGACATTCCCTCAGGGATATAGAATGCCCTCCATAAATACGTTCTTTCTTTGAAGTCTTTCCACCCTATGAAGCCAAATCAACCCTAAACATGAAACTACCGTTAGTAAGCGTTTCCTTGGACACTTGATCGGCTCCTAAACTAATTGTTCTTCTGCCAAAACAAGCAGCGAGTGGAGAATAGTGCAGCCTAGGGCACTGCGGCAACCTGTTTAACTAAAGCCAGAGCTTGTCCAACCCACCGAGCCAAAGGAACAAACACCTTCATTCTTCCCGATCGGTTGACTTTCAGAACAGCAGTAAACAGCAGGTTCTTCTCGGATATTTGCATCTTTCGGAACACTGTAAATACACAGTGTGAAACCTGATTACTGCAAAACAAACATCAATGTGTTTCTTTCCCTTTCTTGCCTTGTGACGAATTGTTTCACTCATAAACCGTTTGACCTCGGGCGGAGATAGCCTCCAATTTCTTATTTCACCGCCAAAGGAAGGAGAGACCTAATGCATTTTGGCTCGTAATTTAACATGTCAAACACAATTAGACCCTCTGTTTAATACTCTATAAAGCTTGTGGGTCAACTTGTAAACTTCCTGGTTGGTGACCTTCCCACCATCTCAAGGATGGTGTGAGGAATCCTTGCTTGTGCCAATTATTGAGGGAGGAATACCATTTTAAAATGGGTCGGGTACAGCCAGGTATTACAACCTAAGGTACTATAACAACATTTAAAAGACTTTTGAACAGGTACATGGATAGAAAAGGTTTGGAGGGATTTGGGTCAAATATGAGCTGGTGGGACTACTGTAGATGGGAGGGGCAGCATGGGTAAGTTGGGCCGAAAGGCTTGTTTCTGCTGTATGACTCTATGACTCTAAATCCCTCATCCCTGATCCCGGTTCGCAGGCCAAAGAAGGTTTGTAGGTTAATTGGATTCGGTATAAAAATTGTACATTGTCCTGTGTGTGTAGCATAGTGTTAGTGTGGACGGGGTGATTGCTGTTCGGTGGGGACTCGGTGAGTGGAAGGGCATGTATCTGCGCTGTATCTCTATAAAGTCTAAAGCCATTTAACCATTAAACCATTCTTTCCAGTGTTGGATGTTCCATCCGTGCCTCTCCCCACCTCACCTCTCCCACCACACCACCCCACCCCGCCCGAATGAGTAAGACAGACACATTGATGTCTACTTTTAAACGCGTTTGACTCAGTCAGGAAGAGGTGAACACAAAGCCGCCCTCCAAAAAAGGCCAGACCACAATCGCCGCTTGTCTCTCCAGAGTCTTCCTGTCTGGAAACACAAACTTTTCTCAACCTACCCTCAGGGCTTGAGGGACTGAGCTATAGAGAGAGGTTGAGCGCAGGAATATGAAGGGTGATCTTGTAGAGTTGTACAAAATCATGAGAGGAATAGCTCGGGTAAACGCACAGTCTTTTACCCAGCGTAAGGGAATCGAGAACCAGAGGACATAGGTTTAAGTTGAGGGGGGAAAGATGTAATAGGAACCTGAGAGGTACGTTTTTTACACAAAGAGTTGTGAGTGTATGGAAGAAGCTGCCAGAGGAAGGATTTGAGGCAGGTAATATCGCAATGTTTAAGAAACATTTAGACAGGTACATATATAGGACAGGGTTCGAGATATATGGGCCAAATGTAGCCATGTGGGGACTAGTGTGGATGGAACATTTTGGTCGGCGTGGGCAATTTGGGCGCCCCGGTGCCTTCTTCTTCTGGAAGTTCATTTCAAATACAGATTGCAGTCTGAGTGAAAATGTTGCCTGAGTTCTTTCATAAATCTCTGCCCTCAAGCCTGTGCTCTCTAGTTTTAGAATTCACTAACCTGGGAAAAAAAGATTTTGAACATTCCCTTCATCCATTGCCTCATGATCTGAGACACATTAATAAAGTCTCCTTTTTCATATTTTTTTACTGAAGGAAACAGTTGTTAAGGGCCTGTCCCACTTGGGCATCATTTGCGCGTAATTTACGCGTCATCATTTATGCGTCCGCGCCGCACGTGATACGCACATAGTGCGTGGTGACGTAGGCAGTGACGCGCGGTCGCGCGCAGCGCCCCGGGAATTTGGGATGTACTAAATGTTTGCGCGCCATCTGCGTGTTGCGCAAATGACAACCAAGTGGGACAGGCCCTTGTTTAGTTCTAGTTTACAGATACAGCATGGAAACAGGCTCTTCGGCCCTCTGAGCACACCATCGGTCAGCTGTTCATGGTAGTCACGCCTCCCTCTGGCCTCACAATTCACACCTCATCTCGAATCCTTGTATCTCCTTTTGATCTCCGGCCTTGATCCACCCGCAGGGCAGCACAGTGGTGCAGCGGTAGAGTTGCTGCCCTACAGCCCCGGATACCCCGGGTTCGATCCTGACCACGGGTGCTGTCTGTATGGAGTTTGTACGTTCTCCCTGTGGGTTTTCTCCGGGTGCTCCAGTTACCTAGCACACTCCAAAGACGGGCAGGTATATAGGTTAATTGGCTTTGGCAAAATAGGTAAATTGTCCCTAATGCATAGGGTAGTGCTAATGTATGGGAATCGCTGGTCGGCACGGACTTGATGGGCCGAGTGGCTTGTTTTTGTGCTGTATCTCTGGTCTAATGTCTAAAGAGCCTGTTTCCATCCTGTGCGGCTCGATGACTGTGACTCGATGACTCCTTGTTTCCATTACAGCCAGCCATATAATTTTTAAGGCAACAGCAAACTTTCTCACCACTGATGCTTTGTGAGTTAAAATATTGTGAAAGCCTTAATGTTTATTAGGGTCAAGTATTTACGGGAATCAGCCAGAGATTTCAGCTTCTCGTAGACATTTCCTTGCCAGCGTTGGACTGCGCAGATAATGTTTTGCTTCTCAGAGGAGAAGTCCAATCTTGTCATTAAGTCCAGGGCTTCCCATTGAACCCCAGCCAAGCAGGAGTCACAAAAATAGTCATTCCCTCTCCCAGTTCCTAAAAGATTGGCTCTCTTCCACCAGGGATCTATGTTTGACCATGGCCTGAACTCACCAAACATGTTTTACCAAAAATAAATAAAGCTCATTTAACCGGATGAATACACCTACAACAACACACTGGAAGCTTGACACCGTTCGTTCAGCAGCTTATTCAGCTGGCACCCCATCTATCGTGACCTGCCCACCATCGCAGGGATTTACAGGAGGCGCTACCTCAAAAAGGCAGCCAGTATCATCAGAGACCCACACCACCCTGGCCACGCACCCATTTGAACTCCTGCCATTGGGAAGAAGATATAGGAGCCTGAAAACTGTAATGTCCAGGTTCAGGAGCAGCTTCTTCCCTACAACCATCAGGCTATTAAACACAACAACCTCAAATAAGCTCTGAACTACATAGACTTGGGTGGGGGTATTTGTATGTGTCTTTTTGCACTATTATTGTATGTTTTTGTGTGTGTGTGTGTGTGTGTGTGTGTGTGTGTGTGTGTGTGTGTGTGTGTGTGTGTGTGTGTGTGTGTGTGTGTGTGTGTGTGTGTGTGTGTGTGTGTGGATGTGTGTATATGAGGTAAAAAATTGTGCACTTTGTTTTCTCATTTCTTGTATTGTTTGCAGAGTACCATGTGTACACATTCTGTTGTGCTGTTGCAAGTAAGAACGTCATTGTTCTGTCTGGGACATGGCAATAAACACTTGACTCCTGACACACACACACACACACACACACACACACACACACACACACACACACACACACACACACACACACACACACACACACACACACACACACACACACACACACACACACACACACACTCTCCCTCCACACCTAGCACATTGTGGCTGCAGGGTGTACGATCTATAAAATACAGAGCAGTTATTTACAATTTACCACCATCACTCCCACCTTGATGGATAACGGGAATACCACTGTCTCCAGCTCTCCAACCAGTATCTAGGCTTGGATATTTATCATCAGTGACCCGATATCCAGAACCTCAGCCTCAAAACATAACAGGGGCACCTTCACCAGAAGGACTGTAGCGGTTCAAGGCAGCTCACCTCAATAGTTCTTTACAGTACATGTACAGACGTACAGTGATTTTTTTTTTCTTTTTTGCATACAGTTCAGCGAAGTACAGTAATCCCTCATTTTAACGGACACCTTTATAACGGATTTTGGTTATAGCAGACTGACCTACTGTCTCCACCGCTGGCTGGCTTACAGCCTGGCTTGCGATGCCACCGCCAGCTTGCACGTTGCACAAGCGAGCCCCCTTCTCCACCCGCTGCACGCTCCGGTTGACGCGGCTATAGTTGTGGCTCATGTTGTAGCCCCGTGAGGACAACGCTTGCTTCAGGCCGTCGCCACTGACAGGACACGCTCGGTCACCGTGGGGCCCCCTCCCTTTTCACCAGCTGCACCTTCTTTTTGTATAATTGGCAATATGGATTTGCAGGGCATGGGGTGGGGGGGAGGGGAGGGGTGGATCAAGTTAGGGCAGTGGAGAAGAATTTATCTTGGCTTTATGTGCGGCATGGAGATTGTGGACCAAAGGGGCTGTGCCTCTGCTGTACGGTTGTATGTTCTACGTCTGTGGAAAGAGAAAGAGGGCTAGCACTTCAGGCTAATAGTGTCATAGAGTCATACAGTGTGAAAACAGGCCCTTCAGTCCAATTTGCCTGTACCAACCAAGATGCCCCATCTATACCAGCCCCACCTGCCAGCGTTTGGCCCAAATCCCTCTAAACATTTCCTTTCCATGTGCCTGTCCAAATGTATTTTTAAATATTGTTATAGTACCTGCCTCAACTACCTCCTCAGGCAGCTCGTTTCATAAATCCATCACCCTATATATGAAAATATTGCCCCTCGGATTCCCATTAAATATTTCCCCTCTCACCTTAAACCTATGTCCTCTCGTTCTTAATTCCCCTACTCTGGACAAAAGAGTGAGCATTAAACCTATCCATTGCTCTTATGATTATATACACTTCTATAAGATCACCCCTCAGCCTCCTGTGCTCCAAGGAATAAAGTCCAAGCCTGCCCAACCTCCCTATATATGGGGCGTCTTGCTTGGCATGGGCAGGTTTCCGCACTGTACAACTCTATGACTCTAGACTGTCTGTTTTGGGTGTCTTGTTGTAAACAACGTGACCTGATCAATATCATCGATCGAGTGTACCTGGAGTCTCAGCGGTAGGGAGCTAACATTGGTTGAAACCAATCATGAACCTATGGGAGTACTGTTCTTTAATAAAGAACATCTGGTTCATTAATGTCCTTCATTGGAGGAAATCTGCCATCCTTACTGGCACGGCGGCACAGAGGCAAAGCTGCTACCTTACAGCGCCAGAGACTTAGGTTTGATTGGGGTACTGATTGGGGATGATCAGCCATGATCACATTGAATGGCGGTGCTGGCTCAAAGGGCCAAATGTCCTACTCCTGCACCTATTGTCTATTGTCTGTTGTCTATTGATCCTGAATACGGGTGCTGTCTGTGGGGAGTTTGTACGTTCTCCCCGTGACCACATGGGTTTTCTCCAGACGCTCCGCTGTCCTCCCACACTCCAAAGACGTGCGGGTTTGTCGGTTGCTTGGGTTGGAAACTGTTCCTAGTGTGTAAAATAGAGTTTGTGTACGGGGTGATCGCTGGTCGGCATGGAGGGCCGAAGGGCCTGTTTCCGCATGGCATCTTTAAAGTTCAAGGTCTAAAAGTATAAAGAATGGAATTTCCATTATGTGCACACAGAGAATTAAACTAAAACACTAATTACTGTAATCCTCCTGTCTGACGTTGTTGTGGAAGGTTAGGTGGTGATTATGTGTTGTTGCTGCCTGCCTTGTAAAGTAAGGGTTTGTGATCAAGCGATCGATGGCTTAGTGCTGTTTTAACCAACTTTGGCTTGGCTCTTTGGCAGAGAACATTGACATCTGAAGCCACGTTTCAACTCTGCGCTGCTTGACGTCTGACTTGCTTGAACTCCGCTATCCACCCACATCCCAAAGACGTGCAGGTTTGTAAGCGACCTGGCCTCTGTGAATTGCCCCCTAGTGTGTAGGGAGTTGATGCGAAAGTGGGATAACATAGAACTTGTGTGAACAGGTGATCGATGGCCAACATGGACTCGGTGGGCCGAAGGGCCTGTTTCCATGCTGTATCTCAAAATGAAACTGAAGTAGTAGAGGTTGGGGAGCTTTATTCTGAAACGTCACCTATCCATGTTCTCCAGAGATGCTGCCTGACCTATTGAGTTACTTCAGCACTTTGTGTCCTTTTGTGTATTTACCAGTATCTGCAATTCCTTGCTTCTACATGTGGGGACTTTCCTCATCTATCCTTATGCCACCTTTTGTCTTTTTATCTCCGGCCTTTGTCCAACGATCTGCCCATCAAAACCTCTCCCTTAGCTGTATCCACCCATCACTTGCCAGGCTTTGCCCTGCCCCCCCCTCTCTACCAGCCTTTTCCTCTGCCCCCACCCACCACCAAAATCAGTCTGAAGAAGGGTCCTGACTCAGAACGTCACCTACCCATGTTCTCCAGAGTTGCTGCTTGGCCCACTGAGTTACTCCAGCATCTTGTGTCATTTTTATTTAAAGAGAAATTGAGTTTGTTCTTGTATGCACAGGTACAGTTTATACAAACACAGAAGATAGGAACAGTCCGAGGCCATTCAGCCCTTCCTCCCTGCTTCACCATTCAATGTGGTCATGGCTGATCATCCACCTGCAAATCATCTGCCCAAATCCGTTGATCCCTTTAGAATCCGGTCGGCACAGTGGCGCAGCTGGTAGAACTGCTGCCTCACAGCGCCAGTGAGCCGGGTTTGATCCTGACTACGGGTGCTTTCTGTGCGGAGTTTGTGTGTTCTCCCTGTGACCGCGTGGCTTTCGTCCAGGTGCTTCGGTTTCTTCCAACCCCCCCGATGATTTGCAGGTTTGTCAGTTAATTGCCTTCTGTAAATTGCTCCTAGTGTGCAGGGAATGAATGGTGAAAATGGGATAACATATTAGTGTGGTCGGTGTGGACTTAGTGGGCCAAAGGACCTGTTTCCATGGTGTATTTCTGAACTAAACTAAACTAAACTAAACTAAACTAAACTAGACTAATAGTCTATAAAGAAATATATTGTTCTTTTACCGTCTTGTGTAATTTATGTATTATTTATGTTTTGTGTATTGTCTGAATCTACGTGCCTGCAATGTTGCTGCAAGCATGATTTTCATTGCACCTGTACATCGCGGTATCTGTGCATAAACATGACTGGACTTAGTCAGCTGATGATACCCAATGTACACTAGTTCTATCTGCCTGTGTTTGACTCATATCCTTCTAAACATTCTCTATCCATGTCCCTGTCCAAACGTATTTTAAATGGCGTCATAGTACTTACCTCAACTAGCTCCTCTGGCAGCTTGTTCCATACACCCACCCACCATACTGTGTGAAAAAGTTACCCCTCGGATTCCTATTAAATCACATCCTCTAGTCCTGGCAACATCCTCATAAATGTTTTTTTAACCCTTTCAAGCTTGACAATATCTTTCCCATAACCATGGTGCCCAGAACTGAACATAATATTCTAAATGTGGTCTCACCAATGTCTTATACAACTGCAACATGACCTCCTAACTTCGATACTCAATACTATGACTGATGAAAGCCAAAGTGCCAAAAGCCTTTTTGACCACCTTATCTACCTGCGACTCGACCTTCATGGAACCATGCACCTGTACTCCTCGATCGCTCAGCTCTTCAACACTACCCAGAGGCCTACCATTTACAGTGTAGGTCCTGCCCTTGTTCGACGTCCCAAAACGCAACACCTCACACTTCTCTGTATTAAATTCCATCAACCATTCCTCCGCCCACCTGACCAATCGATCCAGATCCTGCTGCAATCGTTCACAACCATCTTCACTATCTGCAAAACCACTAACTTTTGGCAACATCTTCGTAAATCTTCTCTGCACCCTTTCCAGCAGAATAAGGTATTTTCTATAAGTTGTAACGTCAGTAGAAGTTAAAGGAGGCCAGCGTTGTGGTTCCATGGTGGAATAATGGCTTGTGTCTGGGACCTGCCTTTTTTTGGGTGGTTTCCAGTTTATGTTCTTTTGATGAAATGGGGAAGGATTTATAACCCGGGCTGAGGACTGCTTGCTTTCTCATTAACTGGGAAATGGTGTCTGCAGCACACATTCCTTCGAGCTACTCAGTGAGTAACACAGTTAGCTGACAATTGATGAGACACGTCTGTGCACTGGCTTCTCCACTTCCCAGCAGAGTTCCCAGTTACAAATCCCACATTGCAACCTATTGCTCCCTGTTTTATACAGTCATAGACTCATACAGCGTGGAAACAGGCCCTTCAGCCCAACCTGCCCATGCCGACTAGCATGATACTTCTACATTAGTCCCACCTGCCTGAGTTTGGCCCATATCCTTCTAAACCTATCCTATTCATGTACCTGTCGATATGTTTCTTAAACGTTGCAATAGTACCTGCCTCAACTACCTCCTCTGGCAGCTTGTTCTATACACCCACCACCCTTGGCATAAAAAAGTGACCCCTCAGGCCCCTATTATATCATTCCCCCCCCCACCTTAAACCTGTGTCCTCTGGTTCTCTATACCCCTACCCTGTGCAAGAGACTCTGTGAGTTTACTCCATCTATTCCTCCCATGATTTTGTACATCTCTATAAGGTCACCCCTCATCGTCCTGCGCACTGCCTATAGGTCCAAAGTCCAGGGTCTTGCTCAACCTCTACCTATAGCTCAGGCCCTCGAGTCCTGGCAACATCCTCGTAGGTCTTCTCTGCACTCTTTCCAGCTTGACAACATCAAAGCTTAGTTTAGAGATCGAGCATGGAAACAAGTCCTTTGGTCCTCCCAAATGAGTTTGGTTTAGTTTAGGGATACAGCATGCAAACAGGCCCTTTGGCCCAGCGAGCACATGCAAACTATCGATCACCTGTTCCCACTAGTTCTATGCTATCCCACTTTCTCATCCACTCCCTACGCACAAGAGGGAAATTTTACACAGGCCAATTGACCTACAAACCCGCATATCTTTGGGATGTGGGAGGAAACCAGAACACCCGGAGGAAACCCACACGGTCGTAGGGAGAACGTGCAAACTCCACACAGAGAGCACCTACGGTCAGGATCAAACATGGGTTTCTGGTTATTCCAGTTCTGTTTTTATTGAATCATCTCTTAAGTATTGAAGGCTATGCAAACCCGCTTTGTTAAGGATAGATTTCACACAAAGTTTTTTATTAGAAAGCCATCATCAATCCTGTATATTGGTTACTGGGAGTGCCAAAGAACCATGGAACCTTACAACACGGTATGAGTTTATTTAGTCCATTGTGTTAGTAAGGGAGCTGTCTAATTCATCATTGTTTCTTTTACTTGCCAAAACCGTGACACAATTTTCATTCTCTTAAACTGACCCCTGAATCTGCTTCCATCACCTTTTTAGACAATGTATCACATTTGGTTATTAATTATGCTGCATTAATTAAATGGATCGTTTTCTCTGGAACATCAGAGGTTGATGCGAGAGCTGACAGAAGATATAAAACAATGAAGCCGGCTCAGTGGTGTGGCAGGTAGTGCTAATGCCTCGCAGCGCCAGAGATCCGGGTTCGATAATGACCTTGGATACTGACTGTGTGGAGTTTGCACGTTCTCTCTGTGGCCACGTGGATTTTCTCTGCATTTTCCGGTTTCCTCCCACATCCCAAAGATGTGAGGCCTTTGTAACAAAAAAATGCCGCTAGGGTATAGGGAACAGATAAAAAAACGGGATAGCATAGAACTAGTGTGAACGGGTGAAAGATGATTGGTGACCTGTTTCCATTAAAAACTAAAACTTGAAGCATAGTTTGTCATGGAGGTGAGAGGGGCAACGTTTAAAGGAGATATGCAGGGCAAGTTTTTCTACATGGAGAGGGGTGGGTGCCTGGAACACGCTGCCAGAGGTGGTGGTGGAGGCTGATTTGACAGTGACGTTGAAGAGACTTTCAGGTAGGCATTTGGATATGGAGGGAATGGACGGATATGGAGAAGAGATTAATTTAACTTGGCATCATATTCGGCACACACATTGTGGGCTGAGGGGCCCGTTCCAGAGCCGTCCTGTTCTATGTTCTATGATTGTCATCATTACTATGTAATTCAAGAGTGGGGAGAAGGTGGGAAACCCTGCCATAGGGCGTGGGTGAGACAACTAACGGATGCACTTGAGGGGAATTATAAGCGGGAGAAGGGTATGCAGAATCACATGAAGGAAAGACAGAAAGGGGGGGAGCATATGTGGCAGTATGCACCAGTATGCACCAGTTGGGCCGAATGGCCTGTTTATTTCTGGCATCTGTCCAGGGCAATAATCATCAATCCGTCAACATCACCAAAAGTTAGAGAACCTGTTGCTGGTGTTGGCAAGTGGGATTAATACAGACGGACAAAATGGTTGGCATGGACATAGTGTAGGTATGTTGCAAAATCTACCTTCAGCGGGGCTGCAGATCTGTCGCTGCCCGTGTGCGCGATTTTGGCGCCGTTGAGAGGGGGGCGGGTTTAAAACGCAATTTTCCCTAGGCTATTCAAATCGAGGTTGTTCAGCCTACTTAGTTGCTGACGAAAAATCGCTGCGAGGTTCATTCACTGCAGCTATTTTTAAACTTATTTGGTTAATTTAATTGTTATAGTAGGTTAAAAATTATCCTCTAAACCCGCAACTGCCGACAATGGGACGGATCTCATACAGGGCACAACGGAAGGTAGGTTGTTTATTTTTACATTAAAAAGGGCTTCTTAAGATCCCTTTATACAAAATTTTATGTTGCGAGTAGCTAATTTGGGGCCCCATTAAATCCTGCAGTATTTTTCTGGGCATATGGGGTACAAATCCACCGCAATGGGAACGTTCCAAACCAGCGCGTTCCACAGGATCCCACTCAAAAGCTGATTAATGGCCATTAATTTACAGCAATTGAACACTAAATTTCTTCCATTTGGCCTATAAATTAATGTAAATGAGATTTAAAAATCATGTTTTATTGTGAATTCTTTGTGAATGTTATTTGGACACTTAGGCTATTTAAAAATGTTAATCTTTTCTTAAGAAATGGATAGATGTTTAGATCTAGTAATTGAAGTTTGGAATTAGCTACAATTGGGTAACTAACTAATTATATGCTTTAATTTCAGGTCATCCAAGTAAGATTGTTTCATATTTGTTTCAGAATGCTTCAATCCATAATAACTGAAAATTTCTTTCAGTTCTCTTAATTTTTAATAAAGTTATGGCCATTTCACTGTCCTCGATCACAGCTTTTGTGTTAAGTCAATGGAAAAGCAATAGGGAACAAGATGCTAATTTCCGAGTGTGAAAATGGCCATAACTTTTTTAATACTGAAGACATGAAAGTGAATTAGGTGTCAAATTAAACTTATTTTTGTGCTTTATCTGATGGGATAAATTGCAGACTTGATTTTTAAAATCTCAAAATTTTGTAACATTGCTACAGAGTGGGCCAAATGGCCTATAACTGTCCAAGAAGTCCACACCGACCATCAATCGCCCGTTCACACCAATTCTATGTTATCGCACTTTCTCATCAACTCACTGCACACTAGGGACAACTCTATGACTCCATTTCAAAACCATCGGTGCAAAGATTAATTATTCTACATTGAACAAGTGATTGCTCACCAAATGCACAGGAGGCGTGGGATGTACGGTGGCGCAGCGGTAGAGCTGCTGCCTCACAGCGCCAGAGACCCAGGTTCGACGCTGACCTCGGGTGCTGCCTGTGTGGATTGAACCCAAGTCTCTGGCACTGTAAGGCAGCCACTCTACCGCTGTGCCACCATGCCACTCTTGTTTTCGAGTTCTTTCATTATCAGTGTGGGCTCAGGGATGTTAATGGGTGTTTCCAGTAAGTTGCTTCTGAATTTCACTGTGGTTACGTTGTGGCTGTAGACATTCATTGTGTGGTTGGGCAGTTCTCGATTCTGCCTTTCAAAGTTCTTGAGAGATGTTATATTTACACTTTCCTCTTTGGGACTTTTTTGCTGATCTATATTTTGCAACTTGCTGGTTTGAAGAATTATTTTGATGCATTAAATTTGACTGCACTCTGCCCTTTCATTATTTGTACCCAGTGGGTTGTTCACTTGCTCAGAGTCAAATGGATTGGTTTTTGTTTAGTGCAGAGATACAGCGCGGAAACAGGCCCTTCAGTCCACCCAGTCCTGGCTGACCAGCGATCTCCGTACACTAGTACACTCAGGCTAATCCTACATGCTAGGGAGAATAAACAATAGACAATAGACAATAGACAATAGGTGCAGGAGTAGGTCATTCAGCCCTTCGAGCCAGCACCGCCATTCACTGTGATCAGATTGTTAAGGGCTTGGACCCACTAGAGGCAGGAAACATGTTCCCAATGTTGGGGGAGTCCAGAACCAGGGGCCACAGTTTAAGAATAAGGATTAAGCCATTTAGAACAGAGACGAGGAAACACTTTTTCTCACAGAGAGTGGTGAGTCTGTGGAATTCCCTGCCTCAGAGGGCAGTGGAGGCAGGTTCTCTGGATGCTTTCAAGAGAGAGCTAGATAGGGCTCTTAAAAATAGCGGAGTCGGGGGATATGGGTAGAAGGTAGGAACGGGGTACTGATTGGGGATGATCAGCCATGATCACATTGAATGGCGTTGCTGGCTCGAAGGGCCAAATGGCCTACTCCTGCACCTATTGTCTATTGTCTATTGTCTATCATCGCTGATCATCCACATTCAATACCCCATTCCTGCCTTCTCACCATATCCCCTGACCGCTATCTTTAAGAGGTCTATCTAACTCTCGCTTGAAAGCATCCAGAGAATTGGCCTCCACTGCCTTCTGAGGCAGCGAATTCCACAGATTCACAACTCTCTGGGTGAAAAAGTTTTTCCTCATCTCCGTTCTCAATGGCCTACCCCTTATTCTTAAACTGTGGCCCCTGGTTCTGGACTCCCCCGACATCGGGAACATGTTTCCTGCCTCTAGCGTGTCCAATCTCTTAATAATCTTATATGTTTCAATAAGATACCCTCTCATCCTTCTAAATTTCAGAGTATACAAGCCCAGCCGCTCCATTCCATCCACATATGACAATTTGTTTTACCGAGCCAATTAACATGCAAACCCGTACGTCTTTGGAGTGTGGGAGGAAACTGGAGCACCCTGAGAAAACCCATGCAGTCACAGGTAGAACGTACAAACTTCGTAAAGACAAGCACCTGTAGTCGAGATCAAATCCGGGTCTCAGGCACTGTGAGGCAGCAAATCTACCGCTGCGCCACAGTGCCGCCCCTAAGGGTAGTGGGCTGAGATTCCAGCAGAAAGAATTTAGATCAGATCAGATGAGTTTATTCTCATATAAACCAGCCCCTCTTCGCAGCGTGTGGAGTTGAGACTAGGGTGTGAAGAAGGATGCAAGGGGCCTTGTCACGGTTCATCCCGAACAGCTCCAAACCTAGGACTTTATTCCTTGGAGCGCAGGAGGATGAGGGATGATCTTATAGACGTGTCTAAGATCATGAGAGGAATAGATAGGGTGAATGCACAGAGTCTTTTTCCCAGAGTAGGGGAATTGAGAACCAGAGGAACCTGAGGGGCAACATTTTAATACAAAGGATGGTAGGTATATAGAATAAGCTGCCAGAGGAGGTAGTTGAGGCTGGTATGATAGCAGCAGATAAAGACATTTGGGCAGGTACATGGATAGGAAAGGTTTAGGGGGATAAGGGTCAAATATGGGTAGGTGGGGCATCTTGGCGGCACAGGCAGGTTGGGCCAAAGGGCCTTTTTCCGTGCTGTATGACTCTCTGACTATGGCTGGTGAGGAACGGCTAATGGAGAAACAGGAAAATGCTGTCTCTGTAAAGCTCCAGAGGAAAGATCCTTGTCTGACTACTATCTTTGTGTAATTAGGGAATCATGCGATATGCATAGCTATGAATTAACAAGAGAGCAATAAATACATAGACTTTTACTTTAGTCTTTAGAGATACAGTATGGAAAAGGGCCCTTCGGCCCACCGAGTCCATGCCGACCAGTGATCGATCACCCTGTACACTAGCACTATCCGGCGCACCAGGAACAATTTACACTTTTTAACCAAAGCCAATTAACCTGCAAACCTGCATGTCTTTGGAATGTGGGAGGAACCCGGGGCACCCGGAGAAAACCCATGCAGTCACAGATGAAAACGTGCAAACTCCACACAGGCAGCAGCTGAGGTCAAGATCGAACTCGGGACTCTGGCACTGCAAGGCAGCAACTCTGCCACTGCACCACTGTGCCACCCACCTCTTGAAATAGCAGTGAAAGCTTTAGCTCTTAACTGGAAGTACTTGATGCATTTATTAAAAGTGGTTTATATTTCACAGAAATGGATCATAAATAACTACTCCTATATGTTATCCCACCCACCACAGCCTCCCTCTCTCAGTTAACAATTTTTCTTTAGATTTTTACTAAAGCATGGAAACAGGCCCTTTGGCCCACCGAGTTCACGCTGACCATCTAGCTGTTTACAAGGGTTTCGGCCCGAAACGTCGCCTATTTCCTTCGCTCCATAGATGCTGCTGCACCCGCTGAGTTTCCCCAGCAATTTTGTGTACCTTTAGCTGTTTACAAAGCTGTTTACTCTAGTTCTATGTTATCCCACGATCACGCCCACTCCATACACACTATGGGCAATATAGTATACACAGGCCAATTAACCTATAAACCAGAGCACCCGGAGAAAATCCACGTGGTCACAGGGAGAACGTGCAAACTTCACACACAGTCAACACCCGAGGACAGGATCGAACCAGGGTCTCTGGTGCTGTGAGGCAACGGCTCTACCAGCCGTGCCACTGTGCCGCTCTCGCAGCCCCTGGAGAAGATCTTTGAGTATGCACTGTCAAGTAGGCGGAACCAAAGGCCATCTGATTTTTGTGGGACTGTCAATGTAGATCAACACAGTTGAGTAGTTGGGCTCAAGTGGGTGGTAAAGGCTTTTCATCCAGCGCTTGTCCAGGTGGGTGGTGGTGAAGGCTTTCTACAGGAGTTGTGAATGGGAGGTTCGTTCCGGGGGGATTAGATTGTGGCCCTTGGCCATTCCAGTACACATCTGACCCTTGGCTTTGTGTCCATTCCAAGAGGCTATTGTAATCCGTTTGACACTCGCGTTTACTTTGAAGAAGCACTCATCCATTTTTATCCCTCTCTGCCACACCCCTCCTCCTGGTTTACCCTCCAAAGGAATTTAACTCAGAGGCTTATCAGTCATGCTTCTATACATTAGCCTTTGCTTTAGACTTTAGAGATACAGCACGGAAATAAACCCTTCGGCCCACCGAGTCCGCGCCGACCAACAATCGCCGTCCACAGTGTACAGAAGCAGGATAAAGGGAATAACGTTTAGTGCAAGATAAAATCCAGTAAATCTGATTAAAGATAGTCTGAAGGTCTCCAATGAGGTTAAAGGTAGAGAGTTTAGATTTTACTTCGGAGTCACGTGAGTGGCTACGTGAAAAACCCGTCCAGCACGCATGCGCGACATGAGCGTTCACGCAGTGCAACAGCGACGAACGGGAGTACGGGCGCTCCCGCTACAAGCCTGAAGAAATGGACCGATGGGTAAGTACTTACCCACAGGTTCAAACTCACAACTTTGCTCCTCTTTGTGCACCAGGGGAAACTGGAGCAAAGCAGCACAGAGGGAAACGCCCCCGTTCGACTCCAGGGAAGGAGCGTTCCGTCAGTGGAGGGAAGAGAGGCAGCACCGGGACCGCACACGCTGCGGTCCACAGTCAGGGTACTGAGCCGATGCCCAGTCCGCTAAGAGCTGTCTGACCAACAGCTGCGGACTGGAGGGAAATTCAAAAACCGGCCGGTAATCCCTGCATACTCCCGACAAGGAGACTCGCCGCCCGAGAACTGCAGAAACGCCGCCCGAGAACGGCATGCAGCCTCTTGAGCAAAGTCAGCAACCAAACCTCGAGCTGGAGACAGACACGGAAGATGGAACCGGCACTTCAAACTACCGCCCGAGAGCAAGTAAGTGTCTGTTTTCCAAGCCTAGAGAAAGGTCATGGAGTAAAAAACTCCAGCGAGACTTGCCTCGGGAGCTGGGGCAAGCTCGCCAAGGGAGCATAACACTCCCGCTCCAGTGCACTAACAGCACTGGCCATCTCCCTCATCAGAGGAGATCGATAGCGACCAGGGCTGGGCTGGTCAAGAAGAGGGGTCACTGGCTGAACAACATCGGGAGTATGCTTGAGGTACAGGATCAGGAAGAGCTGCCGGGTGTGAGATACCGCTACGTGGCTACACCACGAGCGAGATGGTCGTTTCAGTCTAACTGACGGCCAGCTTACTACCTGTCTATCTAAAAAACCTCTCCAAGACAGGTAGTCATGAGGCGTTGGATTTTATCACGCCTCCCCAAAATTGCATTTACTCAAAGTGCCTATCATTATTGGGGGTACATTGAGCAGGGCATTTAAAAACCCAAATATCTTAAATTGCATTTGATACCCCTGACGTCGGCTATCATTTTCGCATGCTCATTCCAGAGGGGCAGGGTAGTATGGCAAAACACCTGACCCCACTGTTCAACACAGTATGCGACCGCAACCTCTGGAAGGAAGTCATAAAACCTGCCTTCAACCTAAAAAATTCACAGGACTGTGAGAACGCCGACCTCACAACCACAGATCCTGCTATCTGGTAAAGTTACCAAATCAAGCCTAAAAATTGGATGAAGTATCCAAGATATTCGGCATCATGAGGGCAGGGCCTGGAATGAGCAAACCACACAAAACCAGACAGCAGTACCTCCACGCATCCACCAGTAGGCGTCTACTTAATGGTACTGGTGAAAGCTCGGGGCCCGCATGCCAGTCCCCGTAAGCTTTTTCAGGCCAGGGCAAGGAAAATGCGCCACCCCCCAACAACACCATCCCGACAGACAAGGAACCAGAAACCGAAGAAATGAACACACCACTAAACAACAGTGGAGGCAGGTGAGTGGTTCCTACCATCACATAAAAGGTGAAGGGTTTGTACTAACAGGGGGGGGGGAATCACACCTGGGTTTGGAAGCATGAAGAAATATCACACTTGGTAGTTATATACCAAAAGTATTCAAGGATAAAAATTGAATTAAGAAACTTGCCACCAGTTCAGCATGCACCCCAAAGGGGTCTACCCTCCCACTAAAAAAGAACATGAGGGACTAGCTGAACTGGAGAAGATATACAAAGGGGTCATAAAGAAGTCTAATATGAACCTTTGGTACCAAAACCCCCAAAGATGGTGAATGTCACACCATCATTGACTTAACCACGTGAATATTTTCACCAGGCATACACACTTTAATGGAAAACTTGTAACTGCTAACCGTGGATTTCCTAGGATACTTTATGGTAGACATCGACTTAAAAGATGCATACTATTCAGTACCCATTCATAAAAGATCTTCGGAGATACCACAATTTACCTGGATGGGGTAACTATGGCAGTATAAATTATTGACAATGGCTAAATATGAGCCAAAACTGTTTTCCAAGATATTAAAAACCAGCCCTGACACTATTAAGGAACATATTGTCATGGCATGTCTCAATGATATTAACGATAGACAAAACCATGGAAATAGCTAAATTAGCTACTAAAACTTATTTAGCCTGGGCTCTGTCATACAATCCAGATAAATCTACGTTGACACCATTAACAACTATGGACTATCTGGTATTCAATTAACTCTATCCACTTGTCTATAACATTGCCAAAAGGAGAGTCAGCATACTGGCACAACCTGTAACAAATTAATGGTTAACAATCAACCAACCATTCAACAAAGTGGCAAGAGTAATTGGGAATTAGTAGCATCATTACCAGCTACTTAACTTGAACCTTTCCATTAGAGCTAAGGTGCTAGTGTTTAAACAAAATAACCCATATCCAGACCAGGTGGTAAATTGACTAATCTGGAGTCGTCATCACTACAGACACTGGGCATAAAAGCTAGTTGGAAATATTGAGTGCGTTCTATGGGTAAAAGCATATTGTTCAATAGTGCACCATTTTGCATGTTCGTTTATAAATTGACAATATCACAGTGGTGGCATATACCAAACCACTTGGGTGGAATAAAATCGATACCATGTGACAATTTATTTAACAATTGGTAATGGTATGTCGTCAAACATATTTGACCATCAGCAACTTACCTACCAGGTGAGCTAAATACTGTAACAGACATATTAAACCAAAGTATTTGCTGAAATTACAAAGCAATATGGAACACCAGATATCGATTTCCTTGTATTCCAATTGAATCACCACGTACTGATGTATGTCGCATGGAACCAGACCTTGAGGCAGCGGCAATGGATACATTCCCGCTGAACTGGTTGGGGGGGGGGAATCTAATCTCTATGTTCTCCCCTTTTCTACCTCATCAGTCAGGTACTACGGCCTCATCAGTCGGGTACTACGCAAAATACAGATGGACTCTGCTTCAGGTATTTTGATAGTACCCGACTAACCTACACAGCCATGGTTCCCAGTGGTCCTCGACATGGTTATTAAAACCCCAATGACTTTTCCCAGTAGCCCAGACTTATTAACTCACCCAGTATCAGGCATAAGCCACCCATGCGACGATAAATTAAACTACTGGGTTGCAGATTTTGAAAAGACCACTGCTGGGCCTGGGTTGCAGAATTGGAAAGACCACTGCTGGGCCTGGATTTGTCAGACAGCACTATCGACACGATGACAGCATCCCATCGTATATCCACAAGGGAACTATACTTGGCGAACATCAAGAAGTGGGAAGATACTATTCAAATACAGGAACTACATATTCAACTACAACAAAACCTGTACTGGAGTTCCTGGCTGGTCTTCACCACAATGAAGGACTCAGCTACAGCGCCATTAATACAGCCAGAAGTGCTCTGTCAGCCTACTTAACTCAGGCACCAGGACAACAGGCCATAGGGTACCACCCGCTGGTGATCAAACTCAGGAGAGGTATATTCAACTCTAATCCCCCAGACCTAGGTACACCCAAATCTGGGATGTCAGTGTGGTCCTGACGTACCTTAGGGGATGGTCACCAGCCAGGTCCCTCATCCTGGAACAGCTAACCCTGAAGACGGTCATGCTGATGGCACTTGTCTCAGCACAAAGAGTCCAGTTCCTCCATCTACTACGATTGGACAATATGGTTATAACACCAGATAGTGTCACATTTACCATTCAGAGGCTGGTCAAACAGAGCAGACCAGGAACATCAGGTCCAGTCATGGAATTCCGGGCATACCCACCTGAACCACGGTTATGTGTCATGACCCACTTATTGAATTACATCGACACAACAAGAAATCCCCGAGGGAGAGAAAAAGCCTTATGGGTCAGCCATAAGAAACCTCATGGTCGGGTGACGAGCCAAACTATCTCAAGTGGCTCAAGCAGGTACTGGGAGTTGCTGGAGTAAATACTAACGTGTATAAATCTCACTCCACCAGGGCAGGATCCACATCGGTTGCTAAGAGGATGGACGTGCCTATGGACCACATCCTGGCTACAGCGGGGTGGTCTAGGGAGTATACGTTCCAAACTTTTTATAACAAGCCGCTGGCAGAACCTGTATCGTTTGCAGAAAAAGTATTAGAATCTGCAAATATATAATTTAAGCCCAGGGGAGCATTTTGGTCTTGTTATTGTTAATAACACCATTATTGTTTTACAAACAGATTCATGGTTGATTACGATAACATACTTCCTCCCTCGAATGACCGGCAGCGAGTGAAGTATAATAATAATAATAATAAATTTTATTTATGGGCGCCTTTCAAGAGTCTCAAGGACACCTTACAAAAATTGAGCATGTAGAGGAAAAACATGTAAGGGGAATGAAATAAATAGTAGAGACATGACTAGTACACAAAGTAAAGACAGAATTCAATACAAAACACTGTATGAGGCAATTAATGCACAGATGAAAAGGGACGGGGACGTGGGGCTAAGGATAGGCAGAGGTGAAGAGATGGGTCTTGAGGCGGGACTGGAAGATGGTGAGGGACACGGAATTGCGGATCAGTTGGGGGAGGGAGTTCCAGAGCCTGGGAGCTGCCCTGGAGAAGGCTCTGTCCCCAAAACTGCGGAGGTTGGACTTGTGGATGGAGAGGAGACCGGCTGATGTGGATCTGAGGGACCGTGAGGGTTGGTAGGGGGAGAGGAGGTCAGTGAGATACGGGGGGGCCAGATGGTGGAGGGCTTTGTAGGTGAGGACCAGGATTTTGTAGGTGATCCGGTGGGAGATGGGAAGCCAGTGAAGTTTTTTGAGGACTGGAGTGATGTGATGCCAGGATTTGGTGTGGGTGATGAGTCGGGCGGCTGCGTTCTGGACCAGTTGGAGTCGGTTGATGTAGGTGGAGCTGATGCCAAGGAGAAGTGAGTTGCAATAGTCCAGTATGAACTGTTACACGGTTTGAAATCACAGAGCTTTATCAAAGGTCAAAGGTATTTTATTGGTCACATTCACATACACCGAGGTGTAATGAAGTGAAATGCTTTTTGCCATTTTGCAGCACACAAAAAAAGAATACAGACATAACACCAATGAGAGTCTTAAACACAAAGAACATCCCCCCACAATGGCTCCCACCATGAGGGAAGGCACAAAGTCCAGTCCCCAACCCCAGTTCACCCATAGTCGGGCCTATTGAGGCCTCCACAGTTGCCTCTACGGAGGCCCGATGTTCCTGGCCGTTCTCGCCGGGTGGTGGTGCTCCGGCGTCGGGAGAGTCCTCACAGCGGCATGGGAACCCTGGAACGGCCGCCTCCGTACTGGAGGCCGCGGCTTCTGAAGCCGACAAGGCCGCGCCGGTTGGAGCTCCACAACTGGCGATCTCGTCGCGAGATCCCAGGCTCCCGGTGTAAAGTTCGGCGCCGCCGCCCGCAGCTGGTCGCTCCACAGTCCCGCAGCTCCACGATGTTTTACCCGGCGGTCTCAGCTCACCGGAGCTCCAGCGCGGCAACCCGGGCAAGGCATCGCCCGCCCCACGATAGCGCTCCAGCGCTGTGCTGCCGCCGAAGCCGAGGTTCTGGGCGGTCCGCGACAGGAAACGCCGCTCCAGGCCCGCTGGTAGGCCGCGAGGACGGGTCGAAGCTGCAGCCCGGAGAAAAGCTGTCTCTCCGACCAGGTAGGGACCCTGAAAGGCAGTTTCCCCCTCCCCCCGTTAAAATCTTCACGTAGTCACTCACGTGACTCCGAAGTAAAATAGTAAGATTAAATGAGAACTTACCAGTTCGAAGTTTGATCTGTATTTTATGAGGAGTTACGATGAGGGATTACGTGCCCTCCGCTCCCACCCTCAATTATAGAGATCAACTGATATTTAAGTTCTCCTTTTATTTACTATGTTTATTTCAATTATTGTGTCTTCTGTGATTCCACACCGCTGCTTTGAAGTATGTCGCGCATGCGTGCTGGACGGGTTCTTCACGTAATCCCTCATCGTAACTCCTCATAAAATACAGATCAAACTTCGAACTGGTAAGTTCTCGTTTAATCTTACTATTTTATGTTAGAGATACAGCGTGGAAACAGGCGCTTCGGCCCATCGAATCCGCGCCGACCAGTGATCCCCGTACACGAGCACTATCCTACATGGGACAATTTACAATTTTACCGAAGCCTTTTAACCTATAAACGTACAAACTCCGTACAGACAGCACCAGTAGTCAGGATCGAACCCAGGTCTCTGGCGCTGTAAGGAGTGCCTCCTGTAGATCCCTTTGATGGTGGGGAGGTCAGCAGCTGTGATGGACTGGGCAGATATGATATACTTTCAATGGTGGAATGAATGTTAAAACTCACATCCCCTGATATGGGCTTTTAGTTTAGTTTATTGTCACGTGTACCGAGGTACAGTGAAAAGCTTTTGTTGCGTGATGGACAGTCAGCGGAAAGACTATAGATGAAATCAAGCCATTCATAGTGTACAGACACATGATAAAGGGAATAACCTTTAGAGCAAGATAAAGTCCAGTAAAGCCCAATTAAAGATAGTCCGAGTGTCTCCAGTGAGAATGGTCCTTGATTATGCTAGTGGCCTTGCTGAGGCAGTGTGAAGTGTAGATGGAGTCAGTGGAAGGGAGATTGGTTTGTGTGGTCTATCACATCAGTAATGCTAAAATGATTTGTGTTGGAACACAGATTCCAAATTGTTTCTCACTGGTAATTGTGTTCAAGGTTTTCATTTATTCTTAGTGCTTCGTTTGGAGATACAGCATGGAAACAGGCCCTTCGGCCCATCAAGTCCACGCCAACCACCGATCGATCACCTATTCAGACTAGTACTATATTATCTCACTTTCTCATCCACTCCCTACACACGAGGAGCAATTTACTGAAGCCAATCAACCCATAAACCCGCACGTCGTTATGATGTGGGAGGAAACCAGAGCACCCGGAGGAAACCCATGCGGTAACAAGGAGAACGTGCAGACTCCACACACACAGACTGCACCCGAGGTCAGGATTGAACCCGGGTCTCTGGCTCTGTGAGGCAGCGGCTCTACCCGCTGTGCCACTGTGCACCCTTCATTGTTTAACTTATCTCTACCCACAGTGTTCATGCACAGGTTGGTCCTGAGGTGGCTGCAAAGTGCACTCTGAAGTTTGTTTTCTGAAAATAGATCTGTAAACATATTCGGGCAAAACAAAGGGCCCAATGTTTAACTCAGTATCTCAAAATTCCTTCTCGGTGGGAAGGTGCCCTACCGGAGAATGGCTGACGTAATCTTGACTCTCCTCACTCCTCGCTATTTTTGAACGATCAGGTGGGACAGAAGAGAACGGCCCATTTTACATAGAGATGCCTTTTGTTGGCCTTGAGTTTCCACCTGCTCTCACCTCCCAAATCCATCTGCTCTTTCAAAAGGAGTCATTTTGATTTGAAGGGCAAATTCCATAGTCCTGATAAGCAATGGCATGTTTGAATGGTGATGAATGAGAAATCCTTGTCGGATCCCTTTAAAAGTTGGCCCCGATCACGGATGCCACCTTGACTTTCGATTGTACATCTTTTCATATAGAAGTCAGCGTGGAAACAGGCCCATATCCCACCGAGACCATGCCAACCATCGATCACCCCAACACTATGTTATCCCATTTCATATCCTATACACTATGGGTAATTTACAGAGGCCAGTTAACCTGCAAACCTGCATGTCTTTGTAATGTGGAAGGAAACCAGAGCACCTGGAGGAATCCCACATGGTCACAGGGAGAACGTACAAACTCCACACAGCCAGCATCCAAAGTCCTGATTGAACCCAAGTCTCTGCTGCGCCATTGTGCTGACCTTAAAGCTTTAAGCTGGCTATTTTTTTAATTTCATTTTGTAGGCATTGCAAACTTGATTAACATTTATAGACGATTCTTGGTGAGGCATCTTCTTTGATTACTGCAGTCCCTCTGATGAAGGTACATAGATGGCACAGTGGCGCTGCTTGTAGAGTTGCTGTCTCGCAGCACCAGAGATCCAGGTTTGATCCTGACCTCTGGTGCTGTCTGTGTGGAGTTTGTACGTTCTCCCTGTGACTGTGTGGTTTTCCTCAGGATGCTCCAGTTACCTCCCACATCACAACGACTGCACACGCAGTCATGCAGCGACAGGTAGAACGGTGCAAACTCTACACAAACAGCTGAGGTTGGGATTGAACCCACTGGAGCTCAACGAGTTGTGGCACTGTGCTGAATCAAGTGCGTTGATGCGTGGTGGAAACTGGTGGGAATGCACTGCGGTGCCCAGTGATAGAGTCGCTGCCTCACACTGTCAGACAGCATCGATCCCGACCGCATGGAGGCAATGGAAGGGAGGTTGCATCTTGGTACACATGACACAAATAAACGTGAAGCTAAACCAAACAGTGGGAGGAGACTGGAGCACCAAGAGGACATCCACGCGGACACAGGGAGACGGTGCAAAATCCGCACACGGACGGCATCCAAAGTTAGGATTGAACTCGGGTCTCTGGCGCTGTGACATAACGGTTCTACCAGACGCGCCATCTTGCCACCTGGGTAGTGCTTGTGAGGCACAGGAATGGGGAGAATGCCTTCCGTCTGGACCCTGTGATTTGCCCAGCAGTTGGTTATGGAGAGTATTTTGGCTATGCTATTATATTTCAATCGTGCTTCTGAGGACGGGTCATTGCCTGCGAGACAAAATGCTGCGGTAACTTTTATTTCTGTTTGCGTTTCAGTGATGATGAGAGGTCGGAGACGAAGATAATTCCTAGTTGGTTTCGATGCCGTTCTGATTCCCACCTCAAGCTGCTGTTCAGAGTTGCTATTTATTTTGTTGTGGTCTGGACCGACTGCACGAGAGACGACCTTACTCTGGGGTGAATTTGGATAGAGACAGGAATCTCTTCAATCTCCACTCAACTCAAGGGCAGCATGGTGGTGCAGCAGTAGAGTTGCTGCCTCACAGCGCCAGAGGCCCGTGTTTGATCCTGACTACGGGCGCTGCCTGTAACAGAGTTTGTACATTCTGCCTGTGACTGCGTGGGTTTTCTCCGGCTGCTCCCATTTCCACCCAGTTATTGTCATAGAGTCATACAGCACAAAACAGGCCCTTCTGTCCAACTTGCCCATAGTGACCAACATGTCCCACCTACACTAGTCATACAGGCGCTGGTGTAACCCATCCTTGTTGACCAAAATGCCCGATCTCAGCCAAGTTACTTGAACCGCAGCAGTCTATCCAGTGACGGTGTTCCCACTGCACGAAGGAAGCTGCAGAAAGTGGTGAACATTGCCCGATCCATCATGGGCACCGGCTTCCCCACCATCAAAGGGATCATGAGGAATCGCTGCCTCAAGAAATCAGCCAACATCATCAAGGACCCACATGTAGACAGGTACAGTACGTACTGTGGATAGGATGAGTTTAGAAGAATATGGGCCAAACACAGACAGGTGGGACTAGTGTAGATGGGGCATGTTGGCAAGTCGGGCCAAAGGGCCTGTTTCCACACTGTTTGACCCTATGACTTTACAATCACAGATGCTGGTTTACAAAAGTAGACACAAAGTGCTGGGGGAACTCAGCGGATCAGGCAGCATCTCTGGAGAACATGGGACAGGTTATGTTTTGGGTTGGGAAGTCTGTTAAGAAGCATCTTGACCCGAAACGTCACCTATTCCTTTTCTCCAGAGATGCTGCCTGACTCGCTGCGTCACTCATGCATTTTGTGTCCATCTTTGGTGTAAACCAGCATCTGCAGTTCCTTCTTACACACAAGTCTGTTATGGCACCTGCCTCAACTACCACCTCTGGCAGCTCGTCCTATATACCCAAAGTGAAGAAGGGTCCCGACCCGAAACGTTGTCTGTACATTTCTCTCCACAGCTGCGGACTGACCCGCTGAGTTCCTCCAGCAGTTTGTTTTTTTGCAATTGTTATCAATTAAACATATTAGGTAATTGCCAAATATATCCAGATTGCCACGTGTTGCCTTTTTCGAACAGTGATGTCATTCTATCAGCTTGTGTGTAAGGTTGCAATCTATTGTTCATATTTCAAAGTCACTTCATTTGAATTCCCTTCTTTGTTGATTACGGGTTTAATCAGTGATTGTAATCTTTTCACTTCCAAAGAAAGGGCCTTGAGTTATCAACGATAGATTCCTGTAGCTCTCGCATAACAAAGACTGAACCTTGCACAAACTAGGCTGACTTAGTGCCGTGTTGCAGCTGCATGCCGCAAGGATGTGTGCGGGAGGGTGCAATTGGAAGCTCCCGTCTCTTTGGTTTTTCTTTTTCAAACCAAAAATAAATGTAATCAATTATTTACAAGAATAATATGTACAACACAAAGCAATGTCAACAAACCCACCATCATAGTGCAAAGTAAGACAAATATTCTTAAATATCGAAATATACTGATTATTAAATAACTATGTTACAATCCTTGTCATGGATACATTCCACCACCCTCGGTGCCCAGCGGTCCCGGAAATCCCACAGGGCGCCCGTGGACAGCTCGTAATCCCTTTATATTACCATCCGGGCACGGACGTAACCCAGGAAAATGTGCAGGCAACTGGCTCAGGCAAACACCGTCCCCCTTGGTACATTGCAATGATTCAATGGTTCAATGGTTCAATGATGCACCATTGCCACATGTGCAAAGTGCAAATTAGTACGGGTGTCAGGGGTTATGGGGAGAAGGCAGGAGAATGGAATTGAGAGGGATAGATTAGCCCTGATTGAATGGAGGAGTAGACTTGATGGGCCAAAGGGCCTAATCCTGCTCCTATAATTTATGAACATAAACACACAGTGAAATTATTTTCTTACACCCAGTCCAATAAAGACTATTGCCATACCATCCCTGATTAGCAGTTGTTCAAAAAATAGTCTACTGAGCCCGCATGCAAAAGGCGCCATGTTTGGGGCTATT
The DNA here is from genome assembly GCF_010909765.2 of Amblyraja radiata. Lineage (NCBI taxonomy): Eukaryota > Metazoa > Chordata > Chondrichthyes > Rajiformes > Rajidae > Amblyraja > Amblyraja radiata. The sequence goes on from NC_045977.1 coordinate 20,210,814, forward strand.
TTCCGAATCCAGTCCAGGCTCGAGTTGTTATAAGTGTTGCCCAAAATGGCTGCTGCGGGGCCTCCAGCCGTCTCCTTCCTTGGACGGCAAGTCCCCCTCCTCGCCCGTCCACCTTTGTTCCACGGGGGTGCCTCCGGCAGCCGACCTCGAGGGTGCGGGAGGCCAGGCCCTGCTTCCCTCTGCTTCGGCCCAGTCTGCCTTGCGAAGCTGCCTGCAACAACGTTCAATTAAAAAAATAAGTCAAGAGAGTATAGACGCAAGGAACTGCAGGTGCTGGAATCTTGCATAGAACACAGGATTCTGAAGTAACAACAGGTCAGGCAGCATCTCTGTAGGACATAGACAGGCTACCCTTATTTATTGAGGACAGGTTCTGCTGGGTGGAGAAGAGTCATAAAGTCATGGAGTCATAGAGTGATACAGCATGGAAACAGGCCCTTCGGCCCAACTTGCCCACATTGGCCAACATACCCCCGCTACACGTCCCACTTTCCCACGTTTGGTCCATATCCCTTCAAACCTATCCTATCCATGCACCTGTCTAACTGCTTCTTAAAGGTTGGGCTAGTCCGTGCCTCAACTACCTCCTCTGTTTCATACACCCACCACCCTTTGTGTGAGAGTGTCCATTGAGGGGAACTGGATGTTGCCAGGACTGGAGGGTGGCACGACGGAGCAGCGGTAGATTTGCTGCCTTACACGTGATTCTTCATAAACTAGCGAACCAGTGAACCTTTGTGGGCTGAATGTCCTCTTCCTGTGCTGTATGAATGAGATGGAGGGGGAGAAGCAAGCCTACAGTTCTATCCCCTCCCCACCCCACATCCACCTCCACACAGGAGACAAACCTGGCCCATTGCCAAGACCATGAACATGAATGCAATAAAGAGACAGTTTCCTCGTATCCAACCTTTCTTCACAA